>NC_140124.1:12374279-12797528 GCF_964035555.1 Netta rufina | reverse complement strand
GCTTAAAGTAACTTTGAATTTAGCTAGTATTTCCAGATTAACTGTAGTTCAATGCATATAGCTAATCCTTGAGAACGCAAGGTGATACTTTGAATGTTTGGAAGTTTTATGAAGACTTTTAATTTCCCTGCCTTTTATATTAGACAAAAGAATACATAATTCTCTTTCCAGGCAGGATTGTCTAACCTCTTTGCTGTGATTTTAGGCTTAAATTCATTTGTGTTTTTGTGTTGTTTTATTTTTTGTTGTTGTTGTTGTTTGTTTGTTTTGTTCGTTTGTTTTTATATTTTTTCTCCTTTTTTTCCCCCACTGATAAATGTACAGAATATGTTTGTTAGGTTAATAAATAAATAAATAAATAACATTGTAACTCTAATTCTTGTTTCCTTTGAATAATATTTCCTCAGTGAAATGATGTGCAGAGTACCATTTGTTATTTTAAAAGCATGGCTTTTCATAAGGCTCCTGTCATAAATAGGACATTTAGTATTGGATTCACTGCTGAACCAGAAGGCATGCAGAGCTGGCAGCATTTTGCAGCAAGGCACACAGCCTATTTTATCAATGAGTTCACAAACAATCAATAAAATCTTGGGAAGAAAAGCACTCCTTCTTGCCCAAATGGTAACAGAGATTCATCACAGGAGCTTTATCTGTGGATATGACTATGCTTCTTTCATCTCAAGCAGCTACTAAAACAAAAACTCTTTCAAAGAGTCACATTGGCAGGTGATGACAGTGAAGGTTGAAAGGGCTGTTTGGAAGATTTTATTTTGACTGCACTACATTGAGAGAAAGGAGTTGCGCTTTAAACAGCTCATTTTAAGAAATGTCTCGGTCTGTCCAACAGCAGCACAAGGTTCCACAGAAAATACAATGACAGATTCTTAGTAGTTGCAACAAGAACCATTTTTGGCAAGGTTTTCATCTCGGATGCATTCTTTGTATACCCAGTTTCTTATGGGTCTTCTTTTCAAAGGGACCATAGTTTATTTCTGCATCCATTATCCTAGTTATTATTTGAACCAGTTTCATATCCAGTGGCATTCATCAGAAAGCATCAGGATGTGACATATCTTCCTCCCCTTTATATATACAAACTCATATGTATTTCATACCTGCTCCTATTCACAGAAAGGAAAGAAGCAAAATGACCGAGGAAAGGCAAAGTAGCTTTGTCTTCAAACACCTGAAATCATCCAACTCTGTGAGGCATTTTGATAGGGTGACACAGAGATAAATCAGATAAGTGCAGGTTCAAGCCAACTGCCAAGACCATGCCCACATATCAGCCACTGAGAAACCTGCAGCCACCTCCATAAGCTTGAGGGGATAGCAGAAGAGATGGCACATAGTGAAGAAGTAATCACGGAACCAAGTCCTCATTACTGTGGCCCAGAAAATCAAGCTACAGATGAAGCCAGGCAAGGTGCAGCAAAAAGGAGCACTAGAAATCTTGACTGTGATTTCTCATACTCATGATGAGGTTGTTTTATGCCAGAGTCTGGTCTCAATGACCAGAGTCTGGCGATTTACCATATGAGAGGAAAAGACATAGTTGAATTTAGCATGGGGACACCCAGTCTTATACGATCTCTTTGTTTCAGAGTAGACCAAGGACCTGAGTGGTGATGAGGGTCTGGCTCAAAACATGCACAGAAGCAAACTACATAGAAATGTTGAAAGTAGTGTAATACAAATACCCTTGTTGGAAGGCACAAAGGCATCCTTTGGATAACAGTGGAATAAGTTTATTTAAATGAATTAGTGAATTGTTCGAAGGTAGAACTGCTCAGACAATGGCCACGGGATTCCCCTCTGATTTTTTGAACAAACGGATGTGTTCAAAAATTCTGATTAACGACAAATCGTTTGTCTAGAAGTTTTCAACCATTTCAAATTATTTTCAGTTGATGTTTCTAAAAAAGAAGTTTCCTTCACACTGGTTCTGAATTGGATTTTTTTCAGTGTTTTCTTGTTCAATCAGAAAGAATTGAATGAATTTTTAAGATTTAGCAAAATACAAATTTTCATTTGTTTTAAAAATCTGTTTATTTTATTTTATTTGTCTTTTTTACTACAGGCTGATGGGTCTGATTGGAATTACAGTTCTCTCTAAAAATTATCGCTGTTTTTTCTGTTTTTTTTTTTTTTTTTTTTTTTTTTTTCTTCTCTTGACAACAGATTCTGACTACCATTTAAAGCACTGGGATTCCTGGTGTCTTTTTACTAGCTCTCACCACTGACATGCTATTATTACTTATGCAAATCATCTAGCTTGCTTCTATTTTATTATCTTCTTAGTAATATAGCAATAATTTTCCTAGGTCAGAGAAGATTTCTGAAGAATATTTATAAGGTTCTTAGAACACAGAGAGCATGAGTTCTCCCACACTAAGCATAAAATTTAAGCAATTATATTTAGTTTAGGGGACTATTCTTGAGATACTCCTTACTACAACAGATAAGAATCAGACCTTTCCAGTGGTAAACACTACAGTGTTTACTGTTTAATTCACTCCCAAACCTCCCAATTACAGTTAGCGTTTTGTGTTCCCAATGTCTGAGTCTGGAGCAGTGCATAATCATTCATATATATTTGAACTTTTAAGTCCATAACAACTTGGTACCTATTTAGTCTTTGTGAACCACATAAAACAAGCTTGGTTGAATTTTATTTTGATTCTAACACAGGTTTAAGACAGCCCCAAAGGAGATTTTGTATAAAACTGACAAATCTTTAACTATGCTCAAGATGTATTTTTCCTTCCATTTTTGTACCTGTTGGTACAGTATAATTGCAATCCTTCCTCCCGAGAGGATAAATCAGAAGATCATGACAGTACAATTGGAAGCAGTCAGGCATCTTCCACAGATTGATATGTTTTGCTTCATTCACTCCAGTCCCCCTGCTGCTTTCCTACTTTTATCTCCAGATTTTCGTAGTGTGAAGTTTCTTAGCTTCAGACCATACATTGTGAGTGAGTGAGTGATGTCAATGGCATACTGCATGCATAGAAAACTTGTGGGGAAAATAAATAAATAAATAAATAAATAAGTGAGATGTAATTCAGCAACATTCTTTAGGTTTTCTCCATGCTCTATTTGGTAAAAAGCAAAATAGTTATATTAGCCACTATTTGAAGTTTGAAGTGCCAGCAATAAAAGTTATGTATATTTGAAGACTTCAAAAACTTTACGAACTTCATGAACAATATAAAGTAATAAGCAAGAGTATTTTTAAAATGAATTTGTGGAACTACATCTCCCCATTCAGCAAATTAATTCCCACAGTACATTAAGTGCCAAAATGTTGTGTGGTGGTCAACAAGTTACAGTACAGGATACAATTGCTAGTAAACAGTTGGAAGGTGACCCAATACTCTTTGTTGGTCTAGATCAGTTACAAAATAATATTCATCAGCTTAAATAATCATGAAAATGTCTGTGTAGGAGATGTATTTTAAAATTGGATAGACAGTAATTGGTTTTGGGAGATGAGTGTTTTTTTCCTATAATCTCTACATTTTTTTTAATTTCTCAATTCCTTTTTTTTATTTATCATAATTTGTATAAAACTCACAATTAGTAATAGTAAGGCAGCTCAGTTTGTCTAACTAAAAGAAGGCAGTACAAACATGACAATTATCAAAGGTCAAAGGTATGTAGTATTTCAAGCAATTCAATAGGGTAGTATTCTTTATCATGGAAAAAAACTGATAGATAAAATTCTGAAGATCTCTGGAACCGTAATGTATGGAGAATATGAGTAGGAAATTATCTTTAAATTTCCTCTCCAAGACATGCACTAAGGCGCTTCAAATGATAGTTGTGTGTAGTTTCAAAATGAAAAATGAAATCAATTACCATGTAACATGGAATTAAGATATAGAATTTCATGTTTGGGTAAGTTTACATGTTAGAGTTACCAAGAAAAAGAAGGAGAAAATCAGTAGCTGTTACATATAAAATGTACTTTCAGCTCAGGAAACCTTGAAGCTGCAAGCACTCAGCATTCTTGGGAAGTGTGTCACAACCTGCTTGCAGGTTTTCATACCTGCAAGCATGTATGCAACAATGTATGCAACCTGTGCATCTGTTATTGGTAATTCAAAGGATGAATCCTGAGCTAGATGAAACTTTGACCTCACTCAGCAGACCAGTCTTATCATCTTTTATATGCCTATATATGGTATTAGTAAACCCATCATCGTGATTCATTAGACTGAAGTTATAATGACATTGTTAAGCATGTGTTGGAGACTTGCAATGTTGGAGACATTAGCCCATTGTATTTATCCTGTCTGTAACTACAAGGCCAAACTGTCCGCTTTCAGAAAGTGGGCAGAGGTGTCAGAAGTTATGTACTGATTTTGAAGACCAGTACAGTTCCATTTCAATTTAGATATGTGTTAAGCTGCCCTGGTACATATACTTAGTACACCTGCAGTGGAGGATGGTTAAGCATCACTGAGTACAACATAGTTATGGAAAATAGCACATGTATATATTATCTTTTTAGTGAACATAATTATGCAGCTGATTCACAGCAGATTGTAGCAGAAGTGGCTCTTTCAGAGGGAATGAAGATGGAAACAGCAGGAAAGAGTTTTTTAAGAGAAAGTCAAGAAAGATAACCTTTTCTGAAAAGTCACTGCAAACAAATGCAGAGAAAGAGGAACAAGACGTGACAAGTTCAGATTCGTATGTCAAGTTATAAGTTCAATTGCTTCTCTATGATATTTCACGGACATATGACTATATCTTTATGAACAGACTGTAAGATATGCTACAGAGAACAGCTACTATTTGGAATTATCAGGCATCTATCAAAAACAAAATCAAGATGATTTGATTTCAGTGGGATGAAAAGCCTACACTAGGACCATTAATGTTTGCCTAATTGACTTTTGTTCCTAAGTTTATTAACAGTCAAATGCACCTTGTATATTCACTTGAATAATTACAAAATTGTCTTTAAAATAAATAGATGGTAGATAGATAGATAGATAGATAGATAGATAGATAGATAAAAAAGAAGGGGAAAAGCATACATATTTTATAAATTAAACATACAATATTAATTAATTCTTACAAACCAACATGAGAAAGATAAAACCTGAAGTACTGATGATCAGTTAGTTCCAAGCACCTTCATCTAAAATCATTTACTTCTGGGCACCTGTGTCAGAAAAGCGTTATGTGGTCTGCTTAATTTTAACGTGTCCACCAGTCTGTATTGTGAATAGCTTGAAAAACTTTGGTTCCCAAACAGTGCTAAATTATTTGCTAAATTTACTCACTAAAATAATAAAATTGAATAAAAGATCACCCACCCATGTTAATTCTAAACAGCATATCAGAGCCAGGCCAGAGCAGTGTCAATGTTGATTTGTGTTTAAGATAATGAAATTTGAAAGTCTAGAAATGATAGGGTTGTTTATAGCAAGTTCATCTCTGTAAAATAATTGCATCCAAGTTCCCGTAAACATAAAAGAGAGACATTCTGTTGCAGCTGTTTGAAAGGATGGTTTGATTAAGGAATATAGATAACATTTACAGCTTCAGAAGAACTTCAAAAGACTATCAAGGAAATCAGGGAATTTTAAAGAGGGGATACAATTTCCAAACTTAAAAGCATTATTTTTCCTCAGACATCTAATTTAGATTATATACCAGAAGCCTATAATAAACCTCCTACAAAGAAATAATAGCACACTGCACATATTATGGTTGTTCAACACCCCATTTAAATACAATCACTGGCCCTTTGCCAGAAGCCAGGAAACATTTCTTTCCATAGCAACAGTAAAAGAAAGGTCAGGATAATATTTTTGCAGGAAAGTCTGCCCTTAAGGAGGATTCAGGATTACATTGTGGATTACATGCTTTGGAAATATGGTACTTTGAAGGTAAAATTCACCTGTATCATCCTTCTGCTCCCCTTGGGATAAACACTTTGGATTTACAAAGCCTGCACCTAGCTCCTTATCCACCATGCCTTCGCAGTACTTAGTCAGAATAGAGTAACTCCAACCGTTATTTTAACAAGGGTGTAAATGAGAAACGGCAAATGTTCCTTGCTAATTCATTGAGAGCATAGCTCAGGATGTATTTAATTAAAAGCAATGAACTGAGATAATCTACCTAGTTCATTTTATTGGATTTGGTCTAGTAAGCAGCCTTCAGATAGTAGAATATTTAAAGGACAATGTATTCTTGTTTTTTACCTTTTTTTTCTTTTAATGTTCTAAAAATGTACTTAGTACACTTTTGCTTCTGTTAGTATGAAAGCTAATAGATTCTTCCTTAGCATTGTTTTCCATTCTTCTGCTAGAAGCTAGTTGGTCAATGTGTATGACTGGTAAACTAATAGCATCTGTTTTTGAGGATTAAGCTTGCAAAAACATATGCAGATGAGTCACTTTGATCATGTGAATGATTTCATTCAACTTCTGTGGAACACTTTGAATCATAGTCTCCCTCAGAATCATAATCCAGGGAGAACAATATTATTAGTTCAATAAAACTGCTAAAATAGATTAAGGAGCAGGTCTAATTGAAAGCTTTCAAAGGTCAACGTATTTTTGGTAACTCAATGTTTGTGAAGAATGACCCAAATATTTACTTTTTTAAAGTCCCTAAAGAAAGGCAAAAATTTGGAAAAATTATATATATATCTACATAACAGATTTCACTGGATTTTAAGTAAACACATGGTGAGCTGTTATTTTGTGAAGTCATTATATTATTCAGTTTTCTTGTGTGTTTGAGTATTTATGCAATCATGAGCATAAAAATCTACATATCTAATTTGTGGAGAAAACGTTTCCACACAAATACTGGAGCTTATTACTTCAACAGTTACCCTGAATGCTCACACTCATTCAGGAACATCTAATGGACTGCACTGGATTGGATTGGCAAACTCATCAGGTCCAGGGATTATGAACATCACAGTTGTAAACCCCAGAAGCTGGAGAAGCCTGAGATTTCACGGCCTGGAGACATCCTAGATCAGCCCAGCAGAGCCAGGGAGTACAGCTTCAGACTCTGGCAATTGGCTCTACTTTCCACATTTCATTCACTCAGCCAGGATCAGTTCCAAACACAGAACAACTGTAAGCAAAGAAATTGAAAAGTGCAGTAAATGCAAAATGTAGCCCAGCTTATGAGGGTAGAAAGCGCTATAACACAACCTCCTTGTCAAAAAAAAAGAAGAGTACTCAGAAAAATATCTTTTTTTTCTTTTTTTCTTTTCTTTTCTTTTCTTTTTTTTTTTTTTTTTTTTTTTTTTTTTGTGATTTATCCGATTTATTTAATAACAAATAAGAGTTATCTTGAAGAACAAGCTCAGATGTGTAAGGAAACACAGGAGATGACTCACAAAGGCATTCCCAGCGTTCTTATTGTTTTTGTTTGTTTGTTTGTTGTTGTTGTTGTTGTTTGTTTTCTGTATGTCATAAGAAGGGTCTACCAACATTAACATCATTTGTAGTGTTGGTGAAACAGATTTAAGGTACAACATTTTTCATGAAAGAGAACTTTCACAGTAAAGCTGTACTACACCTAATTCATCAACCTTTTAACCTCTTTCAGAAAGTCTTTTCATCCTGTCATTCTTCTGAGAATGAATCATAAACTTTTTCTAAGGGACAAGAGTGGACAGGGATGCGTACACTCTATTTCTATCTCAGGAAATTGCTTGAGGGCTCTAAAAAGGCTGTATGCAGCAGCCAAAAGACTGGTTATCATTAGAGCCTTGGCACGTGGAATAAGTCAAAGCATGTTGACACTGACAGCATCTCAGTCTGCTGGAGCAAGGCATGATGTGGCAATTGATGGCAGAAAGACACTTTAGATCTGAATCCTACTTTGTTCCCCAAAGTACAGTTGATTTAATTATTTCTTTGTTTAGGTTTGTTTTTTAGTTTTTATTTATAGAATTTGGCGGGGAAGTATCTTGTATATTTTAATTACATTTTCAAAATTTACTGTGTCTTCCTGTGATAACTTCATAATTTCTGAAAGACTGGAAATTCAAAATGTGGTCTAGATTGAAATTTACTCTTTATTTTGGCCTTAAGCCTTTTTTAAAATCAAAAATTACTTCCCTAACTAGTAGTTCTACTTTTTTTTATGACATTTTCCAATTCAGGAAAAAAAAAATAAATAAAAAAAGAGAGAGAGAGTTTTACTATAAAAGTTTCTGATTATGCAACACTAACGAAAGATCTAAATTCTTACTTATATATATACACATATATATTTTTAGCAATTGTAGCAGATAAATAACTTATCATAAGTATAGCTCAAGATGGCCACTGTCCACATAAGTCTTCAAACAACAGAACCTCAAAGGCAGAACATAAGATTGTCAGGTGATGGAAATAATATTTTCGAGTTTCTAATCCTGAACTTCTGATTCATGGTAATCAACAAATTTACTCTATCTAACAGTGATCTCACATGTATATCAAAATGTTTGAGTTTTGAACATGCAAATTCTAAATGAAGTCAAGGTAAATAATTCAAAATATTTTCAAAACCTGTTTATGGATTTGCTCCTGCTCACCTTGCAGACAATAATGCCTTTGTACTCATCTCTGTCAGTTCATCTCTTCTATTAACAACTGTTATCGCGACAGTTCTTTCCAGGTGGTTCAGATGTCATGCATCATTCCATCTTACTAATATGCCAGTCCTACCAATTACTTTAGAGGTGAAAGAATGAAGAGGGAGCTCAGCTGATGTCCCAAATGAATATATGTTCATGCATATGTATTTGAGGGTTTCAGAAGATGCTTTATTTTTAGAGAGTCATGTCACTTATCTAAAATCAAGACCTTTAATGAGTTTCTAATAAATGAATCACAAAATACCTGTCACTTGAAAAATATGGGTCATAAGATAAAATGAATGAATCCTCTAGATGTATGGTAGTACTACGAAGAAAAAATTGTATGTTGAATCAAGAACATGACATGTCTGGAAAAAAAGGCTACAATTCCAAAATATATACAAACACACTCACTCACACACACACATATATAAAAGTCTCTATGTCTCCAAAAATTTTGCTACAGATTTTAACAGAAACTTCTCAAATAAGGTTTGCTTCATTTTCATTTTTTTTTTTCTTTTATGGACAGACAGTTTTCTGACTCTACTTTGTGATATTTTCTCCTGCCTTCGTCTGTCATCCTCCCACAGAATGTATTTCATATGACCCTCTATCCTTTCTCTTATATGCCTTGCCCTTAGTTCAAAAGTTTCCAGGGATAGGGTGAATGTTAATATAGCATGTAAAAATGGCAGCTTGATAGAGTAAGAAGTTATTTAACTCCAAATAGAGATCCTAAATCCATAAATATAAAGAATAATAATCAGAGAGGTTAGATTCAATTTTAAATTAATTTCAAAATCTCCAACTCAAATTTTAAATCAGCTCAGTTAAACAGCTTATGAAAAGCTGGATGTGCTTTTAACTTCAGTGGCAATAAAAAGTATTGAGTATCTCCCCATCTCCTAGTCAAGTATGGATCCGTAACATTGACATCACCTGAGAAACCTCCTTATGCTTCCAGTGGCATCAGACTAATGCTGTGTCTAAGATTCAAAATGAATAATACTTGACAGCTCTTGTGATTGCCCTCTTTTCATTGTAAAAAGGAAAACTTTGAGTAGATGAATTCAAAATCCAGTAAAACATAGGCAAAAACTAATCACATCTGGTCTTAAAAATCTAATGTTTATGCAACATCTTAAGCAACTCAGCAAGCTTTAATAGCAGCAAGCTCAAATCAATGAGTGTTGTGCTGCAAGTTGCTGTACTAACTAAAACCACACTGCTGGATCAAGAGCAAATAGTGCAGCCTCAGGCTCTTTTTTTCCTACACCTGCAGAGGAAGCATAGTCATGAGGAAGCCACTTCCACTAAACCTGAAAGGTTTGGATATCTAAAAGGGAGTTTTAGTAGACAAGTTCCTATCACACAACATATGCATGAATGCACTGCAGCAACCTATTCTGACAAGGATGATAGTGTCCCTTGTACTAAAGGGACTCACCTAGAAAATCTCACCTTTTCTAGCTCACCTAGAAAATCTGTGCTAAAGAGAAACATTTCTCCCATATTTAGTGATCTAATTTTTCATATCAAATTTTCCAAAACCAGAGGTTTTACATGGATTACCTTGTGAATGAACTTGTCACCGCTTCTTGACAAAGAAGGTTGTGGAAAGTTTAACCTTTAGTAGAGTTCCTTTTGTAAAGATTTTCTAATTTTGATTCTCATAGCTGTTCTTAGTAAGTAGATCAAGCCCTTATGCTCAAATAAGGGCTTGACCAAATCAAGCCCTTCTATAAAGAAAACAGAATAGAAAAAAAAATAATAATAAAAAAGAACAAATAGATTTCCCTGTCAAACAACAGATTTAATTATTATAAATATTGTTATTCTTCTATTCTATTATATATTTCTATTCAAAGCTCAACATTTAATTTCAACACACATTAACACCAATAACAGTCTTGTTTAGCAAATGTAAAGCAAAAGACTTAGGGCCTTATTCTGCAATTAGTTACACACCATGTGCTCTGACTCTGATTCTGATACAATTTTAATGAGAATGTTTGTAACACAAGCTTCTTAGTTAAGGTACACAAAATAAGCATTTTGTCATCCGGAGAACAGAGTGCATTCTCTAGTATCAGCTGCAGAGAGTATTCATCCAACACCATGTGTGGCTTGGTTTACTAAAAGCAGTGATTTTTTCTATGAGGAAGGTCCAGCAAAATGTTTGCTCTTGTGTAAAATCAAGTCTACAGACACCTTAGTGAAAGTCTTGTCATCCATCTCTTCTGACTTGTCCAACCTGGTGGATTCTGTAAGGTGCCAGGGATGAGAACAATGTCTTGGCCTCATTAGTGACCCCTTTTCCAGTATTACTGAGGCTCAGCCACACAGCCCTGATCAGAAGTTTTTGACAATAAACTCTGCATAAATAATCTAGTTCCATCTTCTAACCCTTCCATATACTCCTTCTGTCAGCCACTGTTGCATAAGGACAACCTTAGAAACAGAGATGAAGGCTAAGTCTTCATCACTAGTTAGTGCAGGACTACAGGAGAGGGTGTACAGGTCCTGATATATAAGTGTCCATACCCCATGCAGCTGATTTGCTGCAGGTCTGGTCCTCTGAATTCAACATTCATTAATGGTTGCTAGGTGCCTTCTGGAGCACATAACCTGAAATCAATCCCATTCACACACTCATTTAAGATGAAAGCATGCCAAGCAAGAATGATCAGCAGATTCGTTTCAGAAGTGTTTATCTAACCTTCATATTAATGAAGACACACTCAAAAAGGACATGCACAAATACCATGCAGAGTCCATTCTGCATAATACAAAGAAACTGGTGGGGGTGACTTGGTATAGTCTGCAAATTAAAGCATCCTTTAAGCATTTATAATCTTGTTTATAGCGTGATGGATGGAAACTGGATTAGGTTTCCAGATCTGCTACTGATTTCCTTCCTCCATTGTCACCAACAGTCAGTTAACAAGTCAAGGGGAATGCTAATGTAATTAAAGCTCTGGAAGTACTTCCCTCACTGAACTGAGACCATAGAACGTCTCCTCCTTACATTTGACTTGGTATTAAATTCATGTTAATGTGTTGTTCAGAATGAGAATTACAACAACAACAACAACAACAACAAAAGAGAGAGAGAGAGAGAGAGAGATTGAGAAAGAAGAAAGCGAAAATAGCTTTTTATTTCTTAGTTTCCCATCTGTGAAATCGTAAAATATTTACTTTTTCTCTCAGTTTTTCAACATCTCTGGTGCCACAGGCATATGTTATTCTATATAGTCCCTAGCAAAACTAAGCACCATTATTGGTAAGTCTTCTGCACCAGTCCAAGTGGAAACAATAAAAGATGAAGGAAAACATAGATCAACTAAATTTATCCAAGCTTTAGCTTCACTGACTTCAGCTTACTTACCAGTTTTAAGATTACGTTTCTGTTTCATTAGGAAAGGTCCATGAACTCTTAGCCAACAATCTGCTTTTTTCATTTTCAGATGTTTGAGGAAGCTGACCAACCAAGAATTTCTGGTGTTTCTTCGTAATAATTTTATTTGAGCAGAACAGTAAATTTACCTAATATTTTCCCAGAAGTTTAATTAATTAAAATGCTACATTGCAAACTGAGTTTCTGATTAGAAGCTTTTACCAAAGAAAATGAAGATTTCAGTAACACAACTTATTTCTCTATCTAACCAGTAAAGAAAAGAGCAAAAGACATACAAGATACGGGAATAAAGAAAGTCAAAACACTATGCCTTAAGGGTTACAGAAGTAAGTATATGCACTGTTATTCTAAATGTTATATCAAAAATTTATTTTTAACAATTTGTGCTTTCTTTCCTCAAATAGTTAGACTACAAGCTAATACAGACAGTAAGTCATGGGATTTTTTTTTCAGTTCTTTTAACATCCACATTTCTATTTTATTTTTTTTTATTATTATTTTTTTCAGCTATAGCAATGAATCTTTCAAACTCCAATGGTCCTCTATCTTTATTTAATTTCAGTAAATCAGCAAAATTCTCAAAGTTCATGTTAAAAATAATTTGAAAAATTAACAGTGAAATAACCTGGTTAGTAGTTTTCTAATGCTTCTTTTGACAAAAGTTGTTTGTTTGTTTGTTTGTTTGTTTTCCTCAATCTTTTGCACAAGAACAGAAGAGATAAATGTAACAAGCATTAGCTAAATCTTCCAGTAAAGTTAAGCTTACAAAAACATTAATATTAAAGACCAATAAGTTTGACATTTGTTGAAAGCAATTTTACTAAATGGAAAGCATGGGAGCCACATCATCAGACCTCAGCAGGGAAGGTGTAAAAACTCTCAGGACACTGAGGAATGGAAGCCTCTGAATTCTGCCAGGTTTTCCTGCGTGGCCATTTAAATATTAGACAGTTATCCAGTGAGGAATACCAATCAAAGCCAGGTTTCTTTCTGTCATGTTGGTAAAGTCTGAGCCAATACAACTCTCTCTGCCAACACATCTCTCAACTCATGTGTTACTGGGTTAGATATTTGTGTGGTCTCTATAGTAAGCTGAAAGCACACCCACAATCCATAGCACCATAAAATATGCATAACTATTAACTTGTATAACAGGAAATTAATGTTTATTAGTGGTCTTAATTGAGTTTGGGAAGACTGATAATTAGGAACAGGAATACCTGTGGTAGCTAACCCCTAAAAGCATCCTGAATGACATTTCCATACTCTACTCCTCCCATGGCTGAGTAGCAAGGAAAAAGAGAAAAACAGCTGTGGACATTTACACCCAAAGCCTAACTCCAAGGAAATATAAGTGAGGTTTTACAACAGAAGCTTCTCTGGCAACATAGAGCCACCTGGCAGATATAGCTTAGCCCAGCTTTTTTGTAGCCACAAACAGCACAAGCGAGATGAGGGACACTGAACCAGCTAAGAGAGCAAAATGCTGTTAAAGAAACTAGAATTTTGTTCTTTATTTATCACACTTCCAAGATTTTGTTATCAGTCTTGTTACTAAGTGCTCAATCTAACACGTTAGTCAATACAGCCTTGTTTTGGTGTCAAGCCTAGAGCTGGGGGTTCTTGGTCTTCCCAGCAACAGAGAATGAAAACCAGTTTGCATGTTCATCATATCCCCTCCTGTGCTCAGAGTTATGGATAAAAAAAACAGGAACAGAGAACTCTTCCTTCAATGCTGCAAAGAGTCACAATGACTGCAGGAATTCAGGCATCTTCTGGGTTGATGCAAATCCTGAAACATCACAACCATGCACCACAACGCAGGTATAGTTTAGAATACAACTTTTTACTGTACACAGGTGAAGATGCTCAGGTCTTGGCACAATGACCTTTCCCTTTCTTCAGTTCTACCTTCATGACCCTTCAGTACTTGGAGTCCTCTTCAAATTCCATAAAAAACAGTAAGATAAATCCCTTTTGGTTTTATCAGGAACTCATCAGGCCCTAGCAAAACACTTACCACTCCCTTTGGTATCTCACACTCTTATTTGCATACTTCCTCCCAGTCATTTTCCTTAATCCAAAAATAATTCTCTAATCCAGGTTAATGCACATTTCACCCTTCTGCAAAGTCCATAGCACTTAGCTAGCCCTAATAATGCTGAAAACAAAGCTGTGCTATTAGACAGACAAGACACATTTTGTGTTATCTCTTTGCATGAGAATGAAATGGTGTTGAAGCGTATGTGGTGGCATTGACTGAGATTACAGGAGAGTCACATCCAGAGCTCTGAACTAGTCAGGGTGCAAATTAATTCTCACTGGAGCTGAGGTGACAGAAGCCACTCAGCACTGGCTGGAAGTCTGAATAGAAACGTGACATTTTTTATTTTTTATTTTTATTTTTATTTTATTTTTTATTTTTATTTTTATTTTTTGTGTGTGTGTGCTAATTCACTCGTCAAAAATAAAATTGTTATTTTGTCATATTAGAAAATCAGTCTTATTAGCCTTAGAACTAATTCATCATAAACTGCTTCAACAGGGTCCAGCTGTCAAACAGTAAAAATAAGAATCAGGATCAAACCTAACTCTTCATCTACCGTTCTCCAGAACCTAACTGTTTTTTGTGGTTTTCTATATCAAAATTTTCATTCTTAATTTCAAAGGATAATACTAAATGGGTATTTTTGAGGTGAAATAAGATTCCTTACGACAAAGCAAAGTATTTTGTTATACTGAATAAGACACTTCATTGCACTTCATTTTATTTTAAGTGAAACACTGGTCCCTGAGCAAAGTCACGTATGGCTTAGACAAACCAAAGCATTAGATCTTACACCATGGAGGAAAAAGCATATCCGGAGAGAGTCAAGAGGGCCTTATGCAACTTTCATCTGGTCAAGGTTGATATTCCCTTACACTTTACTCTCACTCCACCTGTGCCAGACTCAGCCTAATATGTCTCCTCCCTTCCTCC
Source organism: Netta rufina (assembly GCF_964035555.1). Taxonomy (NCBI): domain Eukaryota; kingdom Metazoa; phylum Chordata; class Aves; order Anseriformes; family Anatidae; genus Netta; species Netta rufina. The sequence continues at coordinate 12,782,507 of NC_140124.1, read as the reverse complement.
TTTTGTTCAGCCTTACAGATGCCCAGAACTTCTTTATCCTTTCTTCATTTTATAAATCTAAGCCTTGAATTGCATCTTCCTAAATATAGGAGATACCCATTGGGAAAGAAAAAGAAAGTCACAAACTGTATGAAGTCAGAGAAGAAATATCAGGGAAATTTCTTATTTGCTCTTCCAGCAAATTTTGAGCTAGTTTCCAAACACTTCGTGCCAATCAGTATATGCCAAAGAGACCAGACCCATGCATCCTCCTGCCAGCACAGTGTGCTTCAAGGCTCAATGAAGAAGAGAAGTTTCCCTGTGCTGCTCACAGCCTGAAACACCTGCAATCAATTACCATTGCCGTTCTGCTGTGACAAGTCCAAATGCTGGGACAATAATGGCATGGTTTGTGTATAATTGTCCATCAGACCACAGTATAAATCTCTGAGCAGCAGTTCTAATGCATTGAAATTAATTTCCCTTTTAAAAATTCTACCTACACTAGGAAAGAGTATGTTTTCCTTTAATCACCTAGGGTGGTTTAATACATTTCAACATTTATTTCAGTATAAATTAGAAAAGAGAATATGAGATATGATTTCATTTTACAAACAAAAACTAGCTCAGGCTCTATTCTCTCACTCAGAGAATAGAGGACACATTTGTAGTAAATGTAGTAAAAAGCTAGGCTGTTCTCAGGTCTCATAAATTAAAAATGTTTTGCCTCAGACTATGCTTAGAAAGGAGACTTGCAGGGGAAGAAGAAATGTCTAAATACCATGAACAGAAAGAAATGTTGTGAGTGACTCATAGTGTGGCATGATTCCTTCTAGCTAGTACTGGACCAGAGCCTCAGAACATGATATACTTATTAGGAGGTACTACACTGCTGGAGTGACAAATCTTGTATGATACACAGGGTGGGATCTTCTAGTGGCTTACAGGGATTTCAGTAAAGTGCTCCCCATTTGCTGTACCTGGGTAAATGGGGTGGGGTATGGAAAGTGTTTGTAAAGAAGCAGCTGAATTTATTGGATGACGATAAACTAATCATATTCTAAAGTGGCAAAGTGGTCTTTGTGGTTTTAGCTGTGTAAGCTTGTTATATTTCATTCCAAGCAGACTACCTTGGAGTAAAAGAAAAAAAAAAAAAAAAGAAAAAAAAAGAAAAAAAGAAAAAAAAAAAACTTTTAGCAGAACTAGTTGTACTTCACTGAGTCTATTATCACTCCTGGTTTCTAAATAGGCTTGAAAGTTTCTTTGAGGTGTATCTGATACACGATACACAAATACGAAATTATTAGGGAAAAAGCACTAGTTAAGGAGTTATTCTCTGAACAGGGTATGTTGTACAGACCTACTGGCAATCAAAGAGGTTTTGTTATGTTTCATAAAGTATTTCATTTTTAATAATTATAATTATACTTTCATATGATAAACTCATGCAATATGCAATGAGTTGCATTTCATATGATAAACTCATGCAATGCAATATTCAAGAGCATATTATTGTTTTCAAAGCTTATTTGATCAGCTTTTCAAAAGCACCACTGTCGCACTGAGAAGGTGGTCAAGCACTGGAACAAGCAGTCATGTCCCCAAACATATAAGTGCTCCAGAAATACTTGGACAACATTCTTAGATATGTGGTTTAACTCTTAAGTTCCCCTTTTTGGAGTCAGGAGTTGGATTCTGATCCTCGCTGGTCCTTCCCAGCTCAGGATATTCTATGTTTCCAAGTTCCCTGAAGATTTTAAATTGTTTAAAAATATAAAATTATTTGTCTAGAAGTTAGTGTGTATTGCAGAAAGAATACATGTATGTAAATTATGGTCACTTTTACCTTGTAAAGATATTCTATGGTGCCTTTCTTAGCTGCAGCATGGCCTGAGCAGAGATTCTCAGCCCGTTATAATTGAAGGATCATTTAATCTCTGAAAAATTAAAAATAAATATCAAATAAAAATGTACAGAATAATTTAAGTGTTGTCATAGTATTTTTCTATTGGTAACTATGTAAAAATTAAGTTAAGTTATGATGTTGTCATGTTGTTTATATTTTGCATCATATTGTTTTTTTTTCCTGGCTTGAAAGAGTAGTAAAACATCTATTTAAAATACATGTTTTACCAACTACCAGTGCTACTTTGGCTACAAACTGAGAAACTCTGACAGAATGTTTCACAGCATTATATTCACTCTACTTAACAAACAGCTTCTAGCCATTTTGATTATTGTTTATTATTTCTCCCATAGTGACATTTAGAGACTCCAACAGAAGGTTGTATGATATAAAAATATAGGGGTATCTAGATAGATCATCTGTAACTTGAACAGTCAAAGAGAAATAAATTTGCATCAAATTTCCAAAATAATATTTTCAAAGGATAATAGCACAAAAATAAAGAAGCAGAGTGATTAAATTGCTTGCTGAAAGTCAGTGAAAGCATATCTGTCTTCCAGAACCAGGAATATTCAAAACAGTTGGATCTGGGTAGACCCACAGCCAAGCTAGCTTCAAAACTGGGAGCTAGTATGTCCTCCAGTGCTGTATTACAGCTAGCACACCTTGATGAGAAACTCATTATCTTCAGGTCACTATGTCTGTATTGCTTTTGAGCTAATATATCTCTCTAGCACTGCATTATTCATTGTGGACATTCAAGCTTGGTTTGGCATTAGCCCAAGGATTTCTTCATGACACAACATTTTCTGCAATATAGACAAACCCACAGGAAGCCTGCAAAAGAGCTATAAAGTTGAAAATACTGTTTCTGGGTTTTAGACCACTGTCTTAGCCACAAAACCATGCATCTTCCAATAATGTATTTGATTTATTTTAAGCTATCAGGTGTTTAGTGTAGAATATAACATATATATCAGACCAAATAAGAATTCATTACCACAGTGTCTCTAGATAATGCCCCAGAGAAAGGAATAAGGAAAGAAAATGCCTTTTGGCCTTCCTCAATCCTTGCATACAGGTTTATAAGTGGAGAAAGTGTTTTCCCTTGGTCAAAATCAAAAATATAAAGTATGTTTTACAAATACAAGCTAAGGAGAGAACAGAAATTTACCAGAGGAGAGTATATTCTCACAGTTTTGAATATAATAGTGATCTTCTGTTCATAAATGTCCAGACAACTTTAAGAATAAATTCAAAAGACAAGGTAGTACTATAAATGTAGGACGAAAATGTAAGGAAGTAGTAATGAAATCCTTGGCAAGAACTCACTTGTACTTTGCTCAGTACTACTTACCACATCATAAAAAAATGGTTTCTTAAAATTGTGGTGAGAAGGAAGGAGAGTTGATCCTGATAATAAAAGTTATGAGGTGTGAAGACAAGAACAGAAAACCCCTCGTTCTGGAACAGTCACGGAAAAGGCAAATAACTTGGACACAAATATTAAGCAATTCATGTGAGCTCACACAAAAATATTTTTGGAATTCAGTTAATTAAAATTTAAAATAAATGTAAATCTAACAATAGGCATAATTGATGCAATTGCTTAATATCATATATAAGTTTATATACATATGCATGGTATCAGTATCTATACATATATTCAGGAGAATTTGAGGAATTGCACAATTTTTACTAATTTTTCCTTACATTATTTGTTATGATAAATCACTGTCTGCTTTAAACTGGGCAATTTTTGCCAATGAGAATACCAACAGACTATAGAGAGCTGGCATGTCTGTTCTGTTTCTTCCTGGTTAACTGGAGCTTGAGTATAACTTCAAATGATACAGAAATACCAAATGGCTGAATGCTGGATTACAACTAAGCAAATCACATGAAACATAAAGTCATATCACTCACCATGACTGCAGAAAAACATTGTGATTCAATCAGTAACGGTATCACCTGAGAAAGTTCCATTAAGAGAACTGAAGCCCAGTTTTCTCTTTTTCTTTTCTTCAATAACATCTATATGGGAGACACTGGTGACAGTTTTTTGGTCTATAAAATACAGGTAGGAGGCCAAATATTGTTCTCAGTGATGTTGATCTGATTATAGTATTTGAGTCCATTTTCACTCATTTACTTGGATTATATGGCAAGAAACCAGACAATATTTGAAAATGTTCCTTAATGCAAGGTGTAAATTAAGAAGTAATTTTTAGTTTTAGAAAAAAATCTCATTTGGCAGCTTAATCTTGGCTTCTTTCATGTAAAGATTATATTCATTCATCTGGTGGTAGCAAAATAAAATTATAAAATCAGAAATCTCAGTCAATGAGGTACGTTTATGTAAAAAACACTGCTACAGAGAGGAATTAAACTGCCACATCTCCATTTGCTACCCGTCTTTCTAATTCCTTTCCTTTTTACAATTCCACTAATATTTGTGTCTCAGTATCTCAGAATTTTACAGGTATTTATGTTGTCTACATCCTGAAGCATAAGCAGAGTTTCATTGGCAATGCAGTTAAACTGATCCCTGGTTGGGAAAATCTCCTCCTGACATGGATGCCTAGCAGTGTCAAGGGTCATATGGAAAAGTTAAGCAGGGAATTGAACCTCAGCTTTTTAACCCTTCAACCTCATGTCCTCTTTAGGTGTTTGCTGGAGACAGGATATGTGCAGTGTAATATTTCTGTGCTAGACCTATGGCCTTAGACGTATGATGTGCTGAGCTTCATTCTAGAGTCTAGATATTTTCAATATCTACATGGAAAATTTAGTGCTCTCATGATATTGTATCCTGTAGAAACCCCAAGTCTGTCTGTTAAGTGGCACACATGCTCTAGCAACAATTATAATCAAATTCTAAGGGGAAAGGGTGATTTCTCTCATGGAAAGAAATAGGTGTCAAGTCAATACTAGACATTTCAATTCCTGTTGCAGAGAAAATAAATATGCATCTTATACAGGTGGAGAGGGAACATCACACAAATAGTAGTATAAGGAGCAAAAAAAAAAAAAAGGAAAAAAAAAAAAAAGTGCTACAAGTTAATTACTGGAAACACCAAGAAATTAAAAATAAAACACATGAAAAACATCATTGAGTTAAAATGCACTGACAGCAGTAGCAGAACATGAGAATGATAAAAATAAAAGGTTGGGAAGTTGTTTTTTCTCTCTATTTGTTTTGAAAATAGAATTATTGGAAGCATTGTACCAGAAAGATTGTGAGAGCCGTCCTGTGTTATAATTAATCTTAATCAAAAATGCTTTTTATTTGTCTTTTGATGGATTTTGCAAAAAAAAAAAAAGTCTTAGATTTCCAAATAATGTTACAATTATCAGCAGAAAGTGAATTACTAAGCAGATGAAAACTGTCATATAGAAGCTAAGGCCCAATCCCCCTGACAATGTAAATTGGCTTAGATTCATGCAACATTTTCAGGCTGTTTCATATTCTCTTGACTCTTTCTTGCCCCTAGATGTATTCACACAAAAATAAATAAATAAATAGATAGATAGATAAATAAAATAATAATAAAAAAGATACTTTGTGCCTGTTTTCACCTTTAAACACGTAAATGCGTAAAAAGTACTGCAAACCTTAGTTGCTACTAACCTTCGCACAGGTTATCCCAATAAATAAAATAAAATCCTTATCTCCTCTTTGTTTCTCTTCAGCTTAAATCCTATTTTAGCTAACATGGACGGATTCTGCACTTGCTAGCTCCAATATTGACATCAGTACTTTTGGTACAATAATTCTTATAAGACAGAAAACAGCATGCTTTGGGTATTTTTATAATGGGTTTCATTAAAGCTGTATTCCTGTGCATAGATAGGTGCATGTAAACAAGGAAGCCTCTAATAGTTGCTGGAAGCATACAAAAAAGAACATGGGGTTTGCCTCCTGATTTAACCATCAGGTTACTTTTTACTGCTACACATCCTAAATGTCTAACTTCACCAGTCCCCTGTGTGAGGAGCACAGTAACATATCGACTAGAAATTGTATAAATTCCTGTAGAGACAAAGAAACCATGAGTCAATGAATGGATTTCTGCCAGTATTGGTGGGTTTGGGATTCTGTCTGAAAACTGAGGGGTGGGAGAGGTGGGGTGGGCAGAGATGAATTTTCCTACTTGAAAAATCTTGCTGTTGGAAAGAAAGTACAGTTTTTCTAAGACCAGAAGGTATGGGAGCTGCTTCAGAAGTACAGCTGTGAGGAGGAAATATACTGTGAAATACTTGTATTAAGATATCTCATGCAAATGATACATATGGGTCTAGTGTCAGAGACACTGTAGATCTAGTTATGTGGAATATACATGTGAATTTACTTCTTACAGAGTAATAGCGAATGATCAGCAAATGTCATATAAATTCATACTATGACAACATCACCTTTAAATGTGAATAGTCTTCCTTAATATGAGAAGTGGTATTTTACTGCTCCAGATAGGTTGATAACATTGGTTTACACAGTATAGACAGATGCAATGCAGGCTTCTCTGTTGTCTTCTGAATGAACCGTCTTCTGTCATATCCCTATTCCCACTCAATGGCAAGCAAGTAAATGCATATACACACTGAAAACAAGCACTAGTTATTTTAAATAGCTTGTAGTCTCAAGTACCTACCATTTCATACTACCTAATGTTGATCTCTCTGAAACATCTGTAATGTTGATCTCTCTGAAACATCTGTAATGCCTATCCAAACAATAGGAAATGCTTTTGTATCTCACAGTCCTTTGTAAACTGAAAGATGTTAATAGTGATACTTCAAAAAACAAAAACAAACCAAACAAAACAAACAAACAAAAAACTACAACAAACACTTTTGTGATTATCTCTATTTCCCAGACTCTTATTGTCAAAATATGCAAATATGAAAGCTCGATTCAGGAACGGAAGTTTCCCTACATGTACGCAGAAATCCCCAGGGATACAAGAAAGATCTAAATTAGAGTTGTCATTGTCCATAACATTGCTGTAAAATGAAATAACAAACTGGTATAATAAAACATGAACATCACACTCTGGGGTTTGATACAGGTGATGGGATTTCCAGTTGAATCATTGATATTTCATTTTCTTTTTAAAGTCTCAAGCCTACTCCACTTTCTAATGCAATGGGAAGAAATCACAGTTACTTTAGCTAGGTTTCCATTTCAAGCCTGCCTAAGCTCCCTGCACTTAAATTCAATGCCAGCCTTTTCCCACAAATATATGCTGTTAAAGAAGAGAGCTAAAATTCACAGAGCTGTCAAGTAAGATATCCATTAAGATAAGAAGATGCCAGTGTTCAAACTTCAACATTACAGCATTAAATCTCAAAGGAGTTCACTTTGTTCATGAGAAACAAGAGAGGAAGAAGTGTGAGATGCAAGGGGGTGGGGGAGAGAATAAGAATATGGAACAATATGACAGTAAAATAGAAAGCACAGATTGAGGAACCACAAGTAATCTGAATTCCTCAACTAAGACTTGTCAATGAGATTTTTAGCATATGATATGCAGTTTTAATTAAATTATGGCCCAGAGTCAGAGAACAAAGCCAAAGGCCCATTTTTTTTATTTCATTTTTAGAACAGAGATCTTATCTTCTACAGCATTTCATGCACTTCTAATTAAATATGGATTTATGGCTTTAAAGTACCTGGAAACACAGCATGACTTTTAGGATTCATCCTAACTCAGAACACATCCTAACTCATGAACTCAGAGCAGTACAGTCAAAGGCAGTCAAAGATTCTGGACCCCCAGTGAAGTCAGGGGCAATGTTCTTAATAGATTCAGAGGGATACGGATAAGACATTAGGAAAAGAGTTCAACTTCTGCGCTGTATGCAGAAAACATTCCTATACCTTGAAGTAATAAAAAAATCTCTCTTTATGTGCAAGCATATTCAAGAGAACTTCAATTGTATTTGCTTAGGGTAACAGGGTGTAATCCTATACAAAGCTAAAGATTTACAGACACTGCAAACAGTACAATTTCAATCTGATGGTTATTTTTTGCTGTGCTCACCAAATTGTACGTTTATTGGCAATTCTGCAGTTTTTCTCACCTCATCACACTATTTGAAGTAAATACATTCTCTCCTATTTAAAAACTACAATATTCTTTTTCCAATGAAAAAAGGAGCCTATTACTGCTGAGGATTTTGCTGGTGGTGATGACTTATTAAATATATTTAACGTAAGTATACCGAATCTCTTAAAATAGAAGTGTGGGCTGGGTGAGAGTGTTACCTCCAATCTTGAAATAGTGAATGAATGTCAGAATCTGTTTTGCAGTGTTTGTGTAAGGAGATAGTGTGGAAATATTAATAAAGTGAATTCACCTGAAGATTCTGTGATATTACTAAAGGTAGATAATTTCTTGAAGGCCAGCTGCACTTAAAACCATCTTTTAAATTCTCACCAGGTGAAGGGTTAAGGCGTTAAAGTGAACAAAGCAATGCTTACAGGTAAAAATATATATATATGCATAAAACATCAAATTCAGGAATTTGCATCATAACACAAAACCTTCCTTGTGATATACTTACCCAGTAAAACTGATGATAATATTGCTGGCTCAGAAATAATGAGGTTTGTGCTTGCATGGGACCAAAGTCTGTTGTGTGTGATATGATTCCAGAATAATCAGACATATGGGTGTTTCTTGGGGGCAGTGTGTTGATATTATTTGTCAGCATGAAGCGTGGCTGTTAAGGCAGGTTAGCAGTGGTTCCTATTTTTTCCAGGACTAGCATAAACAGTTTCCAAGTGTAAAGTGTATGTGGCTTTAAAATTATACTGGCTTCATTTTTCAATACTGGTAAGAGAGATGCATTGTATTTGATTGCTGAAGGGTTTTTTTGTTTTTGTGTTTGTATGTTTGTTTGTTTTTTGATTGTTGTATTTTGTTTTGTTTTGTTTTTTTCTCAGAAATGGCTGCAATTAAAGAATTTTGAATCTTAATAACAATAACAATAATAATAATAATAAAGTAGCAAGATTCACCCCAATGTATACACAATCTTTATTCTCATGGAATGCAGTGGTATCTTTCTCTTCCTTTAATCACACTGTGGACAGAAAAGAGAGCTAAAAATAGCATTCCACAAAGAGGAATCCTGGTACAAATTCACCAACTGATAAACTACAGAATCACAAGTAAGAAGAGAATCAGCCTTGATGCTCCACTGCAAGTTGTTTTCATTGATTCTTGTATTTTAATCATATTTCAGCTGCTGTTTCTGTGAGATGATTTCAAAAAACATTGGATTAAATTGTATTACACTGAAGAGCACTGATCTTGTTTCATTGAGACCACACTCAAAACAAACAAACAAACAAACAAACAAAAAACAACAACAACAAAATATTTTTGTATGTTAGAAAGATAGAAAGATAGAGGCATTTTCTGATGTGATCGAGTGTAGATGTCTCTTTTTAATGTTCCCTTGAAAATTAGGTCTGCAAATCTGTTTGAAAATCAGAATAAATCAAAACATCTCTCTTGATAACTTGGTCTTTTTCCTCTCAGCATTCCAACTTCAGTGAAAAGACTTCTGTGTTGTGGTATTAGTAAGTAATCCATAACCATTAATGTGTGCCAAAATACAACGAATTTTGAAACTGTAGATTCAGCTTACAGTATTACTAGTTAAGAAGCAATTTTGAAGTATGAACAGAATGCACTTTATCAGGGACTACCCAAACAGGTAAGGACTTGTATCCTGCACTTGTATCCTGAACTTTCAATAACAAATCCACAGGAATCAAAATTGAACAACAAATACAGAATTATCTGTAATTTGTAAAGAGTCACCCTCCAGAATGTAGACTAAGATTTTAAAGACAAATAATTAGAAATAATTCAGCCAAATATAAACAGACTTTAGTAAAAATAGCAAAAAATCCCACCTTTGATTATTATTGATTCCCAAAAATAAAATTATAACTACCTGAATTTTATGAACTTCCACCCAAGATCTAAATTATACTATTCTCCTTCAGTAGTCATGCACATTTGTGAACATTTAAACTCATAAGTTCAATCATTTGTCAGAACAGAAGGCTTAGGCATAAAAGACAGATCTATTCTGGGACTAATTTATAATTTTAGGTTTAAGATGGCTGAAGAAAATTAAATACCTTTTCATGTGGTTTTCACCAAAATTTCTTTTGGCAGTTGGATAGTTTTTTGATCTTGTGTTCCTTCCATCAGCCATCAAAGGGTGTTAGGAGACAACCATAAGTGGTCAATAATTAACCTCTTAAGGTCTTTGCCAATGGGCCATATTCATTAAGTCTGCCCATGCAGTCCAATATTAGTTTTAACCACATTCACACTTATCCTAAAATATGCAATAAGGTATGAGTGTGAGCATGGCCTGTTAATGCACTCATTAGGTAAGACATGTAAGAATTAGGTAAGCAATAGGTTGAAATATACTGATGGTTTGCAATTATCCTATCTCATTCTAAGTATCATGGAAAATATCTTTGTAAATTTTCCCTTAATTTTTTCTTTCATTTCCTGGGTCCATCTCTTCAAATGGTGACTATCAAAGGGAAGTGATGTATTTGATGATGAAAATGTCAAACAGAGTCCAAACATTTCAGTACTTCATGCAAAATCCTAACATCCATTCAGTAGCTGAGACCACACAAGCACACATAATTACATTATGTGGAAACGACAATGGAAAATTAATTTAAACTTGTATGCTCTCAGCCATGCAATTTTGGAGTAGTTTAATTTTTCTAGGAACTATCCCTAAGGCAAGGCTTATGCTGCCTAGAAAGAAAGAGGTTTAAAATATTTCAAAATTTTTCAATCCTCTTTATCTACTACTTCTTTCTGAGTAGATTCATGCCCCCAAAGGCTTTTTCAAATCATTTAACCTAATGTTAAGAGTGTAGTGTAGTAGTCAGGAAATAAAAATGATGTTGTGTGATTTGTGTGACCAATTTAACTCCAAAACACAGTTCTAATATTCACTGTTTAATCACCAAGTAATACATTCATGAAGAAATAAGAGAATAACATTCAGAACAAAAATCTATCCTGTAAATTACAAAAACAAAAATAATTAAAGGATTCCATAAGCTGATTGCATATATTATATATGCAAAAAGTAATTTTGACAAGTCTTATTTGCTGTAAACAATGCACAAAAGCTCACTCAGAATATGCTTTAAAATTTTCCCCTACACTTTCATATCTAATAACAGTCTGTCTCACCACAAAATTGTTTTCCTAAGCTTTAAGAAAAGATCATTTATTTTTCATTCTGCTTTAATAAAAAATAATATATTAGCATAATTATTTCTGCAACCTCAGCACTCCAACATTTCACCATGTTAAGGACAAGCCAAATGTTTTAGCCTAGTCAGAGTTTCTATGTATTTTTTTTTCCACTTGAGATTTTTTTGTGGTGATTTTGAAATGCTTATGGAGTCTTGAAGCATTTAAGCATATCTTTTGCTTTTTTTTTAATAGAAAAGCACATGAGCTCTTATTCATAATGATTTATCACTATGATAACAATATAAATGTTGATTTTCTTTTGTCTAACTGCTCTGTTTTTTCTAGGTAGGCTTATCAAAAACAACATTAACAAAAGCATAAGAAATAAATGTGATGAGAAATGCATCTTTAAGATGCTTTTGAAGTTGTGGAAAGATTTTTGCATTAACAGTACTCAGGCGTTCTCTACTGCTGCTTAGTAGTATTCTCTGAAGTACAAATCCAATTTGAGAAAGAAGTTAAATAAATTTTTTAGTAGGATGTATGTCACTTTAGAGTCTGCTCTGCTTAATACGGTCTATGTAATTATATTTTTTAACCACATATACAGGCACATACACATATGTATTCAGTCCTTTGTTGTCTTGCTCATTTAGCTGATGCAATTAGTCTTCCACTCATTTCACTAGAGGGGAGCATTTGTCTGCCATTTCCCAAAGTATTTAATGCATGAAGAATTACTAACACACCCACTTTTGTCTTCTTTGTTTAGTTTGGGGGTAAAGGGGAGTGCTGGCCTCTAGATAGGATCTCATGAATCACTCTGGGAACTGCACAGAGAAGTCAGATATATGTATTTCCTAACCTTATTACTAAAGTGATAAATGTCCTCTTATACACTGTAGCAATGACTCACTTGTGCACACGCTCACCTTCAACCATTTGACCATAGTCACACCCCATCTATTGAAGAAAATGTAAAATGAGGAAACAAGGTATACAGTGGTTAGGAGTTTGCTGCACCAATAGTACCAGCAGGTTTATTCTCTCTCCTCTGGGTGATTCAAAGAACAAATGTCATGTTGCCTGTTAGCTACACAGAACACAACCGTCTGTGAGGTGACTTGTGTTACTTAAAGGGGTGACTTCAGAAGCTATAACCAAAATGTCTGTGTGGATTGAAACCTGTTGTGTGGTTAGCTAGAGCTGTGGTCCCGGTTTCAGTGGGTCTTACCTTGCCAGTTGCTGTCCACTTCATGCCACAGTGCAGTGTGGAAAAGAGGACTTCACCAGCTTAGTCCTCAAAAATGTCAAACTCTTGAGAGATTTTCAACTGTAGTGTCTCTCTTTTTGCCTATGACTAAGAGCATCTATTAATACAGTAGATTTTTTCTAAATTAGTATTATTATTATTTTTTTTCCCTCAAGTCCCTTTATTAAGGGTGGGTCTGTACTTTTAGATGCACAATTTTGCTGAATATACAAGATAGGTCATAAACTCCATTTTAAAAAGCATATTTGGATTTAATTCAAATACCAATTTTAAAGAAAAACAATAAACTTATTAGGATATTGTTTATCCCAGATGCTTTAAAATAAAAGAAACATGTATATTTATACAACTACTGTTGTGCCTAAGTCCTTCAAAGGCCATGGATGACAACAATGATTCTTAACAAAAAAGAGGGTAGGGAGAATGGTCATGGAGACAGAAAATGACCAAGGACCAACTTTCATTTGATCATAACCTTTCATCTCTAAATAAGTGAATTCAATATGCACATTATTGTTAGATCATAATCTGTTCTGAGACAGGTTACATATTTATTTCCTATTTGCACTCCCAAAGCAAGGTGTTTAATCTGAACTAGATATCTAGGTTTCTTACATAGAAACCTAGGAAACAGGAAGATAGACAATCATTTAGACCACATTCTGATTTATTTTAAGAAAGAATTAGTTATTCTCCAGGAATTTGTTGCCTGTAGGGAACAATTAGCACCAAACAGATATCTAACTTCTAGGTGACTAGGTTTAGGTAATTATAGAACTAGCTGGGAAATGTCTTTCACTGTGATTAGCTCAAAGATACAGTTTCTGTGACATTCCAAATATCGGGAAAAAGCACACTGCAGAATTCATGTTTTATCAGAATGAGTGGAAAAATAATACTTGTCTAGGGTAATTAAAATATAGTGCAACAAGATCAAGATCCATGGGCTGAAGAAATAGTGTCTCCAAAACATTATTTCTCCATTTCTAGTGGACTTTGAAAGATTTGATGTTTGACAACTTTCACTGTTTTACTTTTCTGTCCTAACGCGGGATGAAAATATGTTCAGAAATACTGGAAATTGTCATGACATGAAACACTTTATTTTAATTTATTTAAAAATTGTGTGAAAAAAGCCTTTATTTTTTTTCAAAACAGAGAGTTTTAGAACAAAGATTGAAGAAATTAGTTTCACAACTGAAGACAAACAAACAGAAAAATAGAAAATCAGTTTCATAATCCCTTTTATTTTTTTCCAAATATAATTATCAAATGGCTATGTGATGTTCTTAGACAGGCCTTGCTGATGACATTTTAATGCTTGTAAGGAGTATGCACACAATGTATGTATACAGCCCATGTTTATGGTCTGCTTAGTTTTCAGATTTTGTATAATTTGATCTGAATATACCCCAGCTTTTTTTTTTTTTTTTTTTTTTTAACTTGAACATACATAGTACAACCAATTATGGCAGTAGAAAAGGTAGAAATGTAGAAATAAAACCTTTCTGCCCTGCCTCCCCTCCAATCTTTCTTTGATGGGAACTTATGAAAAAGTTTGTGATAGAATAATTGTATTTATTTGGTTTCATCAGCATTATTAACTCCATCTAAATTTTAGTGATGGAAAAATATAATGTTTGAACTCTAACAGGTTGCAAAAGTGATTTTTTTCTTTTTTTTTTTTCTTTTTTTTTTTTTTTTAATCTTGCATTCCTGTTTTATCTGGGGTTTACATCTGTATTTCTTGTTGATGACATTTATGTAGTAATTGAAACTAACTGAGCATAGTTCTAGTTCTAAGGATACTTCCTGTAGTTGTATTAAATAAAACAAGAACTTCTGAGCTTACTTCAGTGACTAAACTTCAGTTATTTTTGAAACTATAACTAATTTCTATTTTGCCACAAATATACAGATATATATATTTGTATATATATATATATATTATTTCAAGCTTTTCCCTGCTGGCCACTGGTCAAACAATGATTTTCTTTGAGAGTAAATCACAATAATGATTGTAATCATAATAATAATCACAAATAAATATATCCTCTGAAGATTTGTAAAAAGCATAACTATATATAGTTTCTTCAATCTAAACTCACCTCTACAATGATAATGAGCATTTGAAGGACTTAAACTTGTAATGCTGAGTGGTATCTTAAGATTATTACTTAAGATAACTGCAATAAAGTTGCTTTGATGTACTTTGCTTGATGCACTGTAGCTTTCTTCAAAGATTTGTGTGAATTTAGACTCCCATAGGAGTCATTTCAGATAAATTTGTCCCCCTCCACCAAATGACTGAATGAAGCATTGCTTTACACCATAAGGACACTGACAAAGGCAGATGCTGTAACAGGAATTTCCCTTGTGGGACAGTGACACCCATAATACTAAGCTGTTGCTTGGAGACAGGCCACTAGTTCTGAGTGTAACTTCTGATTCAGGTTGCAGACCCAACAGTAGATTCTTCTCTCTTTCACAATTTTAGCTCTCAGTTTGTGTATTACAGATCCAGCATGGCCTTTTTACAAAAGATAGAAAAGGGGGCTTTGCTGCAGAAGCAGTCAGTTCTGTGAGCTTCATGCCTAATATTCTATATTCAGCAGTGCTTTTGCCCAGGGATTGAAGATTACACTTTATATTTTCACCATTGGAAAATATGAATAGGAAAAATCAATTAAATTTTTGAGAAACTTCTAAAGCGAAAAATGAAATCCATGACTGAGAAATAAACCACCTGTAATTTTCTTTTATTAGAGATAGGACACATACAATTCTTTCAGCTGAAACTGGTGCAGCTTTGGAGAGTTGCAAATGTCACACCTTGATCTCTGTCTGAATTTCTCAGATGAACA
Source organism: Netta rufina (assembly GCF_964035555.1). Classification (NCBI taxonomy): domain Eukaryota; kingdom Metazoa; phylum Chordata; class Aves; order Anseriformes; family Anatidae; genus Netta; species Netta rufina. The sequence continues at coordinate 12,767,225 of NC_140124.1, read as the reverse complement.
GGTGTATCTTTAGAATGGGCCTACCTGTGTTTTGAATATGATATGCCTTAAAATTCAGATCTGAAATCTTGGGTTTCAAAATAATCATTATGCAGACTCATAATTTATACGGGGTAATAATAGTGCTTACTAAAAAGTATACTAAAAATATTTACTATAATACATTAAAAATAAAATATTTTCCTGTGATACCATCCTCTCCTGCTTAAGTAGATGGAAAGAAAAAAGAAAAAAGAAAAAAAAAAAAACAACCCTTAGAAATAAGTGACTTCTTGGGTGCAGTTTTCTTTTCTTTGTACTAACTTTCCTGCAAAGCTATTGGAGCTAGTTACCATGGTAAATAAGCAAATATTGTGCCAGATTTACATGGTGTAATAGTTTCTGTATTCTTACAAGAAGCAGAGTTGCCTACTCTGCAAAAATAAAAGATTAACAGATACTTATTGGAATGTGATCTCTTCAGAACTAAACACTAATAGGGTTGAACAGGGTTTAAGCATTTAACTTCTGGTTAACGTCTAACCAGCTAGGGCACTGGGTGTACTCATGTCATTTCAACAAAATATACAAGATGACTCATCTAAGCAATGGATTAGCCCTATCTTGGGTCTACACAAAGGTTTACTATTTTCTGCTAAGGAAGTATGAGCTCTCAAGAAAGGTAAATGTTCCATACGCCCCATACTATTGACAAGCTTTGAAATCACTTTGGTGTTTGCTAACTCATTGACAATCAGATATGATTGGCTTAAAATAAAACTCCTGATAAAAATCATTTTACTTAGGAACAGCTATTCTAATACTTCTACTTGAGGCATCTCTTTAATTCATTTATAGTTCTCACATGGTCTTTCCTGGATTAAAGTTAGCTTCTCCTGACCCTTTTCTAAATCTAACCCTCACAGGACTTAACTGTTGGCTTCAGATTGGTTATTCTATTTGTCTCCTTTTGTAAACTAGATACATCAAAGGAGCACGAATGTGAAATAATATTATACTTCACTTCCTATACTTATGAACACAAATGCTGCCCTGCTCTGGGAGATGAGACTCTCAGTAAATCGCTTGGTCTTTGTTTTCAAACTCCTATTATCTCTTTCCATAGTGTAAACTTTGCATTAGTCCCTACATTCTTGAGTTCTCCTTGTTGTTTAGGCATGCAGGATCTAGCTGTTCTACATTTTTTGACCTTAAATTGTTCTTTGAGGTTGGTGTTTACAAAATGCAATTTGAAAGGGGCATTTCTTTCCACAAATCAAAGAACACCTTACTGTATTCCCAGAAATTATTTTTCAAATTCCTCTGTCTTTCTGAACACATTCAGAGATTCTACCTTCTCCTTAGTACCTGTTTTTTGATCTCATAGAATCATAAAATGGGTTGGGTTGGAAAGGGTAATAAAGATTCTCTTGCCATAGGCAGGGACACCTCCCACTAGACCAGGTTGCTCAAAGCCCCATCTAACCCATACCTTAAACATTTCCAAGAGATGGGGTATACACAGCTTCTCAGGGCAACCTGTTCCTGTGCCTCATGACCCTCTGAGTAAAGAATTTCCTCCTAACATCTAATCTAAATAACCTCTCTTCTAGTTTAAAGCCATTCCCCCTTGTCTTATCACTACACTTTCTGACAGAGTCCCTCCCTAGCTTTACTGCAGACCCCCTTTAGGTACTGGAAGACTGCTATAAGGTCTCCCTGGAGCCCTCTTTTCTCCAGGCTGAACAACCCCAGTTCCTTCAGCCTCTCTTCATAGAAGTGTTTCAGTCCTTAGATCATCTTCTTGGCCCTCCTCTGGACTCATTCTAATAGATCCATATCCTTCTTGTGCTGGGGGCCTGTAGCACTCCAGGTGGGGTCTCACAACAACAAAGCAGAGGGGGAGAATTCCCTCCCTCACACTGCTGGACATGCTGCTTATGATGCAGCCCAAGGTACAGTTAGCTTTCTAAGCTGCAGGCACAAATTGCCAGCTCATGTTCAACTTCTCATCCACTGACACCCCCAAGTCTTTCTCCTCAGGGCTGCTCTCAGTCCATTCCCCATCCAGACAATACTTGTGCTTGGGATTGCTCGGGCCCAGGTGCACAACCTTGCACTTGGCTTTGTTGAACCTCATGAGGTTCTCACAGGCCCACCTCACAAGCCTGTCCAGGTCCCTCTGGATGGCATCCCTTCTCTGATCTAGTGCTCCCTTTCCTTTTAAATTACCTTTTTTTTTTTTTTTTTTTTTTTTTTTTTTTTTTTTTTTTAACAAGGGACATTAGTTTATTAATTATTAATTAATTAATTATAATGTATTACTTATTAGCATAAGTAACTGGACTGCCAGTGCTATAATGCCTTTTGGAGTTCGGCTAAATTTTGCTGGATCATTTTGATTCTCTGAGTTAAACCAATGAGTAAACATGGCAAATGTCGATTTATTTATTTATTTATTTATTTTTGTAACAAATAACCTAAATGATACTTAGGCAATATGATAGGTGGAGGTTTACCTGAGATTAAGATATTTATAATAATCCTTGAGAATTCACTTTTTTTTTTTTTTTCTGATGGGAGTTTAGGAACTTAGCTGAGAACATTAAGTTGAAGGTAAAATACCTCAAATTGTTCTTACAAAAGCAGAGCAAAAAATTATCACATACAGAAAGCTGAATATATTTTACCTTGTGCACAAGCAATCTGGAAATTAAAGTTTTATTATGAGTCATTCTTTTCAGTTCTATATCTGACCACTTTTTCTTTCTGTACGTGTTGGTTTCTGCAAGACATGAGTCAATATTTAATATAAAATTTTGACACTGTTATTGGTATCAGTATTATAAATGTTTGTCTAATACATTAGGCAAACTATTGCAGGATTTGATTTCATGTCATAAGGAGAGGAGAACAGCACTTGTTGAGACGTTGATCTCATCCTTATCAGCATTAGTTCTTTGAACTTCTCAAACAATATGCTACATAGATGAATAATGATCACAAGTTGGATAATACTGCAAAAAGGGAGTGTTTCTTGGGAAATATAGAAAATCTTTAATACACCAGGGGACAAGGTAGTGAGTGTTTCTGGATTGTGTTGAAATATCTCCTACATCTTTTCTCCTCCCATTGGTACTAATATGTTTCAACCCTGCTAGGTGGTGGGAAATATTTTAAAGGGGAGTTTCTTTGTGTATTTAGCAATGTGGGAAAGCTATGAGAGGGGTGTTCCCTGAAAGCAGTGACTCATCTATTGGGCTGATTCTGTAAGAACACATGCTTTGTTTACTGTGGAACTACTGAAATAAGATAATTTTTTTTTCCTTAGGTATATAACTTTCATTATATATACCCAAAATTAAAAATTACCACAAAACTGCTTGAAATAGTATGCTTACTATTTTAAGGAAGGGCTCCCAGCTCATTTGTTACTTCCCAAGCAGAACCCTTGGTTTTGAAGGCTTTGCATATATTGGCACGTATCCCAACTCATAGTAAAATTTACAGCAGTCCTTCTCTGATAACAAAATTCTGAACATTCTTATTCTTTGTTTGTTGTTGAGATACCTCTCATTCTGACCAAGATTTTTTTTTTTTGATTAAAATATTTTTTTCTCTTTCCCTCTCTCTCTCTTTTTTTTTTTTTTTTATTTTTCTTTTTTCTTTTTTTTTCTCTTTTTGAGCCTGTGGTGGAAACACAGGTGTCTCTAGTTAGGCAGATGACACTGGATCTACAATTTGTTCTCTGATTTGGAGGACTGAATCTAAACAACATATTGCTTTATAACACCAAGGTTAAGTGTTTTAAGGGTAGTACTTTCTCTATTATTGAAAAGGCTCCATTGTATTTGATATGTAAGAGTTTGCCTGAAGGTGAAGTCTCTCTCTAGCTTCTAAGCTATTAAGGTTCTCCCTCAATCCAATAAATATTTAATTACTCCATACAAAAGAAAGCAAATTTTGACAAAAGAGGTTTTTTCCTCTCCCCACTATACAAGGAGTATAATCCTTTATCTTTGTCTTCTTAATTCTTCCTGAATTAGTCACCTATATAGATGGTGTGAATACTGCATGTGTTACTGAGGGCTGTGAATTCCAGCTGGTGTCCTAACACCTGAAAGTTGATGTTGTAATACTAGGTTTAAGGGTCTGCATGACATCTAGGCTATACACAGAAGGGTGTTGTCACAAGAAACTCTTCATTTAGATAAAATTACTGTGATTCATAGTAATGTGAACCAAGATATCTTAATGAAGATCAATCTGCATGTTTTAGATTTTTTTGTAGGGTTTGTAGTGTGTGGGTAGAATATTAGAAATAGTTTCACATATCTTTAGCTGTCCTAAAGGTATGTGTCAGTCAGAGGGCTTTTCTGTTTAGCAATAGGGTGAAGAACAAGGGATTTTTCTTCCCAATTTAAGACAATGTAAATTTCTGGTTTTGAGAGAATACAGACTAAAAACAAAGTAAAATTTAGATAGTCAGTGTAATCTGAGGTTAATTAAGATGAATCTTACCCTCATATTTCAGTCTTTTGGTCACAGCTCCACCATTTAACTTTGGGAATGGAAGCAATATAAATTCTATAAAAACAACTGGTTCTATAGAGTCCAACCTGAAATTATAGTGCTCAACCTATTAACATGAGTTACTGGATCTTGAATATATCAATGGAAATAGAAAGGTTTGAACAGATTTGAATAGATGAGCAAAATTGACTAGGACGGTCAAAGTCTGTGAGGAAAAGTTCATAATGCTAAAAGTGTGTGTTTAGGGGAAAAATGTCCCTTCGTACTTTTTAGCTTTAAGCTTCATTAAATTTAGATAAATGATTTAACATTTACAGTGGAGTTACATGTGAAATGCAAGAATGGTGAAAATATTTTAAATTCTCTCCTGATATGAATAAGCTTTCTAGAATTATGGAGGTCCCAAGAGGAGGAACTGAACTGCAATATTCAATTCCATAATTTAATTTATTCAAAATTTCTTGGAAGAAACACACTGAAGTTATAAGACTATTTCTTATTGCCCTGACAGAACAGGCTGTAAATTGACTTGATAGGGGAGCCTCTCATGTCATTCTTTTTTATACTTGAAGGGAGTTGTTGGTCTTCCATATGTTAAGCTCAAATATTATCATAGAATGGAATGGGCTGGAAAGAACCTTAAAGATCATCTAATTTCAAACCCCTTGCTATGTACAGGGATGTCACCCACTAGATCAGGTTGCTTGAGGCCTTGTCCAACCTTGTCTTAAACACCTCTAGGGATGGGGCATCCACAGCTCCTCTGGGCAACCTATTCCTGTGCCTCATTACCCTCTGAGTAAAGAACTTCCTCCTCTAATCTAAATCTCCCCTCTTTTACTTTAGAACAATTCCCCTTTGTCTTATCATTATCTGCCCAAGTAAATGGTTGCTCTCCATCTCTTTTATAAGCCCCCTGTAAGTACTAAACAGCTGCCATAAGTTCTCCCTGAAGTTTTCTCTTCTGTAGGCTGAACAGCCCCAGCTCTCTCAGCTTTTCTTCATAGAAGAAGTCCTCCAGCCCTCTGATCATCTTTGTGGTCCTCCTCTGGACCCACTCTAACAGCTCCACAGCATTCTTGTGCTGGAGGCCCCACACCTGGATGCAGAACTCCAAGTTGGGCCTCACAAGGGCAGAGCAGAGGATGACAATCACTCCCTTCCCCTGCTGGCCACTCTTCTGTTGATGCAGCCCAGGATGCAGTTGGCCTTCTGGGCTGCACACTAACTGCTGGTTCATGTCAAGCTTTTTGTCCACCAGAACTTCCAAGTCCTTCTCTGCAGGGCTTCTCTCAATCTGTTCATCCCTTGCTCTGTAATGAATTCTTCACCCAGTTTGTAGTGGTGTTTTGGATTACCCTGACCCAGGTGCAGCACCCTGCACTTACACTTGTTGAACCTCATCAGATTCACATGGGAAAGTAGGAACAAAAGTTCCTACTTTTGTCTAGTTAACTTCATTGATAGCTTGGTCCAGATATTAAAGTCAGAGTCACATGTCTAATCCATTGTCATTCTTACATAAATTCTCATCTGAAATGTCCAATTACATAGTTCAGAGCACAAATCAACAAGAGAAATGTTGTAATCAAATGCAGAGAATGTTTACTGGGGTACACCTGTGCGCATATTTATATACATGTATGTTAATTTTAATATTTCCATTATAAACAACAACAACTTACCCTGTGCCTATTTATAATGCTCATGAAATGTTCAGAGATTTAGCTAATAACACATTAGCACTTAGCCAGCTGGAGAAATGGTGACGGCTGCCAATACTTAGAATTCTTCTAATAAACAATAGTTCCTCCCCCTCTTGAAATATATGGAAATGGACTATTGTTATTTTAAGTGCTGCTGTACTGAAATGGCACCTGTGCATGCTGTAATATGGAACATTGCATTCCAAGTGAGAAACAAAGCTCCATGGAACTCGGTGTCCCAACCTATTCTCTGCAGAATCTATGGATGTATTAACGACAAAAGAAGGAAAAAGAAAAATGTGACAGAGCAGCTATCTTCGCTGCTTTGTGAACAAACACTGGACCACGTTTACCTATCATTTATTTTACCCATAGTATAAAAAGACTGAGCATATCTGTGAAACACTGAAGACAGTCAGGAGAATGCTAGTTTTTCACTTTTTTTTTTTTTTTTCCAACTTCTATGCTAACAATTTAGGCATACCTCACATTCCTGTTCACTCAACTTCTTTGATTAAATTTCCATTAAATTACTAGTTGTTGTTTTTTTTTTGTTGTTGTTTGTTTGTTTCTTTGTTGTTTTTTTTTTTATTTTTTTTCACAGTTGTTCTTCTACTGTACTTCAGTAATGAGAAAAACACAAATTTGTTTTTACAAATCATGAACTGACAAAATGTGGTTTTATTATTATTAAGATAATCCTCTACTTAATTTCCTGCATAAATCTCTCCTGCCGCAGTGCAATTTATGAAGTAGTCAGTTTTATAGCCAGTAGAATGGCTAGTTATGGTAAGACAAAATGCTGTGGTATACGGCTTTTTACCAAGAAAGTGGCATGCCTCTGTAATCATTTAAACTCCTAAATCTTGAGCAACAATAAAACAGCACTTCAAATATATTTATTCAGGTGACTAAGGGATTTTTTTTTATTTTTATTTTTAGTTCTTAATGAATTTGAAATATCAGCATTTCTCTTCTTTGTCACGTTGGTGGGCTTTTTGTTGTTGTTGTGTTTTGTTTTGTTTTGTTTTTGGGGGGGGGTCTGTTTTGTTTCAGTGGGGAGAACAAGCAGTTCTGAAGCTTCCTATTGTGTCATATAATATAGTATAAATACAAAGATTTATAATCATAATGAATTGCAAAACACCACCATGAACAGTACATTAAGAAAGCTAAAGAAATCAATTTATTGGTCTGTATCCTCCTCTAATATTCAATAGGTGAACCAATATCACAACCAAAACCATTTTTTTTTTAAATACATATAAAATTCTCCAGGCATAAATCTATTTGGACATACTGATATTCATTTGTAAGACAAGTGCAGTGGTCCAAGAGGCTGTAAAGTCTGGTAAAAGACTCAAACAAATTACTTCTACAATACACAGATATGTTATGATTCAGATTGTTGTTGCTTATATGTGTACACATAGAAGTACATTCTTGTGTTACTAATGTCCTCTTAGTTTAGGCTCAGGTTCTGATTTGATTAATATATATATATTATATATATTTATATGTATATGTGTGTGTATATATACATATATATATATATACACACACATATATATATATATATATATACACATATATATATATATACTTGGAATTGCTCCAAAAGAAGGTTTTGGTTCTAGCCCACTCCAGATAAAACTAATGTATCTTCTCACATCATATTTCTGAAGACCTTTCTGTGTCCAAGAAAACCTTTCTAAGTATTTTATTCGGGGGTACAATCTGCTAGATATATGACCATTATGCTCACTGCAATTAGCATATTAAATCAGCATTTCAGCAGTGTTTTCCCCAACCTCTGGAACTAAACCAAAAAATAATGTTAAATTGTTCTGACGTGTTATAACATGCCATTTTTCCTCAGGAGGGAAAGAAAAAATAAAAATAAAATTAAAATTAAAAATAAAAATAAAAATAAAAATAAAAATAAAAATAAATAAAAATAAAAATAAAAATAAAAATAAAAATAAAATAAAAATAAAAATAAAGATAAAAATAAAAATAAAATAAAGTCTGATCAAAGCCAATTAATAAGATTGGAGTTAAATGATTTACATACTGTAATAAAAAAAAAGTTTGTTACAGTCAGTATAAGTATAGATCTGTTTATCTGTGAGGCTTTCCCATAAATGTCACTTGCCGAAAAGCACTGGAATGACCTCTGACAGTCTACTTAACTTGATTGTGTTCTTGCTTCTATGTTAATTAGAATTTATGTGGTAAATATTTACTAATTGCCCTCTGGGTAAAAAAAATAAGAAGTCTTAGTCTGTTTTGCTAAAGTAACATTAATCTAACAGCCCTTTCAGAACATAATCTAGATAGGTCTATCTTAATCAAATGTCTTCTTCCTCTACCATTTTTAGAAGCAGAAGTTTCAGAAATGAGATGTCCTCATCTATATGGAGGGATTAGACCCAGCAGGACCTCAGATATTGCTGCACCTCCATACTGCCTGCTCTAGTGGGAGTCTGGTTTCAGACATTCGTGTTTAAGCCTGCCCACATTCATCGTATCTTCCACCAGTCCCCATCACATCACTAGTGTGTTCAAGTTCTGTTCTTCCATGCTGAGTAGCTGAGGGAGCTGGGATTGTTCAGCCTGGAGAAGAGGAGGCTCAGAGGCAACCTTATCACTCTCTGTAGGTACCTTAAAGGAGGCTGTAGCGAGGCGGGGATTGGTCTATTCTCCCACATGGCTGGTGACAGGACAAAGGGGAATGGGCTAAAGTTTTGCCAAGGAAGGTTTAGGTTGGATATTAGGAAGAACTTTACCGAAAGGGTTGTTAGACATTGGAACGGGCTGCCCAGGGAAGTGGTGGAGTCACCATCCCTGGAGGTCTTTAAAAGACGTTTAGATGTAGCACTTAGTGCTCTTCCAACCTAGATGATTCTGTGATTCTGTAATATGTTCTTCCAGTGCCCTACTTACTTGTGTCAGGGTATTGTAGGGCATAGTGCAGGCCAGGGTCTGCAGAGCTGGGCCTGCGTGGAGGACATCTCCCTGTGGTATGCAAGACACAGCATGGTAGCTGGGAGACATCATGGTAAGCCCCAGCCCCACACATTGGGCAACTTCTGGGGACAGGACAGGATAAACCTGCACAGGATGTGGGCCTGCAGATGGACCTGGCTCTGCAGGGCCCATGGTTGAACAAGGCAGAGTAGTGGGTAGATGGAGACTGGCCTTGTTATGGAATCACTGAGACAGGGACTGAAACAGGGCTGAAATGGGGTCTCTCACCACTGGGTGAGATGGGGGATGCTCCAGGGGTCCCAGCAGGGACAGGAAGGCCCCTCAGTGCTCTCAGCCCTTACAATCAGCAGAAAACCTGCCATACCACAGGCTCTTGTTTTTCATATTCTTAGAGCTTGTCTGGTTTCACTCAACAAAAATTTTGCTTAAAAATAAAATGCAAGGTTGATTAAAGAGCAGGATAGAAGTTAATATTTTTAATGCCAGGTTAAATCAGTAAGACATTCTTATCAGGAATATAGCATTCTTTTTATTTGTAGTCTTTCTTAAAAGTTCAGGAACAAGTGACATTATTAGATGCATGAGGGAGAAGGAAAGGAAGTGTTTCTTAGTTTAAAGACAAGATCAACGACATGAAGAGATGATAGCAATACATAAAGAATCATTGGAGAATGTTACTGAGCAAGTATTGTCAAACTTTATTATATGGAATATCAAAACATTTAGTTTTTAACACAGATAATGGGAACGTCCATAAAAGACAAAAGATTGGATTGAAAAACTATCTAGCTATTCTTCAGAGCATACCTCAGATAACAATCTAGAGGCGTCAGGAAGCAGATTCTTCTATTTTCTAAATTATATTTTAAATTTGTAGCACAGAACTGATTACAAACAGTTATGATATATGTACTTATGTAAGTAGGGAGAGATCCAAGTGAATGGAAAGCTTTATATCACCGTAATGACTCAGGATATTTAACAAAACATCTGAAGTTCTAAGCTTTCATTGTGCTTTCTTGTTTCTTATTGGATCACATCTGTTTTTCTTGGGTCAAGTATTAAGTTAAAAAGAAAATAAAAGAAAACAAACAAGCAAAAAAAGGTAGGTAGTTCCTGAATTTCATCCTACACTTACATGCAATATAGGATCAGAATAACTGTGTTATACTTAGGGGATTTCTTTTTGTCTAAGATTAGAAGGACTAGAAAATATATGTTGGATCCCAATAAGACATTCTATTAAATTATTAGTATCTATGATGGAATCTAGTGTCACTGAAAAGAACAACAAGAAAAAAGATGACAAGTCTTGTCAGGGCTTCTCTAGTGATGGGGGCTTTCTCTCTCTGATGAGATGAAAACATAAAGGAGAAGTGAAGCCATTTTCAACATGATTCTGTTAATACATTTAAATGACTGTTCAGAGAACAGAATAGTGTGCTACACTGTATTAGATTCAAGCCAAGCATTTCTGGTCTTTTCCAATGGTGCTATCTGTTAAATGAAGATTGAAAATAAAATCCATATTTAAATATCTATATAGTTGTTCCAGTGTTTTTGGCATTTGGGAAGGTGGGAGTGCAGAAGGGGTTAAGATTTTTTCCTAGAAGCTTACAAGAGCCTGCAGCTAAAACCTATATTTTTTTAGGTAAAGATGCATTAAAAGGGATAATTTTTCCCTTGAGACATCTACAGTTTAAGCAGACATCTGGGTGGGAGGAGAAGAAAGGAGGCACTAAAGAGGGTCAAAAAACAGGTCAGTAGCAAAGCTATGAAGAGAAGCCAAGCGTCATGTCATCAACCCTAGGGCCTCTAGGCTAGAACAGCTTACTTGGGAAATTTCATTGATACCTACATACTTTTTATCAAAATCCACTCAACAGAAATAATATTTTGCTCTAATTCTCTTAGGGCAACCAGGCATGCAAAGATGCTCCATGGCTTGGAACTGTAATATAGCGCTGCAGCTGTTTCCAGAAACACCAAGAAAACATGTGTGTGTTGGGAAGGAGGGTTGGAGGGAGAAGGTTAGAGATCTCCTGAAGGAATATGAAAGACATAGCATGATTGCAGCTTCTTACCTCAACTGCCAATCCAGCCTGGAATCTGCTCTTTGAGTAACCTTGCCTTCTGCCATCCTATTGTTCACTATTCATCTCCTGCCTACGCTTTTAAAGCTTTGGCTTGGACAGGGATTATACAGGTGGTCATGTAATCAATAGCCAAAGAAATACAACTGGGGGAATCCAGACAGAGTTCAGATATATTTTCATTAAATAAACTGTTGCATACCTTGTGGGAGGGAAATAGGACTTCTCTCACTATTGGGCTTTCTCCTTTATCTTTAACTTGTTGAAGTCAAAAACCTACAGCTGAACTTGTATGGAAAATTTATGTTGAAATCAGCAGGAGATTTGCATATGTTTGCTATATGACCCAATCAGTGTGTAATCTACTTGTGTTCTGGTTTTAATTAGGTACAGATGGGCAGCCAGTTTCCAAAATAAATAGTGATTCCAATGAAAATGGTCTTTACCTATTCAAAACAAACCTCAAACCATTTTTTTAAAATGTGTTTTATGTCTTTATTTGTGCCTTTTTGGGTTTCTATTTAGTCAAAAGTAGAAGTACCATATTTCATGTGTTGCGTACTTCCAGCTGTGACCAGAGAATGAACATGAACTCAAAAGAAAATCTGTTCCTAAATAGTTTTTCTGTTTGATTTTGTGACTCATTAAATAGTTTATCTGGCCACCTAACATGTATTTTTTAAAACTTTAGACATTAGCCTTAATCTTTTTACTCCTATAAAGTGATTGAAAATTATAGGAAAATTGTATTTTCTTGAGATATTGCCCGGAATAGAAAATCTCTTTCCAAATCTTAAACTAAAGCTGATGTTGATATAGTTGCTACAGAGTACGAATCAATAAGTATTTTCATTTATTATTCATTGTGGGTTTCTTATGCAATAATTTGAGGCAGGATATGGTTTATATATCAATCTTATTACACATAAGTGTTAAATGTACTGTGATTTATATGAATAAAAAACGCTCTTCCGATTATTTTTTCCTCACCACTGAAATTAAGAGAGCTATTGCGTTACTTAATGGATATGTTTCTGTAGTCTAGTTAAAAATAGTTTAATTGACCAACAGTTACAATAAAACAATGATATTTTTTCTTCATCTGAGTATTTTACCTTCCCTAATGTTTACCTTCTCTCTTGCTTTGCCTGTTTTGAAGTTAACATAGTTAAAAAGACTGGAAAGGGAATTATAAATTGAGCAGTAATGACAGTGAGGGTCTACATTATTCTAATCAAAATAACATAGATTCTTTCATCTTCAAGGATCTCAGAGTTATACATGATCTTTATATATTTATGTCTTGCCAGTACCGTTCTCATCAAAATGTGTCTACATCTTCTTTGATGTCAAAAAGTGCAGTGTTTGTCTTCAAGATTCCCAAAACATTAAACACATGGGAAAGAGAGGAACAAGAAGAACCAGGCATGAGGAGATGTACTTGCACCAGAAGGATAAGAACTACATTATGAAAAATGTTGTCTGGACTGGGTTGCCTATTACAGGAGTTTATGAAAGGATTTAAAAACAAGGTGAGCACAGGGTAATTCCCTTTTTGCTATACTCTTACAGTTCCTAGGAATCAGTCACTAAACACCTTCCCAAATCAAAGACTTTACCTTTTTATATTCATATCCACTAATGGATGTGTTCACCATTTAATTCTACTGTTCCTTTTTGAATACATTACAGTTTTATCATCCATAATAATCTGTAGCAACAAGATCCAGTGTGCAGTGTGAAAAAGTATTTCTTTGTTTTCTTTTTGTGTTTAGTTAGCAGAACCAGGTCTGCGAAAAACATACATAATACTATGCGAACACACTAAAGTGTATTATGAACCTTTTTCTTGTACATAATCTTTCTAATCTTTAAAATACTTTAACCAAATAGAACCCAAATATGAACTGGTGATATCTCCGTTAGTGTAGCTTCTCTCATGAACACTGTCAGTAAGGAATTCTGACTCAGCGTACAAAACATTAAGGTAAAACTGGGAAAAGACAAGCAATACCAGTGGTATTTGTACTGAGAAGAGTTTATTTTCTTAACAAACCACTTAAAATCGTGATTTATGCAAGTCTGAAGTGAGTGAGATTAAGTAAATCAGCTAATATGAGATAGTATGGCAGCGTATTGCCTTTGACAATATAATTTAGACTTTCAGTTCACTGATGAGAAAGGCTTTGAAGATGCATTTTTCCTATAATATTGTGGAACTAATTTTTTTTTTTTTAAAGTTAATGATGACCTGATTACTGATCACAAGCACATCCAAAACGTCTGTATTTATTTGTCACACTTCTTAACTCCATATCCCAGTGGACATTTCTAGCAATTGTAGAAGGAAATAAAAAGATAGACTAAGCTCTGGGTTTCCTCTCTTACTAGGGATGGCAGAATCCTTTCTTTTGTTCAGGCAATTAAATTCTGTCCCAATGCATGAAGCTGTCAGAAAAGATTGAAAATCTGATTATTTAATCCTTTAAATTCTTTGAAAAACCCCTTCTGGTATATATCAGAAGTAACTTCACTGAACAGTTTTGAGAAGACAATCTCATCTTCTGCATATGCATATACATAACTTTTTTATTGGGTCAATAAAATAAAATAAAACAAAATAAAATAAAACAAAATAAAATAAAATAAAACAAAACAAAATAAAACAAAACAAAATAAAATAAAATAAAATAGGCTTGATTTTTATTTATTTATATATATAAACTTTTATTATAGTTTTCACATTGAAAACTATCCTTAAGCAAAATCCTCAATTCTGTATAACTCAATGAGCTGATCAGTTGCTTTGGATGTGTATGCAAGAGGGCTGCAATTCCATGACAGTTTCTGTTTGTAGAAGACAGAACCCTTCAAGCTGATAGAATATTCAGGAACAAAAATATATACTATAATATGTGCTATAATAAGTAGCACAGGCGTATCTCTCAATCTTAATAAAAAGGTGGCATTGAAAATAAAAAATGCTCTGTAATTAAATAAATAATTTCTGTAACTAAATATTTTTTCCATACATTGCCCTTGTTTTTTTATCCTAATGATACCAAATGTGCTAGGCAATCATAAATTTACTTCTCACTAAATAAAAAGAACAACTTGTAGAATTAATACATTTAGCCATACTTTTATGTTTAGAATCCTGTTTAACACAAATGTGAAGTTTGCACAAATGACACTATCCTACAGATGTAGCTCTAACACAGTATGTGGTTTATGCTGAGCCATTAGAGCTATTAAAGCATGTTAACATTAAGTAGTGTAATAACGTGAACTGTGCTTTCTGCATTACTGAAATGTTTCTTTCCTTAATACTTTTATTCTGTATGATTTATTATCATGCAGCTGAGCTAATTTCAGTATTGCATGGCCAAACATTTTGGCCCTGTTTGTGCTAGTCATAAGTCTCTGAATAAAATTCAGGTTGATTAGACAGTTATCTTTGGCTGAACAGGTGTGTTCATCTGAACAATGAAAACACACACTATCACTGTACCAGACTGCAATCTGAACAGATTCTTTATTTCTGTTGTATTGAGTGCTTTTTGATGAATAACTCTTGGAAAAAATATTGGAATACTTGAAACCGTTCACATGGGTTTTCTTGTTTTTCATTTGTTTTGTTGTTGTTGTTGTTGGTTGTTTTTAAGAGAGGCCATGACTAATACCAAGGTCATGGAGTGACAGACAAAGCTTAAACAGAAAAATTGAGTTGAAGTAATTCTCCTAAAGAAGCTCAGCAGAGAAGTGGCAGCATCAAAGTGAGAATTTCCCAGGTTAGAGCCTCTCTTCAACATTGCAGTTGTTGTTTTCAGTGATTTATTTGTCCCTTCTGTAGTTGAGTTTTATGTTAAAGAGTAGTAAACATTCTTTCTGAAGTATAGTTGAATGTCTCAGATAAACTACTGACAGATAACGGTACATTATACCTGACTAATGGAAAATCTTTTATTCTGTAAAGGTCATGGTGGTTTTTTTTTTTTTTTTTTTTGCCTTTTTTTTTTTTTCTGTTAAATAAAGCTTCATGTCCAGTTCTAGCAATAACGTAGCTGAGATGTTCTTACTTTATCCTAAAATAAGTACATTACAAAACTAGAAAATCTTCTCTCTCAGAACAGGACTGCACTGAAAAGTGAGAGAGCAAGATGTTTCTGAGCAAACCAGCATTCAGTGCCAAACATAGAATGCCACTTTAAAGATTTTTTTTTTTTTTTAAAGATAGTGACACCATGGAGCTTCCAGTACTTCTTAGGCTATCCTGGCAAACCTTTGGGTGTATATTGTGTGTTATCCATTTCAGAATCACAGAATCACAGAATCACAGAACTGTAGGGGTTGGAAGGGACCTCAAGGGATCATCGGGTCCAACTCCCCCACCAAAGCAGGTTCCCTAGAGCAGGTTGCCCAGGTAGGCATCCAGACGGGCCTTGAATATCTCCAGAGAAGACTCCACAACCTCCCTGGGCAGCCTGTGCCAGTGCTCCATCACCCTTACCATGAAGAAGTACTTTTGCATGTTGGTGAGGAACTTCATGTGATCCTGTCCCCACACACCACTGAAAAAAGGTTGGCCAAATCCTTCTGTCTCCCACACTTAAGGTATTTATAAACATTAATATGATCCCCTCTCAGTCTTCTTTTCTCAATGCTGAACGGACCCAGGTGTCTCAGCCTTTCCTTGTAGGGGAGATGCTCCAGAAGTGGTTTTCATTTCATTGAAACCACAAAGGCAAATAGACCTCCCTATGTGTTGTGGTTTAACCCAGTCGGCAGCTAAACACCACACAGCCATTCACTCACCCTCCCCCCTCCCTCTCTGGGATGGGGGAGAGAAATGGGAAAGTGAAGCCTGTGAGTTGAGATAAAGACAGTTTATTAAAACAGGAAAATAATAATAATAATAATAATAACAACAATAATGATTATAATAGTAATGTGTACAAAACAAGTGATGCACAATGCAATTGCTCACTACCTGCTGACCGATGCCCAGACTAATCCCGAGCAGTCCGGCCCTCCTCCCCCGGCTAGCCACCCCTATATATTGTTTAGCATGGCATCAGATGGTATGGAATACCCCTTCGGCTAGTTTGGGTCAGCTGTCCTGGGTCTGTTCCCTCCCAGCTCTTGCTGCACCCCCAGCCTGCCTGTTGGCAGGACAGAGCAAGAAGCTGAAATGTCCTTGGCTTGGTGTAAGCACTGATCTGCAACAATTAAAACGTCAGTGTGTTATCAGCAGTCTTCTAATCCTAAACCAAAACATAGCATTCTACCAGCTACTAGGAAGAAAATTAACTCTGTCCTAACTGAAACCAGGACACTATGTCAAATCTCTCTCTTGCTCTGTTTTGGTCTTTCACTTAAAGACAGCAATGCTAAGGTCCTTGTTTTCAAGAGTAAAATACCACATAATGAGAAGAAGATATACTTTATGTACATCTTCTGTTTATCAAAAGAGAATTTCCCCTTACTTTGTAACTTAAAGGATACCTAACGAGCAATTTCCTTGTAATACTGTCCTTTATGTTGCATTTGGTAATTCATAAAAACTCATATAAGGACTCTGATGCTCTAAACATATGACACTTTATATCATGCCTTAAAGATAAAAATAATAGCTAAGCATAATATTAAATGGAAAGCAAAATGTAATCCAAACAGAGTTAACAACAGTAGGTCATGACAGGCTTTTCTGAAAAAAAGTCTACTACAACTTCACACAAAGAATGCATCAGTTCTCTACTACCCAGAGTTCTGTAAATGTTTCAGGTGTGTCACACAGAAAGCTGCTTAGTGTCCAGTCAATATAGAAATTAAAGAAGAATTGTAAGGCCGGTGGGGAACTAATCAAAAAGAAGATGACACTGGGGACTATTAGAAACATCAGACTAGAGGGTAGGTACTAGCCAAGTTACTTGAGGATCAGGTTCCATTAATTATCTTTACATAGATGTTAAAAGCATCCTGGCGTTACAAAGCTGGAAGCAGTGTCAATATCAGAGAGAATTGAGACTATATATGCAGAGCATGCCTGACAACCCTGAAGACTCATGCAAAATGCTAGGTCATGCACTTGGCAGAATTTTATGTTACATCCTACATGCTGAATATAAATGAGAAGGAGGAGGATGGGTTAATGATAATATGTAGCTATGAAATAGGCCAATCCAGAATAATCTCTAGGATGATGCCAGGAAGATTTTAAGGCATCTTTAAAAGATGCCTTAAAGGAGAACAGTTTCCTGACAAAGTTAGAGATAGAGAAATGTTAATGCCCATTTTAAAGGACTTTGTGGGACTTGACCTGAATTATTGTGTTGCTTTTTTTTTTTTTTTTTTTTTTTTTTTGTTTTGGTCATGCATATTTAAGAATAACTCCATCTCTGAAAGATGTAGTTATGGTCTCCTTATAGAATACCATTTGATTAGAAGTGAAAACTTTGATTATCTATAAATAAATTAATTAATTAAAATGTGGTGTCTTTCTGTTTTTTACAGAGGATGATATGAAAATAATAGAAGAATTCAATTTGCTGGTCCAACAGTAAGTGGCAATATGTATGGATATGTTCTAAGACAGAAACTAGAAGGTTTGCATGCATTACAGCAATTGGACATTACAGCAATGTGTCTCTTAAGCTGTATGCAAGTAACAAGCACTTCAAGTGCATCTTTCTGCTAGAGCTATAACATGACCTACAACAACCCTCTTCTAGTGTAACGGCTGTTTATTATTCTAAATCCTTAATTATGCACTCCAATACAGCAGCAGAAACTAATGGATACAGCACAACAATGATCTCACTGTGTTTCCAGTCAAGCTCCAGATCCCTAACTAAAGCCACTTTTCTCTGGCCTATGAAAAGCTTTGGAATATCTTCCCAGAGGTTTCTGAAGTATATGAGGCAGTATTCTTATGATAAAGTTACCCAGAATTAAAACCAAATATTACCCAGAATTAAAATGTCCTATGTGATCTAATACAGTAAAGTGAAACTATATGAATCTTACCTGGTACTGAGCTAAGTTTCACATTCAGTTTGCTGCTCCTGCGCTATGACAACTGATTGCAGGGGTGGCAGAAACAGGTTAATCAGTTCAGACTACTGAATGAATTGAACCTTCTATATATTATCTACTGTATATATGTTATCTATGTTTTGTTGCTTCCCATTCCTTATTACACTAACAACTTAGCTAAATGACAACTGTGGTATACAATAAAATCTGTTGCTGAAAGTATTTGGTTGAAAGCCCTTGTTCATGAAAGAGACATTCTGGGGAACACAATGGACTGTAAACCTAAATTTTAAATGGCTAAATATAACCCTGACACTGACTGATCGTCAGAGATGTTTACATCTGGAAATAGCAAAGAAAACAATATAAGGAAAAAGGAGATGGAGAGAAGTATAATTTAATCCAGTTTGCTAGCTTTTTAAAAATAATTTATATCTTTACCTTTTTTTTCTGTATAGTCTAATTTTTACTTTTTTTTTTTTTTTTTTTTTTCTGAGTGCAATGAAACTCTTCATTAAACTGTTATCCTCTAAGCCTCAGAAGGAAAAAAAATAATATTTCAGAGCAACTTCGCTTACTTTTAACAAGAAACACAAACTCTATGAAGATAGCAAAAATTTTAACAAACAAACAAAACAAAACAAAACAGAGAATTCATAATTTTATAGTGTGAGCTATTCCACATAGCATTAAAAAAAAAAAAAAAAAAAAAAAAAAAGCCCATGCAGACCTGGTAGATCACTGAATATAGTCCATAATTTTTCATGTTTTAAACAATTTCTGTTCTCCATCCAGAAATTAATGGGTTTAACCTTCTTCATCAATTGAAAGTTTTGCCCATTCTCTAAATTCATTTTACCATTTGCAGTAGTCTGGCCCGTAATCCTCACCCAATATCCTCACCCACAGGCAATCTTCTCCACAAAGTTAATCAGAGGACATTACTTATCACATGACCATACTTACCACAGTAAGATAGGAAGGTAGTAGAGACCAGGCAGCATCAGCAGAAAAGCTAGACCTACTGTCCTTCCTATTTTATATTTATTACACCTTGAGAGATGGAGGGATAAAAATAACACAGGATAAGATCTAACGCAGGAGCAAGCTCTTACAGAAAACTGACATTTCATTAATGAGACAGGGACTCCCACTATGGCTATATAGGGCAGCAAAAGCTGTATATTCCAAATGCTAAAATACTCACTGTAAGGTTTTTGGCCTTGTAAATGCAATATAACACACATCCTAGACAAATATTTGGTGCATAAAAACCAGCAGAAAGGAAACAAAAAGAAGGAAAAATAGTTTTCTTAGAGTTATAAAGGTTGTCCTTTATTTTTTGCCTAACTGTCAAATCTGGAAATTTTACCTTAAAGTAAATGTCTTTAATACCTGCACAAACTACAATAAATACAAGAGAAATGTCATTGGAGAAGGAGGAAAAGCACATTTGCCAACTATTTCATTTGCTCCCCATCCACTCTTCATAAGTGAAAAAAGCTAATATCTCGAAAGCTTATGAGCTGAATGTCTGTATCCCATCATGAATGCTGTTATTGATTCTGCTCAGTAGCAAAGTGAGTGAAGAAAAGCAAGGATTCGAATGTAAAGCAGGTGAAACAGCTTTTGACATCTACTTCACAGTTTATTTTACACTGCTTCAAAAGTAGCTGGCTCTCCAATGCCATTAGTGCTGTTTAGATGAATGGGCATTGCAATGGCAGATGGAATTCTCTGATGACAAATGCAAGGTAATGAACATGGGAAGGAATAAATTGAAATGCTTACACATATTACTAGGTTGTAAATTAACTCTAAGCAATTACTCAGGGAAAAAAAATAAATTGAGGATCACAGTAAAAATTTCTGGCCAATATACTGTAGGTATGGTAGATGAAAAAGGAAGTGCAGTGTTGAAATATATCAGAAATGATATTGAAAATAATTTAGCTACTTTCTCATGGATTTGTATTGGTCCTAGTAACCATGGTATTTGAGAATCTCCTACGCAATGCCATAAATATTAAGAAACATCTGTGGCATAAAATGTAGTTTCTGATGTTTTATAATGTGCCCAGGCTTCAGGTGCTTGTGTGTGTGTACATGTGAGAAAGACAAAGGGTACTTATGCTCATGTAGATTATATTTCTCTCACAGAATTACAATGAGCTACAGGATAAAAATATCAGACTTGTATTAATCTTCAGTTAGTATTCCATATGCTGTGATGATACCATTTAAATCTGGCATACAAATAAGTTTTATTTGGCTGGTACATGTTATGGAAGAAAGAAATAGTTCATCTGGGCAGTGATCCTGTTGCAAGAAACAACCTGATTACCTACATTTTACCTGAAGTAATTAAATGATAGAATAATGATAGATTTAGGGCAGCCTCCGCTCTCAAGATATATTAGATCTAAAAAATTCAAAAATAGAAAAATCAGTTCACTTTTATTTATAACTCAGATGGCTTATTTTTTCTTGTTGTTCCTCAGCCTGAAAGGATTACTCATTTTATGCTTTGAGTCTGCTTATTTTTCTGAAAGTTTCCTGCCAATTGACCCTCATTGCCTTTAATGACATAGCTCCCAGTGTCTGGATGTGTAACTTACATCCACAGTAATTCTTTTAAAATTCAATGATATTAATATTCTTAATTAAATCAGCTAGGGAAAACACAGCAGTACTATTTTACAATGGAAAATAATACTTGGGGAATTAATGATTATGAATGTCACTGAAGTTTTCTTTTCTTTTTTTTTTTTTTTTTTTGACTGAATTCTCTAGGAAGCCTGTTGCAGTGTTTGACCACCAACACAGTAAAGACTGTGGGTTTTTTGTTTGTTTTTTTTTGTTCGTTTTTCTAATATCTAGTCCCTGGTACAGCTTTGTGCCATTCCCATACATGCTATCATTGGTTACCATGGAGAAGAGATCAGCACCTCCCTCTCCACTTCCCCTCCTCAGGAAGTTGTAGACAGCAATGAGGTTGCCTTTTAGCCTCCTTATCTCCAAGCTAGACAAAACAAGAGTCCTCAACCTCTCCTCATAGGATGTGCCTTCCAACCCTTTTACCAGTTTTGTTGCACTCTGAATGTATTAATGTATCTTAACTTTTATTTATTTATTATGAAGCCCAGGACTGCCCATAATATTCAAGATGAGGCTACACCAATGCTAAATATAGTGTGAGGATAACCTCTTCTGACCAGTTGGCTATTCTTTGTTTAATGAACACCAATGCGTGTTTTGCCATCTTGGCTGATAATTAAATATTGTTTGAAATAAGTGTTTTATCTGAACTCAAAATAAAGAAAATCTTGTTCTTAGGAAATTTTGACCTGGGTACTGGTAGGTAGGGTGCTCTAAGCTGGAACAGCACCAAAATTCACCATGAAAATGTCTATTCTCTATCCAGGTTTCTTCATAAATTAAATGTATAATATAGAGTGTAATGGATTTGATGGATCGACTATTTGGTGGATAAGGAATTGGATGGATGGCTTTATCTAGAAAATTGCAGTGAACAGTTCAATCTCCAGGTAGAGATTAGTGAGGACTGGTATCTCTCAGGGTCCATACTGGGACCAGTACTCTTTAATATCTTTATTAACAACATAGACAGTGGGATTGAGTGCACACTCAACAAGTTTGCTGACGACACCAAGCTGTGTGGTGCAGCTGACATGCTGGAGGGAAGGGATGCCATCCAGACAGACCTTGAGAGGCTTCAGAGTTGGGTCTGTATGAACCTCATGAAGTTCAACAAGGCCAAGTACAAGGTCCCGCACCTGGGTCAGGACAACCCCCCCATATCAGTACAGACTGCAGGATGAATGGATTGAGAGCAATGAGGTGGAAAAGGACTTGGAGATATTGGTGGATGAAAAATTGGACACAAGCCAGTATGCAATTGCAATCCAGAAAGCCAATTGTGTCCTGGGCTGCATCAAAAGAAGAGTGGCTAGAAGGTTGAGGGAGGTAATTCTTCTCCTCTACCCTGTTCTCATAAGGCCCCACCTGGAATGCTGCCTTCAATTCTTGGGCCTCTAGCACAAGTAAGACACCAACCTGTTAGAGTAGGTCCAGGCCACAAAGATGATCAGAGGACTAGAGCACCTCTCCTGTGAGGAAAAGCTGAGAGAGGCTGGAGTTGTTTACAATGGAGAAGAGAAAGCCCCAGGGAGATCTTACTGAAGCCTGTCAAATCTTAAAGGAGGCTTATAAGAAAGATGAGGAGAGACTCTTTTACAAGGGCCTTAATAGGACAACGGGGTAACAGTTTTAAATTAAAAGAGGATAGATTTAGATTAGATATTAGGAAGAAATTCTTTCCTGTGAGGTGGTGAGTCACTGGAACAGGTTGTCCAGATAAACTATGGGTGCCCCATCCTTGGAGGTGTTGAAGGCTAGGTTGGATAGGGCTTTGATCAAACACATCTAGTCAGAGGTTTCCCTGCCTATGGCAGTGGGGTTGGAACTGGATGATCTTTAACATCTCTTCCAAGCCAAAAAATTCTATGATTCTATGAAAATAACAAAAGATGTGAAATACACATTGGTTGTTTGTTGTGACTTTAAGGACTAAAAGGAACTGAATGTGTATAATTTATAAAGATAAGGAGCTCAAAGAAGATACAGATGCACAGTGCAGCTATAGTATGTATTACAGAATACAATCTTTTGCACATTTGGGAAGGATCCAGTGACATATTTGTTGCATTTCAAGTTGGCAGAGGTATTCATTTTAAGAAAGACTTGAGTTTTCTGGAGCCACCTTAAATCATCATTGTAGGAAAATAGTCTCTATGGAGATATTCTAGTTACAGCATACTTTGCCACCCCTCCCTTTTCCCCCTTACTTTAAATAACATGATTTAGGTTTCTTTGTGTTTAATAAAAAGAAGAAAGAGAAGATGAATTAAACAAGGATAACCATATAGATGTAGGAATGAAGGGGATATTCTGGGTTATCAAGTCCTGTTCCCTTTATAAAATTATTTTCATAGTAGTATATAAAATATGTCCGTAACATTCTCTGATGCTAAATCCATCTGACAAGGAATTGTCCATGCCTAATTAATTTGTATCTCTTCTTCTCCAAAATAGACCGCATGTTAGGAATGGTCCTAAAAACTTTCCGGGTGGCCTGGGAGTTATTTGGGAGAGTATTAGAAGGTCTGTGACAGGGATGTAGGTAATTATGTTCCCATGCTCTAGAGGGTTTCTTAGTATTAATTCGATTACTACTATAGGCCTAAGTAATACTTTTTTTTTTTTGTGGTTTAACCCAGTAGGCAGCTAAGCACCACACAATCATTCACTCACAGTCATTCCTCAGTTGAATAGGAGAGAGAATCAAAGTTGGTTGAGATAAGGACAGTTTAATAGGGGAAAAAAAAGACAAACAAACAAACAAAAACAAGCGATGAACACATAAATTGCTCAACACCAGCCAAAGGATGCCCAGCAAATCTCTGAGAAATGGCAGTCCCTCTGGAGAAATCCCCCCAGTTTTATTGCTGAGCATATCATCCTGTCATGCTACTGTGTGGGACATGCTTTTGTCCAGTTTCATAGAATCATAGAATCATTCAAGTTGGAAAAGACCTTTAAGATCTTCTAGTCCAACATTTAAGTTTGGGTGAGCTGTCCTCATTCTGTCCCCTCCCAGCTTCTTGTGCACCCCATCCTCCTCACTGGCAGGGCAGTATGAAAAGCAGAAAAGTCCTTGGCTCTGTGTAAGTGCTACTCGGTAACAATTAAAACATCACTGTGTTATCACCACTATTTTCATCTTAAATCTGAAACATGGCACCATACCAGCTACTATTAAGAAAAAATAACTCAATCCCAGCCAAGACTAAGACACCTTTATATGTTGATTGAACTGTCTTGGAACTGCTTATTTTTTTGTTCTTCTTACTGTAAAGCTTTTCTAGAAGTTTGCTTCTTTACTGAATAAAATCTTTTCTAATTTCCATTACAAATTTATTCATAGCTAGATCATACCCTTTTGTTCTTTTTAACAATGCTATACAATAGTAAACCAGTACATATTCTGTTTTATCAAACCCATGATTTATGTAAAGTAAGAGGAAAATCACCAAGAATGTTGATAACGAGTTCAGAATCAAGTTGTTTGGCACTGAATATTTGACTAAGGCTGCTGCCAACATTTCCTGTAAATTAACTTTGTAATAGTTAATGGGATGCTTTATATCATTACGATCAAGCAGAGTACATTATTGAACCCTGTGGTTTTTGTCTGGGCTTGTGGACCCTAAAGACATAATGAAGAACGAGAAAGTTATGTTAACTATTTACTACAGCAATATACTTAGTAAATCAGCTCATGTAATAGCTTCAAAATAAATTATCATTCTCTTTAATTTTGAATCAATTTAGACTGAAAATTCTTGATGGAGAGCATTTGTAGGATTTAAAAGTATTTAAAAGTTATAGAACTGAGTGTCTAATTCTCAGCCTGACTGTGCATTGCTCATTTGAATATCCCAATTAACATCTTTGGGATGGTGGTACGATTAAGTGTCATTTGGTATGTAGAATCTTGTCCAATATAACTTTGCCAACAATTTACCAACAGAAAATTTAAAGTGGTATGAAAAATGTATAAATCATCAACCTGAAAATAAACTGTCAATCCGATCTAATCATATTTTAGTCAAATAGCTTTTTCATCCTGATATATTTACAGGATGAAATCCAATCATTCATAAGCCAGAATCTGTTGAAAAATACAGCTTTTGAAAAATCTGCTGAAAATATAGGTTTTGGTACATGTTCTGTTCCAATTTCTGCATGAATATTCATGCATATTCATGCACATATATAGGCTCACCTTTGCCTCTGGGTTAAGCTAAGCAAATTCAGTGCATAAGTCTGAAATTTAACCAGAAGCTATTCTGTGAGTTGGAATCATGGCTCAAAAGATGCTATCCCCATAACCACAGCAAACAAATTTTCACACCTGTGAAAACAATTCCATTTGTCATTGCATGCATATAAGTATAGACTTTATAGCCACAAAAGTTGGGAAATTTTTATGTAAGTGAAAAAAAAGTACATCTTCAAATTTAGTTTACTTGTCCAAAAGAAGCTTGTTCAATTATAAATATGCAAAAAGAGGACAAATGATGAAAATTAAATGATGATGAGTTTGGAAATTAAACTAGCTCATCCTACACCACCGATATCCTAAAGTCCCTACAAACTGAAGGCTCAGATAGTAAAGCTGACCAGGTACCTTACAGACCAATATAATAAGATCAAGAGACTGGATACTCAGATTGTTGTCTCCCCGTCTGCCAATGGTTCATGTTCCAATTATTCCTATCACTTCTGCTTACTTTTTCTGCTTGCTTTCCTTCTGTATTTCTCCCCTGCTGTGCTACATTAGAAAAGTGAAGTGCATGCTGAGTTCTCACAGAGCCCTCCTCCTCTGATTCCCCATGCCAACCCCCACCACCCCCCAAAAAAAATAAAAGAGAGGGAAAAAAGAGGAGAGGAGAGGAGAGGAGAGGAGAGGAGAGGAGAGGAGAGGAGAGGAGAGGAGAGGAGAGGAGAGGAGAGGAGAGGAGAGGAGAGGAGAGGAGAGGAGAGGAGAGGAGAGGAGAGGAGAGGAGAGGAGAAAATAATAGGGAGAAAATAGAAAAAAGGAAGGGAAGGGAAGGGAAGGGAAGGGAAGGGAAGGGAAGGGAAGGGAAGGGAAGGGAAGGGAAGGGAAGGGAAGGGAAGGGAAGGGAAGGGAAGGGAAGGGAAGGGAAGGGAAGGGAAGGGAAGGGAAGGGAAGGGAAGGGAAGGGAAGGGAAGGGAAGGGAAGGGAAGGGAAGGGAAGGGAAGGGAAGGGAAGGGAAGGGAAGGGAAGGGAAGGGAAGGGAAGGGAAGGGAAGGGAAGGGAAGGGAAGGGAAGGGAAGGGAAGGGAAGTACTTTTAGTAGGAATGTGGGAATCATCATAGCTAATGCTGAAGATTTATTTATTTATTTATTAGGGAGTGCTAAAGAACTTCATATTTTAATTTCTTAAGAAAAAGAAAAAAAAATAATGACATATTTCTCTTAACATTCTAAGGGTTCCAGTTATTTTGAGATAAATAAATAAATAAAAAAGTACCCAAAGGTTTTCTACCTTTATTTAGCATCTGAAGGAACTTTAATTTTATTACAATCTGTCTTAAAATAAATAAATTAATTAATTAATTAACCAGTTAAAATTTGATGAAATGTTAGCTAAATTAGCCAAGCTTAGCACTCAGCAGTTTCTTCAACTTAGGCAAGATTTTTCACAGGCATACAGATAATAAGGTAGAACTTCTCTGAAATTTCTTGAATACCTTGGAAAATCTATGATAAAGATTGAAAGCTGCAGAACTGTTACTGCATGAAAATTATCCTTTTAAGTAATTAATTTCTTTAAAACTCCTAAGAATATAGAACAGCATGGATGTATAAAACATTTTAAAACATTGGCCTTTTTGAGAACTATTCCAACTGTTTAGAGGATAGTAAGTATTAATTAATTACTAAATGTGTTTTTTGGTATAAGATGTAGACCATAAAAGTCATTAGTTGTCTTACAATGTAACTTTAAGGAAATTTACTTTCTTGTGCAAGGTTTCTAAACTGTGCCCTTAGAACCCAGACTGCTGACCTGTCTTTAGCACTTTGGTACAAATTTATTTGATGAAATTTACTATTCTGAACCAATTGGCCCATGATCTTTATAGGATGTGAAGATCTAGTCCCAGGGAAGCCCAGAATACAATTCATCGCCTAACTAAATAACTGTCTAAAATAGGTCAGATGAATCACATTCTGAAAGCATTTAATTCTCTCCTTTGACTATTAAGAGAGATTTAGGTCACCGGCTGTGATGTTAACAACTGCATTATGGAAGTTCAGAATTGTAGGTGAGAGAAAATCCAGACAATGTTTTCTGAATTAACTTACCACTATGTTCCTTTTCTTTTGGTGGGGGGAAAAAAAAAAAAAATTCACCCACTTGCCAGAGAACTGTTAGTCTTTGATTGCCACAAAACTCCTATTTTTCTGGCTTCCAGAGAATAAATATTTCTTTTTTCCACTTACTCTAGGTCAGTTCTAATTATTGATGTATTTTATGGATATGATGAACTCAATGTTTATGATTGTAGATTTGATAAACTCAAACAATTGAGTGATATGATAAAGCTGATCAAGATTCAAGTCCAGTGAGATATTTGATTCTCAGGAGCTCTTGACCTTGAGGGGAAAAATGTATGCTGTACAAGAAGAGTAAGATTAAAACTCTTATATGAGTGGCCAGTGGGGAAAAAAAAAAAAAAAGAAAAAAAAAAAGTTTTTCAGGGCTTCTAAGCACTAAATTCTTTGATTTTATAATGGAAAAATTGCACAAAACATTTAAAAACATTTTTAAATGTTTTTAAAAATCAGTACAATCTGTTTCCACAAACACTAAAGTTCCATAATCATATAGCTATTGGCTAACATGATTACAAAACACAGTAAAGATTGTTTGCCTCCTTTAATTATGTAGTTCCCACATGAGTCCTTTTACATAAAATCTTAATTCTCCACTTCATCTGCTCTGATACTCCTCTCTAGACATCTCTTTTGAAAGATGTTTATCTTAATATTTTTCAGAGACATTTTTCAGTTTCTATTCTGAATATTAGTTAGTTAATCTCTTTGAAGCACAGGAGAAATTCTTCTGGGAAATTGGAGTGCGTAGAGAATAATGGTTCTCCAAACTAGACAAAGAACCATAGCCTAAATACTAAATATAGGGATCAATAGGAAAGAAAAAATGAAAGAAATAAAAAAAATTAAAAAAAAGAGCCTGGGAGAAAAGTATGAACTAAAAGTTGTTGCCAATGTGGAAAATTAGTATATTAAGAAGGACTTGCCTACAGACAAGTAGGTTGATCTCACTATTAAGATTTTTTTCTATTATCAGTCTCATTGCAACATTAAGGGTTATTTACCTGAGAATAGCTACTGGGCTGCATGATTTCTAACCTGCACTGTTAGTTTTCTCTGTTAACTTTATCAATTAATATTTATTTATTTATTTATTTATTTTGTTTTACTTATTTTATTTATATTTATTTATTTATTGTTTTATTTTATTTATTTATTTATTTATTTATTTATATAATAGTTACATTTCTCTATTATTTGAGAGTATATCCCAAGAATTTTAATAGCACAAATATACTTATCAATAACTCACAAATATTGTACTTTACTGTTATCCTGGATGCTCCATGATCTTACTATGCCTCTTGTGAAATCCTTTAATATATTTATAATATATATATCTGAAACATGATCTTTATACTATAAACACTATAAATACAGAAATGTGATTGTGATAATCAACCTATTTTGGCTAACAGAAAGAGGCATTTGAAATATTTCTCAAACATTTAGTGATTTTGTGTCTTCATCTTTCCTACCCTTGTCCATTAAAATGAAATGGACTAGATTCCATGGATTCACTAAAATCCTTCTCCAACTCTTTAACCATATTTTTTGTTCCTGTCAATTTTATTCTCTAGCACTCACTCACTGAGGTCTTACTCATTTAATTTCTACACAAAGTGAATTTTAGGGCATCTTAGAAATCCCTTCAGGTGTTTTTTATCTGTAAAAATCTGACAGACCATTAATGACAGCAATACACAGCAGGCGCCACCAGACTTAAGGAAACATTTCAAAAATGTAAATTGCAAGTTATGATATTCTAAGACTCGAAAATGGAAATTAATTAGACACATGGGGGGGGGGGTTGTTTTTCTTGAAGCCATTTTCTTTTTTTTTATGGAACTAGAGGCTGCTTTTTTGCCTCCTTCCTCCTCACTTTGTGCAGTGAGGTCAATAGATCTGATTTATGATGTGTCTTCACAGGTAGTGATACTGGCTGTGGTAGGTGGTCTGATCCAGATCGTAAGTTCCAGTTTTAACATGCCTAAATGCAATTATTTTACTTCAGCCATAGTTTTCTTTGTCATAATTTCTTTGTCACATTTCTTTGTCATAATTATTTGGCTTTTTTTTTTTTTTAACTTAATTTAGATCTCAACTAAATGTTTTATGTACATATATATATTAAAAAAAAAAAAAAAAAAAACAACATAGAGCACATAATTACTATAATGAAGATGAATTAGTACTCTTTGAGATTTACATCAAAAATTTTGTCCAGTTTGTTTAGGCACTAAAATGACAGTGTACTCCTCAAGAGAAATAACTAGATATAAGATGCTCCTTGCATGTAAGAGATGTGAAAAAATAGGAGGGTAGCCAACTATCTATATACCCACAGTCAGGGGCCTAGTAGCCTTTAAATGGAGGACTCTCTCCTGGATCCACATGATAGTATCATGCCTCTACTGTGTATTAACAATATTGCATTGAATTTTCTATTTCACAGAATCACAGAATCACAGAATTTCTAGGTTGGAAGAGACCTCAAGATCATCGAGTCCAACCTCTGACCTAACGCTAACAGTCCCCACTAAACCATATCCCTAAGCTCTACATCTAAACGTCTTTTAAAGACCTCCAGGGATGGTGACTCCACCACTTCCCTGGGCAGCCCGTTCCAATGCCTAACAACCCTTTCGGTAAAGAAGTTCTTCCTAAGATCCAACCTAAAACTCCCCTGGCGCAACTTTAGCCCATTCCCCTTTGTCCTGTCACCAGGCACATGGGAGAACAGGCCAACCTCCACCTCACTACAGCCTCCTTTAAGGTACCTGTAGAGAGCAATAAGGTCACCCCTGAGCCTCCTTTTCTCCAGGCTGAACAATCCCAGCTCCCTCAGCCGCTCCTCGTAAGACTTGTTCTCCAGACCCCTCACCAGCTTTGTCGCCCTTCTCTGGACTCGCTCAAGCACCTCAATGTCCTATTTTTTTAAAACATCTTTCATTCAAGGGTGTAAAAATCACTGTTAATATTAAAATATATTCTTCACATCCTCCTCAGTGTGCAATTGACATTGGAGATAGTGGCCCAATGATACATAATGGTCTTCCTCTGTCCCTCCCTTAGGATGCCATATTTGCAGTGCAAGGTACCACTCAAGCAGGAAGAATTTATTTGGGTTTAGCAGAACTCAGAATGGTTCTTTGAGGGTCTTGCCCTTGCCGAGACTTGCCATTGATTCCGACTGATTTTAGGAAGAAACAATTATTTGTGAGATTCATTTATTTATTATGTTTCAGATGTTATTTTTATTCAGTTTAAACATATATTAATCTCCTCTCCTTCTGAAGTCCCATGGAAGAAGAACTAGAAAAGGAGGAAAGTAGATGAAGACGGAGATGGGAAAATGGTGAGGAAGGGATATAAACATTGAGGGATGTGCTTAAGATAGCAAGAGAATGTTTTCTTTCTGAATAATCATTACCTTGGCTACTTTCAGGATGCATCAATGAGACAGCCACAAAATTCTTGTTGTTTTTGCCAAACTGGTTTTGAATAAAACAAAGTTTCGGTGCAATTTATCAATTTTTTCTCTTTAAAATTCACCTTGTGTTTCCTCTACAAATGACTTCATTCTTCTATATAATGTTTTGGTTTGTCACTTTATTCTTCTATATAATGTTTTGGTTTGTCACTTGTTTCTAAAATTGTGCTTTTGTTTGTTTCTTACAAATATCCATGGAGCAAGTATTCTTGTATCTGCTGGTTTCCTTGTTCTCAATATCAAAGGCATAAATGGTCTGTTATCGAAAGAGCAAAAGAAAGACATTGCTTAAGGTGTTGGTATGTTCCAGCTTGATTTGTCTGAGCCTACAAGAGACAGTTGCTCCTTACCAGAAAGAATTCTGATGTCACCCTTTTGGTAAAAAGTTCTGATTAAAAAAAAAAAAAAAACAGGAGAAGAAGTCAAGTAATGGAACAGGTTGCTCAGAGAGGTTGTGAAGACTCCATCCTTGAAGGAGTAGAGCCAGATGGTGCCAAAGAAGGCTGTACACAAAATAGACAGATATTCCACTAACTGAATAGCGAGACTGAAGAAGCAGAGAAGTTAAAGGAGCAGAGAAGTACATTAATAATCCCTTTGCCAAGAGAGTTGTAGTGGGTTTATGAGGCACGGTTTTGGTATCGGGGAGCTGCAGGGGTGACCTCTGTGAAAAGAATCCAGAAGCTGCCCCATGTTAAGTAACAGCCAGTCTCAGCCAGCTTCAAAGTGACCTGCTGCTGGCCAGAGCCATGCCAAGAAGTGGTTTTCTTTGCACCTCTGTGAGAGCAGATTTAAGAAAGGGAAAGAAAGGGAAAGAAAGGGAAAGAAAGGGAAAGAAACGAAACGAAACGAAACGAAACGAAACGAAACGAAACGAAACGAAACGAAACGAAACGAAACGAAACGAAACGAAACGAAACGAAACGAAAAGAAAAGAAAAGAAAAGAAAAGAAAAGAAAAGAAAAGAAAAGAAAAGAAAAGAAAAGAAAAGAAAAGAAAAAAAGGCAATACAACTGCAGCTGGAAGAATGAGGAGTGAGGAAACAGCCCTGAAAACCCCAAGGTGAGTGCAGCAGGAGGTCAGGAGGTGCGCCAAGTACACAGCAGCAGTTCCCCTGCAGCCTGTGGAGAGGCCCCTAGTAGAGCAGGCTGTCCCCCTGCAGCCCATGGGTCCCACATGGAGCAGATCTCCATGCTGCAGCCCGTGAAGGAGCCCCCGGTGGAGCAGGTGGATGTGGCCTGGAGGAGGCTGCGGCCCATGGAGAGCCCCCGCAGGAGCAGGCCCTGGGCCGGA
Organism: Netta rufina; assembly: GCF_964035555.1. Classification (NCBI taxonomy): domain Eukaryota; kingdom Metazoa; phylum Chordata; class Aves; order Anseriformes; family Anatidae; genus Netta; species Netta rufina. Next base: position 12,735,095 of record NC_140124.1, on the reverse strand, counting down.
GCTGCAGCGTGTGGAGAAGAGCCCATGCAGGAGCAGGGGATCTGGGTGAGCTGCCGCCCATGCTGGAGCAGTTTGCTCCTGACAGATGGACCTCATGCTACGGAGCCATGTTGGAAGAGTTCTTGAAGAGCTCCTGCCTGTGGGTAGCTCCCGCAGGCTCAGTTTGGGAAGGACAGCATCCCGTGGGAGGGACCCCATGTGGAGCAGGGGCAGAGAGTGACTGTGAAGGAGTGGTGGAGGCGAAGCACTATGGACTGACTGCAGCCTCCATTTCCCTGTTCCCCTGTGCTGCTCAGGAGAAAGAAGGGAGAAGAGGGTGGGTGCGGGGAGGAAGTTTTTAGTTTGTTTTCTTTGTTTCTCACTTCTCTAGCTTGTTAGTAATAGGCAATAAATTTCATTAATTTACACTGAGTCTGTTTTGCCCATGATGATAATTGCTCAGTGATCTCCCTGTTCTTATCTCAGTCCTTGAGCCCTTTTCATTGTATTTTTTCTCCCTTTCCCTTTGAGGAGGGGGAGTGAGAGATCATTTGTGGTGGAGCTCAGCTGCCCATCTGAGTAAAACTACCTCAAGAGTCTTCCAATATTTCATCTGAAGAACAAGGGGTCAGGAGATGCTGCATTTTGACACATGCTGTATATGTCAAAGTTGGGTTCATTGAGGACTCAGGCAATGCAATGAATTGTTCTTCTGCATATCACTTCTGAGAAAAAATCACCTTCCAGAAACACACAGTCATACCTAACTAGGCATGGAGGAAAGAACTTAACTTACTCTGGGAGTCTGAGGGAATTTCAGACAGTGATGCTGCACCAGGGATACTACTGTCCCCTTTCAAATTCAAGCCCAGATTCCTAAAGTATTTTTCTACATTCTACTTATATTTACATGCATGAAAATACAATTGTTTTCCTTTGAATGGAATGTTTTCTGTTTCACCTCTGGGTATAAATTCAAGCTCTGCTGGTGAAATCAAATCATATCTATCTAGAATTCCCATCTTTCTGTGGTCAGCATGCAGTGTCATTAGAGGGTAAGCCACTGGGAAGCTTAGGGTATTAGCCTGCTGACACTGTAGACCTCTAACAGTAATTTACATGCAACACATTGTGGTCTGGCACCCACTCTTGCTTAACTGGAGTAAATCCAAAACAGCTTCTCAAAAAAAAAAAAAAAAAAAAAAAAAAAAAGTGCATAGAAAATGCAGGAGTCACAAAAGCATTAGCTGTAAGAACAGAGTAGTCTTTCTTGATATTAAAAAATTTTTATGCAGCTTATTTTATGCATATAACTCAAAAGAGTATAAGGGAGATGAAAGCAATGCAGAGTGCTTAAGATGTATTTCTTGGCTTCCTCAAACATGTCTTTAAGTCATTTTTATGAGAAATGGGGAAACCGAGGCAGATATCATTAAATACAGCAGGTTAATGACTTAACTGCAAAAAAAATCAAAAATTAGTTTAACAATATATATGCTATCCGCATCTAGGTACCACTTAATCCATTTACTTATATATTGTGTCTTTTTTCTCTATTTTTTTAAATAATTATAAAACAGAAGCTCTTTATGCAGGGATTGTGGTTTTCTTTACAGTGAACACTATTTATTAAAAAAAAAAAAAAAAGAAGTTCTTGATATTAGTAGCTACATCTTTGCATTTAATTTTTCAGTATGGAGTTGTGATAAATGGCATTTTTTCATGCCTGAATAATTATTATATCTAATGGTTATATTGTTTAACTGTAATAACCAAAGTTGACCAAATAAGTCATAAATAGCCAATCATTTATTCAATTCATTATTCTTCTTGTAGTATTAACGAATTGTCAATGACATTTTCATGGACATATTAACCTATTGGAAATTAGTCATCAAAGAAATGCTGCAATTATTTCTTGGCCTATAATCTGAGAATAAATAAGTAAGAATGAAGTGTCTTTTTTTTTTTTTTTTTTTGACTAAGCAGCATTTAAAGTTTTTATGCAAGAAAATGCGTGGTTTCACATGAAAAAGAAAAGTTCAAATACTTCATCCATAAACAAGTTCCTTGTCTTACAATTAGAAGATGTTTTTCAATGTTTTTCAATTTGCAATGATATGTACATACAATTAATTTTGTGTACATTTTCTACAGAAAATTAAATTCTGACAAGCTCTGATCATTATGGTAAACATTGCCTATTCACTTGTTGCTTGGGTACATTTGACAGGCCACATGAATACTCCTTTTACATCCTCAGATAACATCTACTTTCCAAGGGGAAAACTTATGTTTATACATTTCACATTGCTTTTTTAGGGAGATTTTTTTATGATTCCTCTAACACATTAATGTTTCAAAATCCTCCAAGCAAGAAGAATTCTTTAAAGTGGTAAAAAAAGCACTACAATAAAATAACTTATTCATTGGGACAGGAGAGGCTATATTATTCAACAAATTTTGTCTAGCTCTAGACTGGAAACTCCAACAAAGAGTTGGGGAGGCCACATATTTTATGAAATCCACATAACTGGCAGCACCACAGTTTATCTTCTGTCTTAGCTGGGACTTCTTAGTAAAACTGCATGTGCAGTAAATGGTATAGAGTAACACAAAGAGATGAACTTTTGTCATGGAAATGTTTCACTTCCCAGTGTTGGTAAGTATAAATTATCTTTCAGAACTAATAATTGGAACCCAAAGAGTAAAAAAAGGAAGGAAAATGATCTTGTATTTGTTTGAGGAAGTCTATGTACACCACAACTGAATAACTATGGTTGCCATGCTACAATAGTGTGTTGACTAAAATAAGGATATAAAGAAGTGACTCTGTTATCAATGAGCATTGATCCATCCTACAAACAGATATCATCTGCTAAGCCTAATAATCTCTTACAGCATTGTTCACTGAAGAAACGAAAACAGCAGCCACACTGCTGAGTCAATATTTATGACTCAGTGGGATTTAGGTGCAACAGAGGTACAAATGTGCCATGTGTAAGCAGTTTCAGGGCTCTGCTGTTGTGCCCCAGCCAGTCCTGAGCTGCAAGCAAACAGCCACCCTGCACTGCAGATGCCTAGTGCTACACAGGGAATGATGGGGTTCCAAGTGTCATACAGAGCCATGTGGTCTCAGGGGTCTTGTGAATGAGGGTAGCAGGAAATAACTTTGTTTTAGGAAACAGAATGACTCGTGTTCCAACTGTTCCACTTGCAAGGCAAAAATATTTCTCAGCTGATGTAATAAAGTGCATTTGAATGAGTTGCCCAAGCAGGTTTTGTTTTTTGTTTTTTTTTTAACTCTTTCCAAAGCCCTTATTAATTTGATAAAATGTGGTGGAAGGTCACCTTCAAAATTGCCTAATAGTGTTTCATCTTTTGGTTAAAACTGCAATTGCTAATATATCTTATGAATTTATGGTATAATATAAACTTCTTCAATAGAATTACTGTGTAAAATTTTGTCACTGTGCATGTAAGCAACACAGCTTGTACAAGCAACTCAAAAGAATTCCACAGATTTGCTTGGGCGTGAAGATTGGCAGGACCTGGCACAAACTGTCTTTTTGCTAAAAGGACTGAAATAACAGCAAGGATTTGGGGGGGGTTGTTTGGTGGTGGAGATTTTATGGAAGAGGAAAGTCCAGATCCTCCCAGAAACGTGTCTGTAAACCTTGTCTATAATATATTAAGAAGCTGAGACTTCAAAGTAAGGACAATCTTTTTTTCAAAGACACTTTGAAAGACCAAAGACCTTTTGTAATGTCAAGATTAGTTGTTGAGAAAGCTAGATGTGTACAAAGACCATGCTGATTAAAGCTTGGTGATAGCACCAGAAATTCAGCTACGGTACAGACTGAGTGTCACTAATTTTTGTGGAACTATACCGGTTTGCATAAAGCTGTTGCAACCTCACAGGTGAGGAACTGGGATCTAATTAAGGCTGGGATTTTTCTATCGTGATAAAGAGGGAAAGGGCAGAGTATGAGCCAAGCAACAGAAAGGGGGTTATGGGGAGCTCTGTGTTGTTGCAGCTAATCCTAGACTGGAAGTTGACAGGAATTGTTACTTTGGGGATTTGTCATCTCATTCAAACTGATGTTTTTAGGAAGACAGTGAATTTCTGGGATGTAGGATCACTGCTCCAATTTCATGTCCAAAACCTCATATGCGTCAAACCTCTCTAGAACACAGGTAAAATCAAAAGTACTAATAAACCACTTTCCCCATTTTCTCTCTCTCCACTAAAATCCTGGCAAATCTCAATGCACGTTCGAGGCAGAAATATCAAATGTCTGCAAATATTTTTACTTACTGCTTGTGTTGCCCTGGCCTGCAGACAGGGTGGAGATGGTGGGCAGTGCTATTTACTAGCACTGGCACTCTGCCCGTGAAAAAAGGAGTAGCAGCAGCTTTTGCTCATGTGACTTTTGCATTAATTCAGCATGACCAGAGCTTGCCCTTAGAGTAAATGTCAGGTTCCTTCTGGTAGCGACTCAGTGTCAGGACCACAGTCTTGACTGCTGTTCCAATAGTCTCAGAAGATCCAGGTTTAAAATAACAAATGCTGATTGATTTTATTATTTTATTTTATTTTATTTTATTTTATTTTATTTTATTTTATTTTATTTTATTTTATTTTATTTTATTTTATTTTTTCATTGGGTTTGATTCATTTTGATAGTGCCTAAATAGTGATGTTTCCTTAAAAACAGTCTGAGACACTTTCTGGGGTTAGTAAAGGTGCCAACTTCAGGTCTCAAGGAACAATGAAATTAAATAAAGCAACACCAGAACTGTGGTTTTTGGTATTTCAACCTTTTAGAAATTGAAAGTGAATGCAATTCCTTTTTACGTGAGTCCATTCTCATTTCTTTTCTTCACTGAGGTCTGAGTATCCACTAGCACCTTGGAAAGCAGTTTTTAAATGCTTGAGGAACTGTCACCTAACGTTGAAAATTAAGTTTTCTGTTTCTTGGCCAATGGTATAACTGGTGCCTTTTTTTCTGGGAAAAAAAAGAAAAAATATATATATATATATAATTATTGTTATATATATTATAATTATGTATATATATACATTATATATATTATATATATATATAATTTCCCATAGTACAAAGTATATTTTATTAAAACCTTGTCTCAGGGAGATGATTACATTTGTAAATGCCCATGCTCTCTCCATGCCAAACAAAGTACATGATTTTATGAGGGATAAAAAGTAGGGAAAATATCAAATCTGTGATCAAATAAAAGCTCTCCAGAAAATTCAGAGATTTTAAAAGCAATTAAATAATAAAATAAAATAAAATAAAATAAAATAAAATAAAATAAAATAAAATAAAATAAAATAAAATAAAATAAAATAAAATGTGGATTATTTTTGAAAACATACTGGGAAAAGAGAGAAAGAGAGAAAGAGAAGGAAGGAAGGAAGGAAGGAAGGAGGGAAGGAAGGAAGGAAGGAAGGAAGGAAGGAAGGAAGGAAGGAAGGAAGGAAGGAAGGAAGGAAGGAAGGAAGGAAGGAAGGGAGGGAGGGAGGGAGGGAGGGAGGGAGGGAGGGAGGGAGGGAGGATAAATTGTTCTAAAGAAAATGACATTTGATAATACCCGCTCATGGCTATTTGGTATGTGGAGCAAGACAGTGTGCAATAAACCTCCTGACACAGAGACTGAACATAAGACCTTAACACCAGATGTTTACTCTGTGTGTCCATTCCTTCTTGATTGCACTACTTAGCAATACAGAAACATTTTAGTGTCATTTGAACATCCAATTTCTGAAATCTGACAGCTCAGCATTTGGAACCAGAGCATATTAGGTGGGGATAACAGGAAGATTTACTTAAAAAAAACTCGCTGAACCCAAGCAGAAACACTCATGCAGACATCCAGTGAAGAAAGATATATGTGAGTGTGTTGCCCTTAAAACTTCATAAAGGTTACTTATATTCATGTGCTATTATTTAAGGCCAAAGGAGATCTCCTTTCTAGTAATTATCGTAAGGCTATTCAAAAGCAATTTTAGTAATGCTGGCTGGAGAGTTTCTCTGAGCTGGAACTTATGAGTCTTTACATAATAATAGGTTAACATATAATTTAAATTGTGATTTGTAAGGTTAATTTGCAAGTGAAGAAGATCTCTCTGCTGCTCAAGTTTCTGCCTCATTTGTGTGTAAAGATCTCTGTTTGCCTGCTGATCTATTAAGGCAACAGCTACTTTCCAGTCAACTGTTCCAGGAACAGTACCTCTAGCTGTAGTATTTTTAAGAATATGTTATATGAACAATATATCAGGCTGTCCATTGAGCAACCTGTCACACTGACCCACATAAAGAAAAGCTTTTAGGTGGACCCTGAGATATTGCCTGGTGCTGCTGAAAGTTTGCTGTGTTCCCCAAATGCAAGCCACTCTTTCTTAGTGAAGCAAAACCTTCTCTGCTAGAAGCCCCACACCTAGGAAAAAAAGCAACCTTTGATTTCAGAGGTGATAACCAGTATACATGTATATTCTAACTGAATAAAAGTCATACCTTTCACTGATATCCCTTATTAGTGCAGCAGGCTGTGATCTGGAAATGAAGTTAAATAGCTTGGAGGGTTCCTAAGTAGGCATGGGTCTAGTTACAAAAGAGAGAGCTTTGTGTTCAGTCTGAGCAATATTATCATGGCTTTCTAGCTGTTTTCCTCATGAATATGTATAGATGTGTGTGCATGTGTGTCTTTTAATTGAAGCATAAAGCTGCAGAGAGGATGCATTAACGCACCAGAGTTAACATAGTGTGGGCAGTGAGATATATTACTTAAGCTAAATGATACTAAAAGAAAATAGAAAAAAATAAAAATAAAAAGTCACATATCCACTGAAAGGAAGAAAAGAGCACTGATTGTCATCAGGTGTTCTTAAGGGAACATCTGGTGTTAAATCATGAGAGGTTGACCGGAGACTTTCTGCTTATTGTCCTTCAAGTCCAGAAAATGGACCACCCCAAGTGCACGTACAAAAATAAGGCACTACCAAGGGCACCGCATGATGGGGGAAGCTCTCACACATTTTCTGGAAAACACCATAACTGGGTGGCTCTCTGGAGTGCCTGCATGTTAAAGCATAAAGCATGGGGAAGAGACAGCAGGAATTGCAAGTTTGCTTGTTATTACAAGGCTACAATCCCACTGGGATCATGAAGGTGTGGTGGGATAGCTCACCTGACTGAGAGCTGCCATGGGTCTTTATGAAGGACAGGCTGAGAACATGGGAGCTGCCTGTTATGTGAGGGAGCAGCGGGGACGCAAAGAGCTGTCTGGGATCAGAGGAGCAAGCTAACAGCTTATGGTCCAGAATTAGCAAACATACCAACATGGGTGTCATTGAAGTGGCTGTTTGCTACGGACAACCTGATCAAGAAGATGAGACCTTCCACAGAAAGTGGCAGAAGGTTCAACTGGAGGTCAGGTACCAGTAGTATACCCAAGTATAAATCGTGGGGTCAATACTGTTTGCCTTCAATACTGATCAGAATAGTTGATGGGATAGAGTATATCCTCAGTAAACATACAGATGGTACTCAGCTAGAAATGCTGAGATCATATATCTCAGCATAAAACCATACATGAGATGGTTTTGATACCATTTAGATGGACCTGGACAGGCTGGGGAAATGGGAAACCTCAGGAAGTTCAACAAAGGGAAAGGCAGAAGTCCTGAGTTAGGAGAGATGCAAGGACATCCTAAAAACAAAAAGTGTGTGTGTGTCTTTGTGTGTGTGTGTGTGTGTGTGTGACTTGCACTCTGCTTTTAAATTCTAATACTCCTTTCTTGAGGAGGAAAAACATGAGAGACAGAAGTATTTTTAACATCAAGTCAACATAGAAAATCTTAACATTTTTAATTTAGAAATTTTATTTAAAATACATTTCTTTAAAATAAAAGTTCTGCTATCATGAAATATTTTAAAATAAAGTATTTTTAATTAAGACATTTCAGCAGTCTCTATTACAGAGAACACTCCATCCTTTTTGCAATGATACACACAACAAAAGATGCTATTAGATGACCTTAAATATAATTTTGTATTTTATTCCGAGTCAGATTTTGAGGGCTTTGAGTTTTATCATGTTTATATAAAGCTAAAAGAGATCATTTACTGTTGGTCAAAATACATACTTAATTATTCTGTGAAAAACACATATCTTATTCCACCTAAAACATTCAAACATCGATAATTTAAAAATTATTTAGACTTTATAAGGTATTTTTGGAAATTAATTTCCTGAATCTAAAAGGAGAAGCTTAAAGACACTCAGAAGATAGATAAAAACTTGTGTGAAGACATTATAAGAGGCAGTAGTGTCAAACAGCAAACTCAGAGCTAGGAAGGAAGGAATACCTCATTTTGTACAGCATAGCTCATGAGTCCTCAGGGAAGGAACTGGAAAGTAACCAAAGAACAAATAAACAGTAAATTACTCACAACTTAGCAAAACTTCGAGCGTTTTGAAAACATTTTTCATAGTTATGGTTTATGACTATTTTTGGATTCTTATAATTCCTCAGGATATACAAGGATCTACAGGAATGAGTTTCTACTACATGTTGCCACATTTTTTACACAGTAATTTTGTATTATTATTCTATAATTTATCTGGATCAGGGATAGAATTGACCAGACTGTGGAGGAAAATGACAAGAGAGAAATTTTTGTGATCCTGAGTATCCTCTAAATGCATCCCCCTTCTCTGTTTGTCACTTTAAAACATCTCTCTGCAAACATTGGCAATGTTTTTATGGCTGTGGTTTGAGCCTGGTTTTAATCTTATGCTTATTTTTTTCATAGCTGAATCATCTGTCTGTACCAGATCACAGAGAGGTTAAAAAACAAGCAAATGCATTTATAGTTATTGGATTGAATAGTGCACATCTCTGTAGCAGAGATTAACTCTTATCTGTTAATAAGCACATTAAACATGTTCTAAAAGTCTAAAGGAAAGAGCTTTATCACAAAATGACCAAGTAACCACCACATCCCTTTCTGGGGGACCTCTGCACTGGAGTAATCCCAGAGCTCATAAAATCATAGACTCATAGAAAGGTTTGGATTGGAAGGGACCATTAAAGGTCATCTAGTACAACCCCCAAGCTCCATTTGACCTTGCTATTACCATGCTCCATTTTAAATTACCATGTATTTAAAAAGTATACTTTCTGCAGAAATATACACATGCACACTGTTTACTATCAAAACTTACATTTCCATGGATTTTTGGTGTCAAAACTTTCCATTGTCCTGGAATTCCTTAATATCACAACAATATTAAATAGTTAAAAAGAAAATTTTGAAACCAGAATATGGTGAAAATTAGTTAAATTGATTTAGCATAGTAACAGTCCATAAGCTTTCTGTTTGTTTCTAAATATAGATATTTGAGTTCAGTGACTGTCAGGGCATATAGAGTTAACTGAGACCATTCTTGTTTTCCTAATTTAACATGACTGATTAGTCACCATTAATTGTTCTGTGTTAGAAATCTTTGTTTCATTGATTAGGTGACTCAATGTTATCCAATTATATAATGATATCTTCAGAAAAAGGCTAGAAGGCTGCAATACTAATTAATATGAAATATTATCCAATGTTCAGTACTTCAGGCTAGTACTTCACTGAGATATAATTGCATGTCCACAGCTATTGAATAGGACATAAAAGATTATTATTTTTACTTTTAACATACACAGCAGCTCATACATTTCGGTTTGTTGTTGTTGGCATAGTGGATGCTTCTTTACATGAAATAAAGCTTAAATTTTAGTGTTAAAGAACCCTGAGATCTTAAACTCCTTGAGTTTTGGTGTTAGTGTAGAGAATGGAGGAACAACAGCTATGCCACTAATTAAAGTCATATTGATTTGTTTGGCCTAATCTAATCATAGTCTTTATAATAAATCATAAGGTGTTTTGCAATTAGGAAATCCATACTAAATACCAAAAGGACTGCTATCTTTGTAACCTTATTAACTATGGCTTTATGCAAAAGTATTGTTCATGCAGATGTATATTATGACTTTTCATTCGTGCCTCATTCAGTATTTTAGTGGGATATATTACTCTGCCAAAAGTCGCTTAGAATGTGTATACATAATATAACAGTAATGTGTTCGTTCCCTCAGGAGTTTTCAAAATCATATTTCTATTTACATGTTTTCCTCAATTGCCCACTGCCACAAGCATTGCTTAAAATCATAGCTACTAGAACTAACATCTAATTAGATATCTATCATAAACTCAAATTTATAGTCCACATATAAATGTATGGAATGCTTGTGTTTGCATGTGGGAGACACTTTAAAAAAAAACTGTCTTGTATATGTACGTCCCTCTATATACATGTATTTGTCACCGTCACTGGTATCTAATAGGTAAACTGGTGTTACTGAAACAAAAAAGTGTTTGTTCTCTACCAGTGATACCTTTACCTTACCTAAATGACTGTTTACATTGGATAATTGTATATGGAGAGTAATGATCAATATAGGTTTTTCAGGTGCATCTATCAGAAACTTCTGTGATATAAGAACAGAACAAGAAGTCGTAATACTAGAAGTTCAATGAGTTCAATATTTCTCTGCTGCTGCTTCTTAACTCCCATTTTGAATATGGGTTTTAATACCTGCCTACATTGGAAACAAGAGCAAAAACCACTGATTTCCCCCAAATAATATTAAACCACAGAATAGAAACACATTTAGCCCATATTCTATTTGATACTAGGGAGGAGCACAATACTGGAAGCATACAGACTGTTTTTATTGGTCTTCAGCACTCTTGAACAAGATACGCATTTTGATCATATAGGCTCCTCTTTGTTTCCCTAAAGGGAGCTTTCTGAAGGAAGTGTATCTAATATGCTTCTTCCAGTGAAGAGGTACACTATTTTTCGGTCTTGTTTTAAGAAAATAGCTTCTTACAGTGGAGCTCTTTAATGTCTCTTGAAGAATGCATCAAATAGGGATTTCTATCTTCATGGAAAACATCTATATGCACTAAACTGTGCATAGTTCAGAAGAGAGAAGGTAATGACTTAATAAGAGCTGTTAATTCAAATAAGGGGATTAAAAGCCAATTTAGGAGCAATTCATTAAATCAGGATTTATGTTATAGAGTAAAAATTAATTGTGGTATTGAAAAAGAATACCTGAAATTAACATTAGGAAAGAGACCATATCCTAATTTGAATTAGTGGTTCTTAAAAAATATAGAAGAAAGATTAAATGGTTCCAGTTAAGCTTTCAGATTCACTAGTTTAATATACCTGTAGGCAAAACTTGTTGCTAAGGTAGCCTAATTCTCATTTTCACTTTGTTACTCCAGCAGTATAAAAATGGTCTGATCATGGGTGAAAAAATCAATTTGCTGGAGCAATATGTAAATTAGAGACAGGATTAAACTTTCTGTAATATTATTGTATTGAGATTCTGATACGCTCTACATCAGCAAGAAAAGACAAAATTAAAACTGAAACAGTGTTAATACACTCAGTAACACCATCAGTTCATTCCATTGTGCCTTAGTGCTACAACTTAGATGTATAAAGAGTAGTCTGAGTCCCTTGACAGTAGATAATATCACCATTAATACGTATGGTAAAATTGAAATTGTGCTCACTCTACCTCTGAATATTTTGCTCCGGTAGATTAAGTCTTACCCTTAGTGTTATTGTAATACTTTTTTTTTTGTTGTTGATTTAGTTACAGACTCAGGGGTATACTATCCCTTCAAAAGGAGCGCATAACTTCCATTAATGGTAGTGGCAGCCATGTGTGCATATCAAGAGGGGAATGCTCCCTTCTAGAAATCGTATAGGAAGTCCCTAAGGGAATAATATTTTCTACAACTGCAAGTCTAAAAAGTTAGTGTGTACAGTAATTAAGAAAGCACAACAGGCAAATTCAAATTTTAGGAGTCTGGGTTTTATTGTTACAGATGTTCTTCAGAGGAAAGTCTGTTCAGCAGTTCCTTGAGTCATAAATGTTTAATTTTTAATCTATTTTTTACCGGTTTTGTGTAATGCAAGCTCCTTGTATGCCAAAAGAATTTTACAAGTGTTTTTTATTTCTTGAAAATTTAAAGTCATGGTGGTTAAGATTTCTCTTTTAAAAAATAATTTGCCCAATAAAAGAGCAGTGATATTTTTAATTCTAAACATAGATTTATTTGCTTTTGATTATTATCTGAATTTGGCAGCAAACAAGTATCATGGTTCATTTGTTGTTGTTGCTGTTGTGTTTTTGTGTTTTGTGTTGGTTTTTGTTGTTGTTGTTGTTCTTCTTCTTTGTTTTTAAGTGAGTTCTGGGACTTGACTCCCTTAAAAAATACCTGTGTGACCTTAAAAACCTGTCCCATTTGGAAATGATCCCAGGTTACTAAGTCTCATTGTGAAACTGGGCTGCAGAAGCCTTAAAAATGTCTTAGGACTGTCAAAAGAAGATGAGGGTACACAGCACCCAGAAGGATCAGATCTGGTGAAGGATCAGATCAGGCACCTCATATATACACTCCTCATTTATATTGCTATTTACAGATGGTAGACTATTTGCACAGATTGAATTTTCTCCTGTGAAAACCATACAAGCTACTGTGCCAGTGTATTGTTGGATTCACTTTGGGTTACGTCATTTATTTGTATTGAAACTATCTGTTTAGTAGACTCAGGAACTAAAAACAATAGCTGTTTCAGGAGATATTTATCTTTTGTGAGTCAAACAGCTGTCTTGTCTTCTCATACTTGCACGACCATGTGATGTAGGTTGTTAGCTAACAGGAGCTGATAAAAGGTAAGCTGTTTTTTGAAAGACTGGAAATATAATAGCATAATGATTGGGGGGAAAAACTCCTGGTGGTTTAAATTTATTTACATTTTATCTTCTGCCATCTGCTGTAAACCAGAAATAAACTCATCCACACAGTGATGTGTGTTCCAGTCACTCAGCCTACCAGACAGGAAATTACTATTTTTGACTTTACAGAGTTAAATATTCCTCTGGCCACTGCTTGACCCAGTATAGCTCTCTTTATGCTAAGTTTAAAAATATATATATATCTTCCTTTTAATCTATAGAGAAAGGTCATCTATTATATTTTGTGCAATACAATTAGCCCCTAGTCAACAGTGCAATACAAGTAATAACCTACAATTAACTAATTATTCTTTGTTGGTTTAGATGGAATGTTTTCTTGGGGCAGGGACACATGTATTTACTTATTTCTCAAAGGTGCTATAGAAAACAATAATAGAGTCCTGAGGAAGCAGTTTAGTATTTCAAAAATGCATGAGTACCTAGTTCATTCCATGAGATTTAGATAACTAATTCTGGATCCAAAATGGATGGGTCTGGATCCAAATTCCATGGGTCTTTCTGAAGCCTTTATACATCTGTGTCTATATCCCACTGTCTTTTAGCTCAACATCAGGGCATATAGTTAATACAGAAACCTGTTTTTTAGATTTATTCTTTTGCAGTGAAGGTGGAGGATAATCAGGCTGGGGCAGAGTGCACCTGAGATGAGAGGACCACATACCTGGGTGCAGGGAGATGTGATGCAGAGTCAATGGCAGCACCATGCACAACTTGGGACTCCCCATGCCTGGACAGGATGCAGCCATACTCCACATCACCTGCTGCAACAGCTCTTACAACATCAGGACATGGATTGAATATAATTGCCCTAGACTTGTTCACAGGCAAGAGTGCCTTAGAGAAAATACTGAGGCTTGTCTGTGGGCTAATTGTGTGTGAGTGCTCAGGGCCAAAAAACAGCATTCTTGGCTATGCAGTAGGGAGCGTGACCAGCTGATAAGGGTCATCCTCTCTTGCCTCGTCATACCTGCTGATGTGTACCTGGGAATTAGCCCGACAGAGGCTGAGCAGGTTCTCCACAAGGCCAGGGTGGATAGGGAAGAGAGGGTTCCCATAGAGAGCACACGTGTTGGGGCAGAAACAGGAAGGAGGACTGGGAGATCCTGCCTGGTGGCACCTCTTGTGCTATGAGATGAAGTGCTGGTGTTTACAGCTTGTCCCTCCAGACCACTTGGTGATTGCCATGTTGTGATGGAGAGTATGCCATTGAACACAGAGAGAGCAAAAGTGCACCCCTCTCCTGCGTGAAATGGATTCCAGCTTCAGCACTACACCTAGTGCTTTCAATCAAATATATTATTGGAAACTGAGCTGTAATAACATTTTAATATTCTCCAGTTATTAAAGTTAAACAGAGAGGAATAATCCTCCTTGGTAATCCAAAGCATTCAAAAATGAGAACCCCGGTATCAGAGGATTGTCATAAAAATTAAACTATTTATACATGATAAGTTTTCGACTTCTTTGCATTCTGATTCTTACTTGTTTTTTCACCACTTCCAGATTTCACCAACTGCAATTAAGGTCAAAAACTCCTATAAAAAGAAGAAAGAAAAAAAAAAAAAAAAAAAGGTTGATGGGTTGATGAGTTAAAAGCCAAAATACCATGAAACTTTATGGTTAAAACACAAGGGATAGCAGAAGTGTCACACATAGTTCCCTTGGAAAAGGGTAACCTCTGCACATGGCTGCATCAGCTCATGCAGCTAGGGTCAGGGACATCACTCACTCACAAAGACAGCCCATTTGCTGACAAAGGCTTCATTGTCTTGCTGGTGTGCCTGATTTTAGAAATCTTGACAGAATAGGAATGTTTTGTTTCATTTTTTCCCCTTCATGGAAAATGCTTTCTGTGGGTTTTTGTTTTGTTGTTATTTAAATAAAAGCCTAAATATTTGATAGTCAGAATTGTCTGAAAACTGAATCTTCTTCCCTTTAAAGAGACCCATGAGCCTTTGTGAAACATGAAATTAAGATAAGTAATGATCCATTTTGTTCCATAACCTGAGTTTGTAATTTATAATCACTCGTATTCCAGATCCTTAAGTGTTTTACTACTTTTTGAAGAGAAGGGAAAAATGCAAGAAACATGTAATGCAGATATACTACAAGGCAGAATCTGTCACTGCAGGGAATACAAGAAACATAAAGCACAAACTGAAACCTCTGAGGACATGCTTTTTCCTCTCTAAATCTTGGATTCTTAACTGCTTCTAAAGTAAAAACGAAAGCACTTGGGGTTGTGGTTATGGAACATTTCCCACTAAATTTCAGACATTTTTCCCTAAAAGAGTAAAAACTCCTCCCCTCACACACATGCACATACACACAGATACAGTGGTGAATTTCTCTACAGTTTATCTGCTTGCTCCTTTGATGTTCTTTAAGGATCTGTCTCCATCCATCCTGCTTTTATCCCCACATTTTTAATGTAAATCTTATTCCAAATTCTCCTTTCTGTTCAATTCTACTTGTATTCTACATCACATTTAAGCTCCTCACCTTATAATTACCCACCATAGTTTAATTCCTGCCTCTTTATTTCAGCCAAGCAAATGTCCACCCAGTTGTGTCTATGCTTACTACATACACAGTCTGTGCTTTCACCCCAAGTTTTGCAGTTTCTCATTGGATGGTAGAATTTGTCCTAAAATATATGGAAACATACTTAAATCACTACACTCTTTAGTATCAAGTTTCCTAATTAACTGTGAAGAATTTTTCCCTATATTTTTCCCTAGACAAAAGCTCCAACACAGATAATAGATCTTCTAGTAAAACCTTTATATCTTTTATACAGTTGAATGTACACAGCTGGACTCAGTGCACTCCTTTGACTGATGGTGGTGGAAATATTGACTCTGGTAGTGAAAGATGAAAATACAATATACAATAACACAATACATCCTCTCCTTTTAAAAGTGATTTTCAAGGTTAGATATTTAGTAACTGCTATAAGAGCTGTTCATAGATCAATTTTTTTTTTGTTCCATGTCCTTCAGAAAATGACCTTGCTGCTAAGAATGAATAAGGCAGCACATATGTTCCTTTAGACATGCTGAAATAAAAGGAATATCCTCACACATAATGCTCTTTCTTCATGAATATTTCTATATAGCACTATAGCTCACACCTGTAAATCACAAGTTTATTACCCATCTGGATCACATCCTGCACCCACTGAAAATAAGAACAAGTTTTCACTTCAACAGAATTTTCATCTGATGACCTTAGGCCCAGGTTGTAAATGGTAATTGAGTGCATAAAAATTAATACTGTGAGTTAGACACGTAGTCCCCACAAATCCCACTTGCCTGGAAAATTTCTCAGTGTCTTCTGTAGGCATGTATATCGGCTCATGGCTCGTTTCCAGACCAGAAAAAAATGTTAGAGGAAAAAACATTTTTTGTGTGGATGAGCTTGCTTTTCTTTAAAATAAATGAGTAAATAATTAATTATGACAGCTTACATGACCCTTTTCCTGACTGAATAGCATTTCCTGTATAAAACGGTATTTTCTGGTGAATCTTCACTGTGACTTAAGAATCAAAAAAAAAAAAAAAAAAAAAAAAAAAGTTTTGGTATTTATCTGTATTGGGCCCTGATGTCACATCATATTTACACATGAGTCTTTTGAATAGGGTTTCCAGATTCATGTGGATGTTTTCAAATGTAGCTTTCTCACCAGTGTTGTGTATTGCTTGCTTCAAATTGTTTGTTTGTTTGTTTGTTTTTGTACATATCCATGCCATAAAGTTGTGACAAGGAATTAACTGAAGCCCTCCATGCCTCAAATTCTCCATAGTGGCCTGCTTATCTTCTGTGCCAACTGTCCCTGAGGAGGGCAGAACCTTATTTCTTTTCCTGGCCTTCCAGATCTTCCAAACTGGGACCAAAAGCTCTGCTACTGGTTGGTATCCCCATCTCTGCTGGACAAGAGGTTCGCTTCATAAAGTGTTCAGCAGTCATAAACTGGTTGAAATACTTTTATTGGCTCAGCCTGCACTCTTTGGAAAGAGTACAGGTGTCTGGAAACACCTCCACAGGGCAGCTCCTATCCCATAGTAGCATGAATTGCTGAAGTGAAATACCTGAAATTCTGATAAGATGTATTCAGGCTGATCATGTTAATATTCATCATGTTAAAATTT
Source organism: Netta rufina (assembly GCF_964035555.1). Classification (NCBI taxonomy): domain Eukaryota; kingdom Metazoa; phylum Chordata; class Aves; order Anseriformes; family Anatidae; genus Netta; species Netta rufina. The sequence continues at coordinate 12,718,046 of NC_140124.1, read as the reverse complement.
GTGTCATGTTCAGTCACTCATTACTTCAGTCACCTCTGTCTTGTACTGCTGTGTTTCTTAATGGACTAAGGTTTAGAAACAGGATGATCAGGATGATGGATGATTGTGGAAACATTCATTGCACCATCGGAATTGGTAAAAAAAAAAAAAAAAAAAAAAGCAAGTAGGTTAAGGAAATAAAAGGACATGAAATAAAGCATGAAGGTACAAGGTACCTGAAATTACAAAATCAAGATTCTTCCCTTGGGATGTGATTCATCTAAGCTAACCTCAGGCATCTTGTTCAACATTTTCATCAACGACCTTGATGAGGGAATAGTGTCTGCCCTCAACAAGTACGCCAATGACACAAAGCTGGGAGGAATGGCTGACATACCAGAAGGCTGTGCTGCCATTCAGTGAGACCTGGACCGGCTGGAGAGATGGGCAGGAAGAAACGAAATTAGATTTAATAAGAGCAAATGCTCTCTAAAGGACTCTCTAAAAAGAGTCCTGCACCTGGGAAGGAACAACGCGAAGTATCAGTACAGGCTGGGGGACGACCTGCTGGAGAGGAGCTCTGAGGAGAAGGACCTGGGGGTCCTGGTGGACGACAGGTTGACCATGAGCCAGCACTGTGCCCTTGTGGCCAAGAGGGCTAATGGGATCCTGTCGTGCATTAAAAGGAGCGTGGCCAACAGGTCAAGGGAGGTGATCCTCCCTCTCTACTCTGCCCTGGTCAGGCCTCACCTGGAGTACTGTGTCCAGTTCTGGGCTCCCCGGTACAAGACAGACAGGGGTCTCCTGGAAAGAGTCCAGCAGAGGGCCACAAAGATGATACGGGGCCTGGAGCATCTTCCCTATGAAGAAAGGCTGAGAGACCTGGGTCTGTTCAGCCTGGAGAAGAGAAGACTGAGAGGGGATCTCCTCAGTGTATATAAATATCTGAGGTGTGGGGGACAGAAGGATGTAGCCAACCTCTTCTCAGTGGTTTGTGGGGATAGGACAAGGGACAATGGCTGCAAGTTAGAGCACAGGAAGTTCCGCACCGACATGTGAAAGAACTTCTTCACGGTGAGTGTGATGGAGCATTGGAACAGGCTGCCTAGGGAGGTTGTGGAGTCTCCTTCACTGGAGATATTCAAGGCCTGTCTGGACGCCTACCTGGGCAACCTGCTCTGAGGAACCTGCTTTGGCAGGGGGGTTGAACCCGATGATCTTTCAAGGTCCCTTCCAACCCCTACAGTTCTGTGATTCTGTGATTCTGTGATTCTGTGATCCACATTTTGCCAGTCTTATTGGGATCTCTCTTATCATAGTTGCTGAGTGAAAAGCATTTTAGGGCATGAGTCGTCTGACTTAATGCAGACATCTAACTAACTTTATTATGCCATAAAAATACCTGTTGCAAAGAAGGAAACAAATGTAACTAGCTCAAAGATAGATGTCTCCACTATGAAAGTGTACATATAGTCAGATGAATCCTCTCCACAGCATGAAAAACACCTGCACAGCATAGAATCAGAACTTGAACCCTTTCTTGTGTGAAAAGGATATGTACATTGTAGAATAGAGATGACTTCGGATATAACAGCTTTATTTTTTGTAACTAAACCAACCAGCAAACAAATATTTAAGAAAAGCATGTTTATTTGTGAAAAGGTATAAAAAAAAATGTTCTGTTTTCATATAAAAATCTTTATTCTCTAGACTGAGGTTATTCTTCTAAATATACTCTTCTAAAATAAATAATATATTTTGTTTTGTTTTGTTTTGTTTTTCACTGTGCTAGTTCCATATTTTTTTTCAGGGACATATTATTATGACATTTTTCAGATGTCAGTAGCGGTTTCAGGTATTTTCAGAATTACGTACCAAATCTCTCACGTTAATCAAGGTCTGTGCCTTCACTCCTTCAGTTGATTTAAGAAGCTTGGCAGTTAGTCTTACAAAGGACAGAATGTCAGAAATGCTGAGCACTGCAATGATTAAAAAGAGTGGTAGCAATTCTTAGGACATCAAATAATACAACCAGAACATTATGTGACCAATAATACTACAGCTATTTTCCAAAAGCAGGTATGTTCACATCTCTGTTGTTTTCTCTTTACTTTTGCTTTTTTAAAAAAATATTAAATATTAGTATGTGTGTTTTTTTCCGACTGATATGAAGATATGCCTTTTGCCCACTGCACAGAAATACCTCATCAATGTATAATTCATTTTAAGTAGACTCTTTATCCTGCCCTCAACCTTTCTTACAATATTTTATTAAAATATTTTACACATAACAAGTGTTAAGATAGAAAAAATGCCCTCAAAATATCGGTTTATTATCACAAACATATATATATATATATATATATATATATATACACGTTCTGCTGTTTTATATTTTTACATTGAAATATTATTAAATATTTTGTAATCGTAAGCAGAGAGGTGATGATGTCTTTCCTTCATGTATCCCCCTACTAATAACTAATACTAGCAAAATCTAAGAGGCAGAGAAGTAAAGTGAGAGGAAGCAGGAAAACAAGAGAGAGTAGGGGAAAATCCAGGCATGTGAATTACTTCGTGGAATTTATGTTGCAGTGATAATATATAATAGATAATAAATTATAACTATTGTGCACACATGCTCATAAACATACAGTATGCAATCTATTCCTTTAGAGAAAGAGTACGTTTGTGAATATATATACACTTTCCTACATAATTTTATATAAACTGTAACAGTATCATCATATTTACAGCACTTTTTATAATCTATGGTTGTTAACTCTGTCAGGTCTCTCAGTAAAAATTATTTATAAGCCTACAGCAAATGTAGGGCTATGTTCAATTCATTTTACACATTACAGGTAGCTAAATAGGTTACATGAGTTCACACTGCAGTTAGTGGGGAGTGAGAGAAAGGGAGAGAGAGAGGTGTTTCCAGTAAGAAAGATTCATATCACCCAAAAAGACACATGAAAAATAGATGGGGTGAATTGCTTCTGTCTGTAACTTTGCTAGCTGTAGATTCACTTGAAGGTGTCTGCATTTAGTTGAGTGAATTAACACTAATGAGTCAATGAGATGATAGATATATTAATGAAAAATAAATACTTTCTTTATACAAGATTATATGTTTCTTTTAGGTAATCCTGTGTTTCACACAGTTATTTTAATGTTACAGCTGCCTGTGCTTTGGGCACTATCACCATAGTAACTGACTAACTGTTAAACCAAGAGTTCAAAAGTCAAGACAGAGATTTTCCAATACCATAGTTTACAAACAATTCTGTCTTTTTAGAGACACAGTTGAGACATTCAGCAGTTTTAATGCTTTCCTTATATAAATAAATAAATAAATAAATAAAAGACTTTCATGGGGTAATTCCACTGAGTGAAGGTGACCCTCACACTTACTAACAATTAGACTATTTTCTCTCTATAAATAATTCTGATTCAACTGTTGTTTCCTAACTGTATTAGTTGTTTCTTAATTTATTTTTTTTTTTAATTTAGTTATGATTTTTTTGAGCGTTTAGTGATTTTGGAGGTCTCAGCATCCTGAGTTCATTTAGAAATTTCTCTGAGGCTTCTGATTTTCAGGAAGTGCTGAATAAATCACAAGTCATAGATTAAGTGTTGCTTGAGTGTATTCTATAGGTTGTTCGTGACTTGCCTGCAATGAGAAATGGATAATTTAGATAAATCATGCAGTGTTTTTGGCACCTCTGTCTAGGGATCTGTGTTGCTTCCTGTAGAAACTTATGAAAGTGTAAATCTTCTGACCCTAGGTTCTGTAGCTTGATTTGAATACATCGCTCATAAGCCTTCAGGCTGGGGCTTTATATATGTGATTCATGTTTTCTACATTAATAGGATACCTATCCAGAGCTGCCACGTGCTTACCTCTTTTTCCATGCAGACTTAGCATGCAAGATTGTACACCTGGCCATTAAGTACATCTGCTTTGAAACTATTTATCATGATGCTCAGAAGACTAGGCATACGCATGGCATCTTTGTTTCCAGGTGAAAAGAAATACAATTAATGTATTTGCAGAAAATGCACTTGGAAGGGAACTGCCTACAGCTCACACATGTGATGTATGTATTTGTCACCCTGACCTTTCAGGATCCTGTTCAAATGGATGAACAGCATAAGCTTTTAGCTTTGGGAGTCATCACATTAATTCTGGGCCACCATCTGCATGATATCGATGGCACAACCACAATCAAAGTGACTTTACTTAAGGATTCCAGTGCCCCTTCCTGCAGTAACCAGCTGGGTCTGCCAGCATCCACTCCATTGGACCCTGAGGACTCCACACTGTTTTCTTTTACTTATTCAGTTACACAGGGATGAATTAACACAGAATGAGTTTTACAGCACAGTTCAACTTTCACAACGTCTAAAGTGCTGTTATATATTTAAAGCTAGAAAATTCTCCAATAGTTGTCTAAATAACAGGGACTCAAGCACTTGAGATGAGCAAGCAATGCAACCCAGAGAAAGATAAGGAATGTTAGTGGTTTTGAGATACTTTATCCTATTTGTTAAAAATGAATGAATGAATGAATGAATAGATTAATCAATACAATTTAACCTTTTTTTACTCTAACTGTGCTAAAGTTAAATGATAGATACTTCTTTATGTATACACATTTCTATTCTATTATCTGTTTAACTGGTCATCAGCAGTACTGTTATTTAAAGAGAATGAATTATCCATTGTCTTCCCTTTAAAGATGTAGCCTGCTGTTATCTTTTACCTTCTATTTGAAAACATGGATCTCATAGTTTATATTCCTCTTTTGTAAGTTATTTTTACCATGCTGCAACAGAGAATTCAATAAAAAAAATTAGAGATTAATAAATTATACTAGAGTTTTCAACAGCACCTAAAGAAAGTGGGTGTTGCTTTCTTGGGAAAACAAAGAGGCATGGCTGTCTAATTCTTCTACTCTCTGCTGAGAGCTCAAATTCTGATTTTCTAAACAGAAACTTTGAAACCTTAAGAAACTTTGACAGGAAAATGTTCTGCAAGTCTGCCATTTTAACCATGGTTGAGCCTATGAGCATCTGGATTAGAATCCTAAGGTACGTAACAAGAAACCTTCAGCCAAAATTTGAATCAAACAATCTCCACTGCACTCTATACCTGACTCTTCTAAGCATGGAGGGGGACCCACCATACACAGGAAAGCACCTTGTCTCTTGTTCACTAACATACATACACAGCACAGAAATCTTTCAAAGGAGCATGATGGCTGGATAAAGGTCAGCAGTCCTAAAAAAAGCACAAATACTATTAAATCAGTTTGGCTTCAGAGAAGACACATCACCCTATCAAAATTTCAACTCAAGCAGCACTAATTGGGTTTGCTGGCAATGTATGAGGCCAGGTTCCCAGATTTAGCAAAATTCACTGTATGTACTTGCTTAAATTTAAATCAGCAATAAGACTTAATACTGTGGAGGGCTGGGTTCTTTCTTCTGACCATATGTTTTCAGTTAGGGTTGAACTTTTCTCCTCCTTGTGCTGAAGTCCTAAAACATCTTACTGTGGCAGTAAATTTTGCAATCTGCTTATTAAAGAAGCATGTAGACATTCTATATGATCTGCGCACTCCTCTTATTAAAGTTGTCATTTGTTGACAAATGGGCCACAATTATAGTATTTGCAAGAACATTATATGTTCATTGTGCTGACATGCCTAATTACATAATTTTATATATATATATATATTACTAAGCAAATCAGAAGGAATAGTAATGGTGGATTTGGATAACCAAATAAGAAAATCAAAGTGACTTTATTTAAATGATAATGGTAGAATGTGCATTATGAATAACTATTAGGTGATGAAATATATTTATTTGATTTTTGTGGTACAAAGCAGACCTCATACTGAGATGCAGATGGCTCAAGGCCATTTCACAATATAAAATAGCTATCCAGATTAGGGGAGGAGACCTGCAGGATTCTGGGTTGGCATTCAACCAACTCAATACAGACGTCTTTTATTTGTCTAAAGAAACAGAGCTATAATTGTTCATTTATATAATCCTCCACTTACTGTCTTGAGGTTTTTGCACTCACACAAGAAGATATTAGGAAGTGGTTCATAACCAAAAGTAAAAACAAAGAAGAAAGTCTGATGTCTAGATTTAAGAACACCATCACACAGTACATTTTTATGGCTTGTGGGAGATACTGGCCTTAGACAAACTTCAGAAGACTTTGTTTCCTGAGGATATCTCAGCAATAACACCAAACACGGAAGTCCTGCTCTAAATATTGGGGGATCAATGTGTGTAACCACATTAACTAAGACTTGGGTTCTATTCTTGGCTATGCCACTATGAACCCAGAGCTATTCCATTAATCTCAATTTCAGATGAAGGAAGAAAACAGCTTTGGAGTCTGGTAGAGTATAAAACATGGACTCACTGTTGTTTTCTACAGAAGACTATATCTTCTTGGTACACAGACATAATTTGCCATAGTGATGATGGGAGACTGGTGCAAGGAAATGTTGAGTTTAATTTGCAGAAGTCAGTTAATTTTGAGTAATATTTGTGTGTGTGTGTAATTAGTGCAAAGTGCTCAGATGTCTTCTTGTTGGAAAGCCAATACAGTATCTAAAAAATTGACCTAACAGTTCCTTTGCCATCCAATTGGTGTTTGAAATCAATGTTGCAAAGATTTTCTAGACAACTGCAAGAGTTATGAGCTAAATTAAGTTCTGAAAATGCACCTGAGCCAGCTTCCACAGAAGTCAGTGAGAACTTCATTAGTGAAGTTGCCAGAAATTGTACTGGGTTATATGGTCTCAAAAATTTGATGGGGACATGAGTCTTTGTTTGCTCATTTTTTGAAAAGATCCATGAGAATAACAGATCTCAGATTTGCAAAAGCCTGAGCAAACAGGTGGCTTTTACATTTAGCTTTTAGTGTGGCAAGTAATCACTCTTGTTTCTTCACAGCAGTAGGAAACTGATGTAAGATTTGTCTGATACAGCTAAATGAATATACGGTTTTATTTCTATAATAAACCATTTTATTTCTATAATAACCCATTATAGCTATTTTCCCTAAGAAGCCAGTTTTTTAAGTAGTTTTAGGATCATATTTCAGATATATTACTCATTCACATGTTTTTAAAGTATGTTTAAAATATGTTTACTTAAATGGCTTAAAATTTGACTAGTCATTGCCTATTAAAAAAATAATAAATCAGTGTGAGGTTAGGTTTTCACTTGAACAGTATGAAAATTAGATATTGTAAGTATCGATATCCATTAAGCCACTACTATGTCAACAGTATATTACTATATGAAGGGTGACATTAACATGTAGAACTAATATATGTGTATATATATATATATTTATATATATATATATTGCTGGAAGCAGTTGAGGTATTTTTGCTCTATTTGCACAATACAAAAATAGCCTAAATACATTTTTAATGCAATCAGCTGAATTCCGTAAATCCAAATTGTGTGCTAACTGCTCAAGCTGATTAGTGTGAAATATTAATTTGCACTAATCAGCCTGAGGCAAGAGAAGCATAATAAACTTGACACATACATTTCACGCTTTACTGTGTTAGAACTGTTTTACAGCACAGTCCCTGTAAATGGTATTGGTGCTGTTAGTTATGTCACAGGGTCTGTATATTCAAGGTGTGCTTGGAAAAATTTCCTTAGCTGATGCTTCAGCTAGCTCAGTGTTTTGAAAACCCTGGTCTTTCAGAACTGATGGTCTGCACCAGCTAAACATTGTCAGAAGCATTTGTCTCTGCAATGAGCCGGAGCATCTGATTCCTGCCCTAGCAGTTTCATGACTAACTCACTCACATTCACATTCCCTCTGCTTTCCATGTACCGGGGTGCAATAAGGTTCCACAAGCCAATGGTTTCATGATTCCCTTTACCTGAAATACGTGTATTTACAAAAATATAATATTAGGCCTAATGAAATAGGCCAGCTACTAAGCAAACACAAAAGAGAGCAATATGTCAGGTTTTATATGTGTTTGAGGGTCACTCTTTGCACTCCCATCTCAGTCTTTTGCAAAATAGAGTTTTCAATTCCTGCTTTCATGAGTTAGCATTATCCACAATCTGATTTAGCAAGCAAGTGTCCCCAGACACTATGTTATGCCATAAATCCATCATGAAATGTGATAAGCATGGTATCCTTATCTCCGATACATGACTAAACACGTAGTACCTTAGATGCTGGGTCACAGTGAAAGTGAGAATCTGAGCAAAGGCTGGAGGGGAAATGAAATCTATTATGTGATTTAAGACAATCATATGCATGAGTGAGAAGGGATAATCTGTGCAGGTAAACCTGTTGCTCACCACTGCCTGGGTCATCCATGTTGTCTCTTTATTGCTCTCTGTACATAGCTCTGTCAGGTTCTGGCTGGGGTCACAACTCTGCAGAGAACAAAGGTAGACATGAATGAAAATGTGTGGTGAAAGTTACCATTTGGTTGAACTGAAAAATTGTAAATTTGAAAAATTTTTATCTTCCTTTTAATGATAAATTACCCCAGGAGACAACCATGTGAATGCTGTGTTCATTGTTTTTGTTTTGTTTTGTTTTGTTTTTTGGTTGGTTGGTTGGTTGTTTTAATATCGTATTAGAGAGGTGTTGAAAGTGAGATATAAAATGTGTCACCCAGTTTGTCATAAAGAAGGGGGCATTCCCTGTGTTGTAACAACAGTTAACATGGAAAAGTTTGAAATTGTGGTGTGATACATTTGCATACGATTAATATAATCTAATAAAAAAATGGAATTATCTTATATGTTCTGCTCCCCAGGGCAGGCAAAGCTAATCATATTGCTGAGCAAAGAATGCATTGCTGAGCACAAAATGAAGTACTCATGACAAGCTCATTGATCCCAAAGAAACCAACAACTGCCATTTACACATAACCGGACTTTTTTTTTTAAAAAAAAGAGATATTATATGCTCAACAATACTGATTTGATTAGTTATTAATATTTCCTAGAAGCATGTGGAATTTTTCTTTTATAAAAACATAAAAGGTGAATTTGAAACTTGAAACAGGTTGACAGTGTCATTTCTAATAGTAAATGGCCACATACATCAAGAGCCACATGAAAAATGTTCAGCATTCATTGGTTCTCTTTAGCTTTGAACAATATCTTTAGACTTGGAACAAATTTCATTCTTGGTTTCCTTTCCCCATCTCTGAAGATTTTCTTGGTGTATACATCAAAGGAAAGTTAAAAAAAAAAAAAAAAAAAAAAAAAAGTAATTGTATGTGTACAGATGTTCAGTTTGGGATATATTTTTAACTTTTAATGGTCCACAAACAGACTCCAAAACTCTCTTAAATATCTTTGACACAACCATTTATCTATGCATTTCACTCCACTCCACTGAACTTTTGATTAGAAACATCTAATCAAAAAGTGAAGCCAGTGTTTTATTAGGTATGTTTAGCCTGAACAAACACAACTCCATTCTTTCACTTTTCACAACTCTGTCAAGTTTTATAAATTAAATATAGTGTGACAAAGTCATCTGCATGGATGCAGATTTAAGAATACTAGATCTGGCTACTTTTATCTCTTCTCTCACAAGTACATTCCACTTAAGTCCCTCACAGCTGTATGAAAAGGAAAAGGAGGGAGGGAAGGAGGGAGGGAGGGAGACTCAGATCATGGCCCTTAAATGCATTTTTACCCCTGCACTGGGGAGAATTCAATTTGTGGAAAAATGAAACATTTTAGTCCTGACCACTCATAACTCATTATATATTCTCAATAACTTGCATTCCTCTGTCAGAATTTGTTTGTGTGATTACATCTAGAGAAACTTTAATTCTGTTTGTGGTTTCAACTTATCACATCTCTATAGTCTCCTTTTTTAATTCTGACATTTTCATCAACTAAACACTTTCTTTCTTTACAAGTATTCCATCTCATTTTATCTTTCTCTTCCTCTTTTAATAAGAGCTAGCAAGAGCTCATCTGAACAGCATTTCAAGACTTAACTTCACAGCAAGACTCTTCTCTAATGTTATACACATTCTTATTTACTAAATTAACATTAAGTGAGATCAAGAATAATCAGCAACTTAGATTTTTAGGCTCTTATTTTCATTGCTATGGGAACACAGCAACATATTAAGTTTTTCAGTTTGGGGTTTTAAGTTAGTGTGTTATATATAACAGTATCTGCTCTTTTGATTTATTTAAACATTTATACTCTTTATAGTCAAGGCAAAAGGTAAACAACATAACATATGCATTTTGTTAAAATACACAATTGGACCTTTTTCCTTTAATTTATTACTATTCATAGGACTGGTTTCATTGTTTTAGGTTCTGTAAAAACACTTAGGAAGAGACAGCAATTACTCCAAAGCACTTGTAATCATACTTATGTGTAGTTAATTAATTAAATTAAATCAAGAAGAAATCATTGTAAAATAATTTATCTGAATCCACCAAGGCTTTGCACCCTTTTAGCCTCATGTGTTTAAAAAGTAATTTTGTTTCACTGATGTAGATTGTGTTTAAAAATAAGATTCAATCTTACAATATGATAAGGCTCCCGCAAACCTCCGTGTTTGTACATGACATACACTGTAGGAAGAACATGGGTCACTATACAGAAATGGGTGTCTAAGTCTTCAATCATTTAAACATCTTGTCGAAAGAAGGCAAGTCAAGTTCAAAGCAGAGAACAATGGAAAGAATCCCAAAACAGGAAGTATCTGTTACAGGCATTAGAGATGCAGTAGATGATCCAGGTGCAGTCACATACTGACCAGGAAAGCATATTAGGCTTTGTTGCACAGAATAACAAATCCCCAAAGTATTCAGCTTGATATGCAGCTGCAGAGTACAAGACAAACAAAAATTATTCCAGCAATAAAAAAATACAATAGAAATCAAAGGATATAGTTCTGCTTCTAAAAATAACACTACTCATTAGACTTCACCTAACAGGCAATATGCAGTCTACTTACCATGATTTAAAGATGATGTGAATACAAACTACACCAGTGCCTGAAGGCATGCAGTGTTTGGCAGGAGGGATATAAATTTTGGTGTTTATTAGCAGCAGAATTAAAGAATAAAGGACTGAAAGTGTAATGAGCCAATATAATTGTTTCTTAAATGTCTCAATTTTGTGGAAAGATTGTTATAGAGTGCAAAACAGTGACTAGGAGTCCATGTAACAAAAATAAAGGAGGAAGATACAGTTTATCAGAAGGCTTCCAAGACTACTGGATCAATTGAATTTACACGTTGAAAAATGAACACACAAAGCCCTTTCCCCAAAAGCAGGATTAAGATCTTGCTCAACATTTTGCCTAGTTAAGAGCACCAAACATTTTGCCTAGTTAAGAGACCTTTCACCAAAGATAGTCAATCAATCAGCTTCTCACATATGGTGAAAAAATCTGTTTTGGGAAGTGGGGATCCAAAGTCATGAGGGAATGAGCTGGAGGAAGGATGATGAGAGAGCACCCTGAATCCCCACTCTGTGGTGAGGGATCCAGCAGCCACAGGGAAGTGAGTGGCTCAGGAGGATAGGCAGCTGTGGGGCTGCCAGCCAAGCACACCCCTGTATGCCAGGAGTAGGTCTAAACAAACAGCCCTGCTTCATTTCCTCCTCTTGAATTCTCAGAATTCTCAAAACACTAGTGATGGCTTCATGCCATACCATCCTCTGTAAGCCAAAAATAAAAATAAAAAATAAAAAACATGCAGTACATGTGCATTGACCATCACCAGGGTTGCAGAAGTGGAAGGATTTTCTTCTGATGCAGTGATGAAGTCTGTCTATGTAAACATTTTCCTCCAAACTAGGGACTGGTTGGACAAAACAAACTCTAGCAACGTAATCACAAGGCTGTTTGCAATAGATAGGGAAAATAAAACATTGAAAATATTAGTGGAAACAAACAAAAAAAAAAAATCACAAAAATTCAGCTACAATCTAACTTCTTTCTCTGAAAAGGCAAATTAAAGCCTTTTCTGTTGAATTGACCTGATCCTCTTGTGAGAGGGATTCAATCAGACATAATGCAAGAGCAATGCCAGATTATCATTGTCATATGAGAAGCTGCCTTTCCCTCTGTGACTGGTCATTATGAGCCAAAATTCATCAAAAGACTGAGTGAGTTTGAAGTTCGCCACAGCTGGAATAAAAATATCACACACAGTTTCAAAAACAGCAGCCTAAATATAGATAGGTTCCTAAATAAGTGTAACCTGTTTTCAAAAATGTGTTGTTTTGTGTGCTCCCACGTGAAAATCAGACCAAATCTACTTCATGGCTTCAGTAGGAATTCTGTAAGCCAAGTAAAAGCAGCAAGTTTTGAAAACTTCATCTCTACTTTGATTTCAGTAGCTTTTACCTTTCAAGTTAAGCACTTCAAATTCAGTCTATGAATACAGTAAGTGTACGTTCACAAGTAAGTTCACGGGAGGAAAATCAGTTTATGAGTTATCTGTCAATAAATGTCTTCAACCACAAAGGCTTACCTGCTCTAGCCAAACTAAGTGGGGATCTGAAAGTTGTGCTCATCTCAGGCTGTGTCCCATCTCACCTTGTCTAGAAAGCAGTAGGGGAAAAGATACCCAACCACCAGATTTACCACAGCAGTTTTGGCAGATGAAGAAGCTCTTCCTCATTTGTATAGTGATTTGCAGACATTACATTAACCAAGTTGAAAAGTAGAGAAAATGGATAACAAATGCTCATAAAGCCTACCACCCAACTTTTCAGACTGCAGTGTAAATTTTGATTAACACACTGAAACCAGCAGTGCTAGTTATAACACAAGAGTTGGTGCTTGTGATCTTGCAAGATGCCGAATGGCCTCAACACTGTCTTCAGACCACATTCTGGTAGTCAGTATGCTGAACCTGGTCTTGTATTATTTGGAAAACAGGAAATGAAAAGTAAATTTCAGAGAGAGTATTTCCTCAAGGAAGGGAGATTCTGAAGGGTGTGGAAGACAGATTCTTCAAGGACTGTTTGAACTAGTGCCAAATTCAAGAAAATAGACATATTACTTTGAGCTAAGAATGACAATTAAAGTATAATTGAACCATTAATTACATGATAAAAGTTGGAATAATCAAACCTATTATAAACAAATTAAGTAATTACTGCTTATAACCCCAATGTCACTTCAAACAAGGAAAGGTACCTCATGCTTCAGCCTTAGATTGTCTACGTATGCAGAATTAATTTCTAAATGATACACCAGATTGTCTTTACTGCATCATTAAATCTACTAGCGTTGTTGTGCATACTGTATCTTTAGTTTTGAATAGAGGTTGCTATTTTTACAACTGTGTCAGGAGTATTTTATTTCTCTAAAATATAATTTGTATTTGACTTCATTTATGAGATATAGTATCAGTGGATGATGTCTTTTTAAACTAGCTACATTTGGTATTTCAACATATAGTTCTGCAGTGAAGTTTCCGTGCACAGAAATATAAAAGTGAGGGGTTCCCAAATCTACCTGCTTTCCCTCATCATTCAAGATAAAGCTAGAACAGAGTTTACAGAACACATAACTAACCCTTTAAACATTTTATCAGCTCTTTAATGGTATTCACATGGTTTTGCTTTAGAATTCACTAGAAACTAATCAGGCCAGGACTGAACGTTTGTATACACATAGTAAATATATTTATTTGTAACCCAGAACTACATGTGTATTTATATTGTTTCTGCTAGGTAGAGAACAGACACAATAGCATTTAATAGTGTCCATAATATTAGACCTGTAATTCCAGTGAAGTCAATGGGTCCTCTTTGGTGGTTAAACTAAGATACATGTTGGAATTACTTCAAACATGTTAAAAGAAAGCAATCTTAATATTTTAAAGGACTTCATAATTTCTATATTTAGAAAAAAATTACTCTAAAGGAAAATTATCCAGACAGAACATGCTCTTAAATACTTAAATGCAGGTTTATTTTTTGTAATTGTTGACTGACTTCTGGGAAGATACATCAATTACTAAAAATAGACCTAAAGTAAAACATGTAGGAATAAATTTGACTTTCAATAGCAGTTTCATTTCCATAAAGACAGCACCATTCAGGGAATACACCTAAAATTAGGCAATTTATTTATGATTCCTTAAGATTCATTTGCGTACTACAGCATCGTCTCTGTTTGCTCCTGTTCATCAAAATTGCATGGTAATTTAGTCTGATTTCGATGCATGAAGTCCAAAAGTCAAATTCAAGTTTTGGCACCTGGGAATTTTCCCTTCAGAGGTATTTATGTACCTTACTCTCCCTGAAAGAAGTAGAATTCAGAACTAAAAATGATCAAAAATGTGACTTCATGGCAAAAATGAATTACTTATCTGGAGTGCTGAAAATGCGCTAGTTAAGCTCATGAAAACAAACATGCACAGCAATGGGTTTCCAGCACAAATGCAGAGGTGTAAACTCAATCTAGATTTTTAACTGTTTTTAAGTTTGTTTTATTTTGTTGGGTTTTGTTTTGTTTTGTTTTAATCCAGACTTAATAATTCCAAGAATCATGGAAAGACATAATAGTTGGGGTTGGCATAGACCTCTGAAAATCATCTAGTCCAACGACCTACTCCAAGCAGGATTATCTACAGCAGGTTGCTCGGGATCATATCTAGTAAGATTCAGAATATCTGCAAGGTTGGAGAATGTACAACTTTTCTGTGAAACTTACTCCAGTAGCGTTTGACACCCCCATCCCTTACAGCAAAATTTTCTTCCTTTGTATAAATGGAATTTCACTGAGAAGAGTCTGGCACCCTCTTCTTTATACACTCCAAGAAGACATTTATACATAAGAATAAGATGACCTCAACCTCTCCAATAGTCCCAACTTTTCCAGACTCTTCTTGTACAACAGATGCACACCTTTGTGGGCCTGCACTTTACTTAGTCCAATATGTCCAGATTTCTCTTGTACAGCTGAGAACAGCACTGGACCGAGTTATCCAGGTTTTTTTCGTCAGTGCTGAGCAGAGGAGAAGGATCACTTCTCCTGACTTGCTGGTGATGCTCTAAATCCAGTACAGAAGGCTGCCAGAGGGATACATTATAGGCTCATGTTTACCGTAGTGTCCACCAGGTCCACTAGGGTCTTTTTTACATGGGCTGCTTTCCAGTTGGTCAGCTCCCACCTATCCTGGTGCATGAGGTTATTCCTTCTTAGGGGCAGGACATTGTATTTCCCTTCATTAGGTTCTTGTTTTCCAATGTTTAGGTCACAGCCACCTAGTATATCAGCCACTCCCAGTTAGGAAAAACTTTGTATTAGTGCTGAGTGTGCTCTGTCTCAACACCCTTTTCTCTGTGACCGCAATGGAACTGTAGCCCTGCAACTGCATGCAGACCTCTAATTCATTTTGTTTGTTCTTCCATTCTGTATACTGATTTTGCATTGTTCCACCCCCATAATGTTCCAATCCTGGTAATTCTTTATTTGTGTGCATGCAGGTGGGTGAAATTACTTTCTGCCCTGATCTGTTGATTTTGAAGTCTCTCTTTTCCACAACAGCCCTTTGTTTCCTGTCCCACTTATTATCATACAATAATAGAATGGTTTGGGTTGGAAGGGGTCTTAAAGGTTATCTAAGTCCAACTCCTCTGTCATGGGCAGGGACACCTCTCAGCAGACCAGGTTGCTCAAAGCCCCTTTCAGCCACAGCTTGAACTCCTCCAGGGATGGGGCATCCACAGCTTCTCTAGGCAATCTGTTTCAGTGCCTCACCATCCTCATAGTGAAGAATTTCTTCTGAATATCTAATCTAAACCTACCCTTTTCAGTTTAAAACCATTATGCCTTATCCTATCTCTACACTTCCTGACAAAAAGTCCCTCCCAAGCCTTTCTGTAGGCCCCCTTTAGGTACTGGACAGCCACTTTAAGGCCTCCCCAGAGCCTTCTTTTCTCCATGCTGAACAACCACAACTCCCTCAGCCTGTCTTCATAAGAGAAGTGTTTCAATCCTTTGATCATCTTTTGGACTCATTCTAATACATCCATGTCCTTGTGTTGGGGACCCAAGAGCTGAATGCAGCACTCCAGGTAGGGTCTCACAAGTACAGAGTAAAGGGGGAGAATCACATCCCTTGATGTGCTGGCCACTCTGCTTTTGATGGAGTCAAGGATACAGTTGGCTTTCTGGGCTACAAGTGCACTTTGCTGGCTCATGTTGAGCTTTTCATCCACCAACACCCCAAGGTCCTTCTCCTCAGGGCTGCTCTCAATCCATTCTCCACCCAGCCTGTATTTATACTTGGGATTGCTCTGACCCAGATGTAGGACCTTGCACTTGGCCTTATTGAGCCCACCTCTCGAGCCTGTTCAGATTCCTCTGGATGGCATGCCTTCCCTCCAGCATGTCAACTGCACCACACAGATTGGTGTCATCAGCAAACTTGCTGAGAGTGCACTCAATCCCACTGTCCATGTCACCAAAAAAAAAAAAGTTAAACAGCACCAGTCCCAATACTGACCCCTGAGGAACACCGCTCATTACTGATCTTCACTTGGACATTGAGCCACTGATCACTACTCTTTGAGTGCCACCATCCAGCCAATTCCGTACCCACTGAGTGGTCCATCCATCAAATCCACATCTCTCTAATTTTGAGACAAGGATATCATGATGGACTGTCTCAAATGCTTTGCACAAGTCCAGGAATGTGATGTCAGTTGCTCTTCCCCTATCCACCAATGTTGTAACCCCACTGTAGAAGACCACCAGATTTGTCAGGCATGATCTGCCCCTAGTGAGCCATGTTAGCTGTCACCAATCACCTCCTTATCTTCCATGTGCCTTAGCACAGTTTCCAGGAGGATCTGCTCCACAATCTTTCCAGGGACAGAGGTGAAACTAACTGACCTGTAGTTCTCAGATCTTCCTTTTTTTCCCTTTTTTAAAAATGGGAGTTATGTTTCCCCTCTTCCAGTCAGTGGGAACTTCGCCATACTGCCATGACTCCTCACATGAGATGATTGTGGATTAACATCTCCCTCCCACATTTTTCCAAATTTCAAACCATGTGCAGGTCAAGTTTAAAACTGTTCTGCAGGTCAGCTGGCCCACTGGCAAAGATGCTCTTGGCCTATTTAATCAGGTGGATCCTATATCTTCCTAGAAGTACGTCGTCTTTGAAGAGGGATGTGGCTTTATAAAACAAATCTACCACCGACACCAGCTGTGCAACCAGTTGTTGACTCTCAGGGTCTACCTACAACAGATGTGCATGAATAATCTCACAGTAATGATATTATTTAATCATAGTACTGTTTTTATGGAATAGGCAGTTGGAATTGATCCCAACTCTGAAGCAGACCCTGGTGATGTGATTCTTAATACACAATTCTGGGCTGAATTCACTCTGGTTGTAACAGAAAGTCAGTCTATATAAATAGAGATTTATAGATCTCGAGGTGCTTGCTTACTATGGAGGAAAAAAACTGTTCCTGGGGATTCTTTACAGAATTAATATATATACAGTGTTTATTTGGTGATAATTAAAAAAATAATAATAATTAAAAAAAAATGATTTGTCAAGTACTTAAGCCCTAACACAAAAATTTCATAAGGAGGTCAAAACTCAACCTGACTGTAACTTTGTCCATTTTAAAAAGAAATCCTGATCCCAAACTTTTTAAACTAGTTTTAAAACTGTTTTTATTTTTTTAAACTACTTTTATCTCTGCTGATTATTGTGAATTTATTGTTATTACTAATATTAATATTGTTCCTAATCTGAATGTAGTTGAAATGACGAAAACAGCTGTAGAACTTCAATATACTTTCAGCCATTGTCATGTTATCAGAGTTTTTACAAGCAGTTTCTCTTTCTCTTTGTGGCTACTCATTTATTGGGAATAAACAAGCAGCAGTAAATTCTGAAATGCCTATGTTTCACTAGAAATAACAATTACTCAATGTCTAGTAATATGCATTTCAAATGTGTTTGGTGTTCTTTCAATATTCATTGATTACTGTTATCAGCTCCACAAATTAAAATGCATCAATAGATATGAGAAGATATAGGATTTGTCATACTGTTTGAAATCTTGGTTATAGGAAAACCATTGACTTTGCCACTGACTTTAAAGGAATGTCAATTCAATGATCCTTCACGTCAGGTGTTGAGTCTCTCAGTGGCCAATGAATGATGGTTTCTTTTTCTTTAGAAAGGAAACTAAAAAGAACAATGTTCATTTATTTTGGTTTCAGTAAGATACTGGCTTTTACTGTTCTTCCCATAACCTTCAGATGAACTAAGTACTGGTATTTGCCTGGAGTATTCCTAAGTGATCTTAGATACCACTGCTATTTCATGACATAGTGTAAAATATCTGTATTGTGTATCCAATTAGTGAGGGAAGCAGCCTACCCTAAAGCAAATTAGCAAAGAATCTGAAGAAATACACATTCTACTGTATTTCTTCTGCCAGTTGACCAGTTGGAAAAGTTAGCTTGCCTTTCTAACACAGATGCTTAAGAAAATATTTCCATCCTATGGAACCCTAGGCATTGTAAAAAGCATTCCTTTCCTGCAAAGAGGTGAAACCAATGTCTTTCAATGTTGTGCTGCAAGTCCCAAATGATCACAATATGCTGATGGGAAGGGCATTAACTGGTAATAAACACAAGTTCAAGATGCATTTTAATCACTTAAGCAAACATCCAGCAAATGAAACTGAAATAGGTTTGAGATTTTTTAAAAAACATAGACTGGGATTCACCTTTTCTGAATGTAGATGCCTCCACTGAGACATCTAATCAACTGGTCTACTCACTCTAGGAAGCCATTACAGCCAGTGTAGACTGAGTCAGGGAAGTCCAAGTCTGACTTGTCACAATTCAAAAACCCTATAAATATCCACTTTTCTTTTTTCAAAAAAGACTCAGTATGGCGTGTCTAAACGTGCATGTGTATATCAGAGGTGTTTGGGTTAAAATTCCCCGAGACACAAGTGAATAAAGTACAAGCTTCTTGTCTAAATTGGTCAGTTTAGCAAACAACATAAATCATTGGCTGTTCAAACAAAAGCTCCAAATGTCTGGTGCACACTGGTGCACCTTCAGTAATCACACTGGGATATGTCTCTTGCAATCAATAGACAAGTTTCATTTGGAGAAATCTACACTGCTTAAACTTTTTTTTTAATGGAAAATTCCTGCCATGTCTACCATGTGTGCCTCTATATTCCACTGTAAACTAGGAATAGTAGTTGCAATTTTCTGGAATATTATGAGATCAAAAGTGTGTAAGAAGAATTAAAACAGTATTATGATTCTTAAGTTCTCTTAGAATCAGTAAAGTCAGGTAGCAAACATGAAATTAGAAATTAAGTGCTATTGCACATCTGGGCTTAAATAAAGGAATTTAAAAAAATCTATTTCAGTCAAGCCTGAGTTTCAGTGCTGAAAAATGTCATATTACTCTTTCAACATAAGCCTGGAATCCTCGTGGGTATTTTTGGCTAGTTCATATATTATGCTGCTGTCTGCCTGAGTTTACATATGAACATATTGGTTTTCTTTTCTCCTTTCTCCTGCATATCCCCCTCTCCAATACAAACAGCGTGGAAGTATCAGCACTTAACAGAAAGAAAGAGGCCTTAGGAGTGGGCCAGCTCCTGGCTCAGGCATAGGGAAAATCTTTTTGGTTTCTGACCAGGTGATCCAGAAACATCCACTTTTCATTTCAGGCTTTTCTGTGACAAAAACAAACTCTTTCTGAGTCTATTAAATCATTTCAATTTGAGGCCACTGACATGTTACATTTTTCAAGTGTCCCTTATTGTCAGCCTTGTTCATCTCAGGAGACGTTAAAAGTAAACATTTACTTTTACCTGGTGTCTCTTGTGGATACCAGTCAAATGTTTAAAAAAAAAAAAGAAGTAGATTTGTGTGTGGCATGTGTGGCTTTTTTTTTTTTTTTTTTTTTGAGGAAATGCAGGTGTATGGTTAGATTCACTTAACTGCAGGGCATTTTAATCTAACCACATCATTGTTATTTTAATATATGTCTCACTGTGACAGTATGTAAAGGATCTAGCCAGTCTCATTTTACATGGATCTATGAATGAGCTGAGTTTCATCTAAATTTCATCATCTAGAAATTGTGATCTAATTTAGTGCTTAAAACAACCCCTTAGTTTTCCTTTAATGCATGAAGTTTCACCAAATTGTTATCACAAGACTTCGATACCTCCAGAAGAAAAATTAATATAAGCTTACTTTATATTCTGGTTAGGGCTATCATCTATCTGCTGACAGAAGGCAAAGAAGATGAAGCTAAATGAAAGTCAGTAGTTACTTGGAAGCATGAGGAAAGAGTCGTTCTCCCTCTCAAGTGTCTAAGTAAAGCAGGAGCTATGAAGAAACTGGAGCAAGGGTACAATAGTAGGCATGTCTCTGGCTGTCAAACCCAGTTCCAGAGCTGGGTAGCTGCAAAAGAGAAATATTCCAAACCTTAGATAGGCTAATACAAATAATGTTTCTTTTCTTGCTCAGGTGAAAGAGCTCCAGGGACAGGTGCTTTTCTGAAGAGTAATGTCAGAATTCTCCATGTAAATTAATAGGTTCTCAATCTATTCCTTTAACAGGACACTAGAAAGTAGACCTGTGAATTTATCTTTCACTTCCCCTAAGAGAAAATATAAAACAGGGTTGCATTAATTCCTTATAAGCAAAAATGAAAGAGTAGTGCCTTTATCCCACACCTCCCACCCCACCTCCAAAAAATCATGGTAAATCTTTGCTGCAAGGTGAAAACATACAAAGATCATGTAAGGCTAACATCAACTTCTGTTGGTTTGGGGTGATTTTTTCATTACATTGGGTCATTGGGTTTGAGTCTGTATGTTTTATTATTACTATTATCTAAGTTGGAAAGAAAAAAAATGTGTTTTTGTTTGGTTGGTTGGTTTGGTTTGTTTTTTTTGTTCTAAACACATAAGAGTAGACATGGAAAAAAAAGTCTAACAGGTGTCTATGCTATTAAGACACAGATGTTCCTCTCTGAAGATATGCTAATACAACTATGTCTAAATAATCATGAGACTGTACAGGGAACAAAGTCTTCATTTTATTTATCTCTGAGCTGACACTCAGGTCAAGCTATGAATTTTGCTTCCAGCTTTCCAAAACAATCTCTCTCATAGCCAAATTTAGAGATGTCTCCAGAAAATATTCCCACTAGTTGCAACAGCAATACTTGGCTAGTGGTAAAAACTATGAGTAGATGTGTAGGAGTCTGACATCTAGAAAAAATAAACCTAAAGTCTGAATATATGAGGATATTCTGAGGGGAAGAAAGAAAAGGTCTACCCTGAAATTCCAAACTGTGATGAGATTATGGCTGCTGAGCTTCTGAGATCATGGCAGCATATAACAAGCAGTACAGCTCAGAGAGAAGTGCTGGAGACAGGAGTGGATTTCTGTTGGCCTTTCCCAGAAATTAAAGGAGAAGGAAAGATTGCAAACCCCAGAGATACACTAACATAAACAGTTAAAAATATGGCTATCACTAGTTTTTAGCTGGGTTCTAAAAGAAATTCCAAGGGGAATTACAGCTGTACAGGCTTACTACATGCGTAGACTTAACATGAAAATCATTACAACTTTCCAAGTTTCCAGAGCAGAGTAAATTGTAGCTACCTGGAGCTCCCCTCTCCTTCCTGTCCAACTTCATTTTGCTTCCGCAGCTTGTCTTAGAGCTTGGCAATGTATAAGCCTACAATTCCACCTGTACTTTCTTTAGCTGCTGCTGCAGAGCATCCTGTATGACATTCCCTGGCAATATCCCCAGAATTCAACTTTGTTATTCATTCTGGCTTGCCACGAGGCTTCTGCTTCTGAAGCTTCCTGCTTCTGTGGCTTCCAGACGAAGAAATAATTTGGAGGCAAAAGAAAGGTAAGATAAGAACAGTGATTTTCTGCTAAGAAAAATTCACCATGATTCCTGTGAAAGCATTGGTACCACAAAAGTTCTGATATTGAGATTGAACTGATATAATTTAAGATTATTTTTCAGAGGAAGGGAACCTACAGGACAGCAGGAACTCCTGTGTTACAAGGAAGATGTTGGTATTGAGCTTTACCGTACAACTGTTATTGTAATAGCAGTTAGGGTATTTCTATGTTGCACGACATCATTCTATATAGAGATACCCCAATGATCTGTAAAAAGGCCCTACTGAGAAACTAATTAGTCAAGGCAGAGCTCTGTGTTAATTCTACTCTGCTGCTGCTGGCATTGCACTAGATTTCTCAGAGAGAAAAATAAAAGGCACAGTGAGATGAAATAATTGGCCTGAGGATACAGAGGGTGGGATTCATCTCACCTGACTTTAAACATCAACAATGTAGACATTTAAAAGCAAGTTAGTCCCTGGGGCTCCATTTATAGTCACTGGAGATGAATATGCCCTTTTAGGGTGCCAATCATCTGCTATATTTCTGACGTGTAATTTAGGAGGCAATGAATTGCCCCCTGGATTCTATTGACTAGTTCTTCACTGACTATCAGGAAAGCCAGAAGCCCAATGCAGATGTCTTCAGTACAGACATCTGCATTTAGTCAATATAATTCCACCTGCAAAGTCAGTGATGGAACAGGGAACGGGTCATGTTCCCTTTGTTCCCAGTCCTGTACACTATTCTCTAGATCACATCACCACCTTGTTGCTCCCTGTAGTAACAAAGACTCATAGTTTTGCTTTATGATGCCTAGTGATAGTTCAATTATCATGTTAATTAAAGTTTATTTAATAGACTAGTCAGTAAACAGTTGGCTGGTATCAAAAACTAACATATTACAAAAATGAAACCTAATTTTAGTATCATTAAAATCCATTTTAGTTGCATTCTCACTAGTCAACATCAAAACGGGTTAATAATTTAAAATTTTAATTTAACCGTGAAAACAGAGATGTAGTCATGCAGTTACAGTGTCAGGTCTTGTCAAATGAGAGGACACAACATCATGAGATATAGCCCACTCATTAAGAGTGCAGAAGGAGATCCATTTCCACTAGATCTGAATTAGTACCAACAACTCAGCAAGTATGGGCTGTGCTGTGAGAGTAAGGACTATAAGATGAATGAAAATGAATCTGTGGTATCCTAGATTCAATTTGCTACAGAAAACACAGAGAAGAAAATTCTCTTAGAAGAAAAGAAACTTATCAAAGAAAGGATAAATGAAGGATACGGCAGAAAGTATAGCATCTCATCAGTAATACTGGGGAGGGGGTTGGCTGAAGATTCAGACAAATAAATCAGTTGTCTGCAAGCTAGGTGTCTATATGTGATCTGAGTGTCTATGTTCCCAGCAGAGCTAACTGAGACTTCAGCAGCACATAGCTGAGGGTTGGGCTGGTTAGATAAGAATGTATCCTGTGTAGGGTAAACAAGCAGCTCTACCGGGTCTGTTGACACCAGAAGGAACTTGGATGTCTACCTCAGCTGTAGATACCTACAATATAAATCTCTGTGTTAAGGTATTTCAATACAAAGCATTAATTAACCCTTAATGGCAAGCAGGACAGTTATCTTCCTACCTCTGCCACAGTATTGTTTGGATTAGAACCAGACACTTACAATTAGCTATCAGTTGTTATTTTTTTTGTTCCCTGTTTTCTGGGTGTGATTTGCAAAAAATCAGAGGGCTAAAGCACTTGGATATATGACTGGAATGTAGATTCCCTCTTTAATACTACTGCCCCTGAGAAATTACAGGCTAGGTGTCTAAAGCTGGTCATCAAAAATTAGTATAGAGATCTGACAGTTTTGGCTAGAATTTTTTTCTTTTCTTTTTTTTTTTTTTTCTTCAGTTCACCATCTGTAAAATGGTGGTAATAATGCACCTAATTGCTAGGGCTGCTGCAAATATAAATTCAAGGTGTTTGTGAAGAACTAATAAATTACTAAAAGGGTATCAAAAAAAAAAAAAAAACGAGGATCTTAATAACATTGTAGTCAGCTGAGGTTTTAGGTTGTGATTAATAGAATCTGGAGCCATACATTGAATAAAGGAGATATAAACAACTAATTAATAATTATCCACACACAAAAAAATAATAGATAACCATGTAATTAAAGTCTGTGTCAAAGTACACATGCAAAAGGGGCTAAATGAATGTTACATATGAAAATGCTAATATTTGTAAAGCAATGTCAGTGAATGATAGCATAAAAATCTCTAAGTATGATTGTGTTTTATTGAAGGAGGTAGAGGTGGTAAACCAATTTGCAATTACCCAGTATTGTGGGAATTCAATTAAGAGATACAATGTTGTTTGACACCCTTTCTTCATCACCTCTATAACTGTGCGCAGCCACCATAACTGTTATTTTCTTAACTCTGTGTTGAACCTCTTCCCTCAGTTTGATTCATTCCCTTCTTGTTTCCCATTTATGCTGCGGTTATAAGGATATTTCTTGTAATGATTCCACCTTCAGCTGCTGGATGCTTCTTGCTGCCTACAAAACTCTGGCCACAGAACTATTTCAGCGACCAGCAGATCTTTGACTGGATCCGGATTTGTGTCAGAAATAACCTTTTCTTTCCATTTTTTCATTCTGTGCTACTTTCAGGATTACTATAGCTCAGCCCAGCCCCTGGTCTGGTTCAACACAAGTTCCTACAAACCCTAGCATCGGCAGAGCTGGAGGAGAGATGTGGAAGGAGAAGGAACATCTCTGGTGGGAGAAAGAGCATCCAGGAGGGAGGGAGCAGAGGTACAAGGGAGAAGGGCAGCTGGCCAAACTAGTGGGGACAGATAAGTCTGTGTGAAAAGCACTGCAACTGGAGGTCCCTCTAATCATAGTCCATCTTTAAAAAAGTCCCTGAAAAAGACAGTTGGTTCATGCAGAAAGCAGGTTGCATTTTAATCTTCCTTTCTTTCCTGAACGTGGCAGAAAAGTGCTATCCTCAGCGACAAGAATTCCCCTGAGAATGCACCTTGCCTTGCAGCTCTTGTGTACTGACTTCCCCTGGTGTGAAGGAAGGTTGAAGTGCCAGCTGTTAGAAGAAATAATTATTACAGTGCTTCCTGCTAGCACTTCAGATTTTAGAGAGGAGGAGCAGAAGTTACCTGTTTCCACAATTGGTGTGTGCTTTTTTTCTTTCTTTCTTTTTTTTTTTTTTTCACTTTTACATTTTTTTCCATCTCCTACTCCCTTAAAGCCTTTGTCTGTAGTCAGTGAATGAGCTTTTACCCTGAGGATTCAACACATTGCTAAGGGCTATTGTTACAGTGAGCACAATCCTGTAAGTCATATTCACAGTGTCATTTCAAATGAGGTATAGACTAACCCTGTCCCATTAAAGACATAGAAATCCTCTCACAATTAAATCTAAACACACCTTCTAACATTTAGGAAGATGGGGTGATGAGAAAATGTTGAGAAATGTGTCTGTACTCCAGATTACAGAATACAAAGGCAATAACTGTAATGTGCATTGCCATTGCTCACTGCTTGCTTGTAGCTTACAGTTAATTGCATAGATAGGGACCATCATTTATTGCTGATGCCTATGCACAATTCATTCACAAACAGCAGTCCCTTCCTTGTCCTTATGTTAATTGTCTGTCACTAGCACTGTAGCAGGTACCTCTGTGAGGGCATCTAAACATGCTGTTACCCTGCTATCCACTCTGCAGTTACAGCTTGTGGTCCCAGACAGACCATAGCTGATCATCTCTGAAATAACAGCTATGTGTATTGGCTTTACAATGAGCTGAGACCAACTGAATTAACAAACCTGCTTCAGTTGCTTTCTATTATCCTTCCAAGACCTGATTAAAGTCTATTTGAATGATGCTGTATTTTCTCCTGTCACTGCTTCATTTCATATTGTAAAATGTTGGCACTCAAAATAAAAATATAATTAAAATATGGCACAGAAGCAGATAGCTTTGATCCCACCTAGCTTAGTGAAGAAGACAAAACAGACACATTTAATCCACTGTTTGTTCAGTTACAATGTGCTAGTTTTTAGCTATGCACATTCCAGTGACTGAATGAATATATGAGGAATGCAAAAAATTAACGTGAGTTACTATTATTGCCATACAAAGTCTGTTATAGTATGCACCAAAAATCTCTAAACAATGAGGTCATGTCACCATAAAACATAATGCATGGCTAAATCATAATGCAAAAAGAATTTTGAAATACCGTATTTCCACGTGGCCAGCCTGTAATTCAGTAGAGCTTATACATATGCATTTGTAGAAAAAGAGATTTCCCCCCTCCCAGATTTCCCCCCACACACACTGATTCTCTCATCTTCTGTCTCTTCACAAAATCTCTCTGTTTCTACTGCCCTCTGCCTTTGCCTCTGCTTGCCTACGTATTGCCTGGGGATTAGTTGAGGGTGTTTATTAGCCTGAGGATTTATTTGCATAGGCATGCACTTTATCTGATATGCAAGTTTTATACATGAAAGTACGGTGTTCTTTTTGTGCAAAAAACATGCACACAGAGACACACACACACATTGCCAGGTGCGATAAAACCCATGTTCAGCATTTTTTTATCCTCAAAATGCCCTACAAATGTTAACTAATTAATCCTCAGAACACCTCTTTGAGTTAGGCATGTTTATTGAAATTTCTTAGGCTGTGATGGGGAAGCAGAGAGATTAAGTGACTGTGAGAGCTCCCACTGAAATCAAGGTGGGGGGGGGGGGGGGGGAAGGGCACAGAAAATAAAACACTCATCAGCTTTAATGGGACTTGAATCAGGTCTAAACTGATTTGTCTAACACCAACACAATGTCAGGATCAGAGCAAAGTTACCCACAAATGGGAATTTCTGGGACTGATTCTGATCCTGGCGTTGTTTTGTGCCCAGACCAGATGCAGGCAGTCCCAGCACCTGCAGCAGCAGCAGCAGGATCCAGCTGATGGCACAGCACCTGCATTTGCATTGCACCCTCTCCCCAGCACCTCTTTGCATCCCTTTCCCAGCAGAGCACAGGCAGACAAAAAAAAAAAAAAAAAAAAATGACAGCAGATGATAAGGTGGCTCTCCATCTGTGACCGGGCATCGAGTCATGCCACACATTTTGGTGGACAGCTGTGGTGAGACGCTTTGCATTCCAGTGAGAGGTCCAAGGGCTGCAGTCCCTCTTGTCTCTTTACAAACAGCCCCCACCCCATGATGATCTCTTAGTCATGACAACTGAACAAAATGAAGGCTATTTCTAATTTACAGCTGCAACCTGCAATGAATTATACTTGGGTGGTTTATTAATGTGAAGCACATTAGCAAGAGTATACTGTATGTCTGTCACAGATGGAAAAACTAACTCTATCGATGACTGCAATCCATTCATTGTTTTATGAATCCAGCATCCTCCAGAGAGCATCACAAAACCCCACTCAGTGTCTCTGAATGTTACGTTTTACATTTAGATTTTCTGGCTTAGAGAAAAGGAGTGTAAAATCACAAGCTTGCATAGCATTCCCCACTGACTGGTGCATTTATGAAGTCTTTTGTGGTGTTATTACAGTAAGCATATGAAATACGGTGTTCATGAATCTAGGAATAGGGAAATAAATATGCCTGTATTTTTTAAAGGAACAAGAGGCTGATATACACGTTTTATCCCACATTTTGGAGTATTATCTTTTTTATTCTAGCTGTAAATGCAGAAACCTTTAAGCCACATAGAATTAAATCTGGGGTAAGATAGACATTTAGAGGCTTTTGCTCAGCAGCAATTTTGAGGTTTCCCCATGGACCTTGTATATCCAGTCACATGTCTCTGGGAGATCACAGGGGTTTGGGCAAAGCCCAAGTAGTTAGGAATAAGGGCATATGGAGGTGTGTCCAGAGGGATTTAAAGTTGCCTAGGGACTGGTCAGAATGGTTGTAAAAGGTAAACCAGAAAGTAGGCCACGTGGATTGTGTCACTTTTGACCAATTTTCCCCAAGCCCTTGGGCTGTGCAAACATCAGAACTGAGTCCTCTGGGTCTAACTGAAAAGAAATGTGCATTGACAGGATGGACTGAATTTCCCCACTTTGGACTGCTGGACTTATCTTTCTATAGTATTTGCCATACATAAACATCTATATCCTAGCGTATTCTTGGTTTTATAAGACCCTGAGCAAACATGGACCAAAGGGTTTTGTCCATTCCTTTCTTTTCAGATGTCTTTTTTACACCTGAAACAAACAAAACTACATGAGGCTGAGCTTTCAAACTGTGTCTCTTGCAAGTGTGTCTCCCCACAATTAGCTGTTTCCAATGTGATTGAAGAGTGACACATTTTTAACCAAACATCACTCACATGAAAATTTATCCCAAAACATAAACCAAACCTCACCATGAAGTTTGTGGTCCTCACATCCTTGCACCTCCACACAATGTTTTCATGTTGAGGTCTCTTGGTGCGGCTGCTCAACTCAACTCTCAACTGCTGCTGGCCTGAGCCTCAGCCCTTCTTCCTATTCCACCTGCTGGTTGAAGCTTCAGGATGCACTCAGGGATCAAATAAGATGCATGCCTAAGCCTTAACAGCCAATAGGCATGTGGCAACCCCATGAGTCGGCACATCTATCAGCTCTGGGATCATCACCAGCATCTTACTTCACAGAGACAGCCCAAATTCTCTAAGGCCACTTCAAGGTTGAATTCTACACCAAACACTGCAGAATGGACATTTTCTAGGATATTTACTCATGCAAATGCTCATCTTGAATTCTGCAAGTCCCTTTTTGCCCACAGGTATAAAGCTATTTACTTACCTCAGATGTAATAAGACTTACTTTACTATGTATGAAGAAAGATTTCTGAATAATATATAAGAAATCAAAGCATTATTATTAATAAGCAGAGATCATAAATAAAGCCCTCCTTTCATACCTTTTATCAATCCAAACTATTACTGAAGTCAGAGCATTATTTTGTGGAAACACGTACTGCAAACTCCTTTAAAATTCTCCCTAATTGCTGCAGAAGTTTTGCCAGAATGAAGACAATAGGATTCAGTCTGTTGCAGGAGATTCAACCTAATACAAGAGATGTTTATACTTATTGAAGCAAAATATTTGACTTATATTAGTTAATAGGAAAACAATCAGTTAATTTGCAGGTTTAGCTGTGTTCTGAAATATATATATATGTCTCTATTCAGAAACGCCTCATGTTGCATCTTCCCATGCATGAGAAGAGTGTCTCCCTTGAATACTTCTATTGTTCTTACAGTTCCAGTTTTTGAGACTCCTTAAAGACCTTTTAATTTTTGTTTGGTTGGTTGGTTTTGGTTGGTTGGTTTAGAATTTATTTATCCTTAAAACTTTCCTTCAAGGTTATTTATAGATGAGGTATAAATCTCAGTCACGTGACCAAGTTATTGCAGCTCAACAATTCAATATGCATTATCTGAGACATGGTGACTGTCCTTGTGCTAACTCAGCCTGTAGCAACTGCAAGGTTATGCTATTTATCTTAAACTTTCTTCATTGTAAGCTAAGTCAAGCTGAATTTGCTGTGGGCTATGGTTATGAACACAAGCAACTGTTACGAGTCATCTGACTCAGAGAAACTTGTACAAGTAGCTTGACTGTGCATCTGAGCCTACTACAAAGCATGGAGTGATTTTCTTGAAGCTGCACAAGAAAATCTGAGCCGGAATACGCAGTACTACTTCATTTTGAAACCATCAGATACTTCTAAGCCATGAAATATCATGATGAAAGTAACTGGTGATCCTAAGAGAGCATTCACTCTAAGCAAAACATTTTTTTTTTCAAAGGGGGTCAAATATATGAGTGACCTTGGTTCCAATCACCTAACAGAGCATTGAATAACCCTACATAGGGTTGTTGAAGAACAACCCTACATTTTCATGCAATTCCTCTGAAAAATATTTTCCCTTTTTAATATTTTCCTTTTTTTTTTTTTCTTTTTTCTTTTACTTACAGTTGACTGAACTAACATCTCTTATCACGTTTGCAAAGAAAAGCTGTAAAAAATTAAATTGGAAAAGCTAAATTATTTATACAATTTCATGTGCTGGATGTTTTGGTACAGTTGAGCCTTGCTTCTTCCTAATAGCATAAGACTATTAGGAATTGTAATACTCCTCAGGGGATGTAAGATTTATCAACCCTTGCAGAATGGGATGGGAGCCAAGGCAGGAGATTAAGGGATACTAGTTAAATTAATCAACCTTCTCTCCATATATCGGCCAGGAGAATGCAGTAAGTTGTTATTCATACATTTTACACAGTAGGAGCACAATTTGACCACAACCATATGCTGAATTTAATATTAAACATTGGATCTTTCCAAAAACAACTCCATAAAAATGTCAATACTTTTTTTTCAGACAGATGACTCTATTCATTTTTAAGGCATTTAAGCGCACACACACATACATAAAGTGTTTTTCTTTACTAGCTCTCAAAGGGACCTTCCATTTTAGCCTTAGTTCAGGACCATATTGTGCTTGTTTATGAGACAAAGTCTAAAGCAAAGATTAATTGGTAAGATACAAGAAATATGAATATTCCTTTTTTGCCTTCTATTTTTAACTATAACAGGGTCAAGAAGAAATTTTCCCTGTTAAACTGCAAACCTTGAAATGATATATTTTGCATTATGCACAACACTGAAGTTTAAGTTTCCTAAAAGAAATACAAATTATTCTGTTTCTGTACAAATTGAAAAACAATGTTATATAAGCAGTTTTTGTAACATATTAAAACTATGGAATAGTATTTTCTCAAAACCCAGAAATTTGTTAAAGTATTATAACACCAAGACTTTGGAGATCATCAAATTAGACCATCCTTAATCCTGTGCAGTTTGAACTAATACAGACCATCTTTGTGTTATGTTTAACAGATCCCACAGGAAATTAATAGAACACAACTCTACATGGCAGTCAATATCTAAGCCAGTCATTAACACATACTGCTAATGAGGTGACCGTAGCTTGCCTATGACTTGTTCTATAAGAAGGCTTGCTAGTCCCAAGAGTCTTTACACGGTGTTGCATTCCCCCTGTTTCAAGGTTACTTTGTGTAGCCTTGCAGATAGGTTCTACTATCTCATGCTGAACACCAGTGTGCCAAACTGAGCTATGGCCATCAGGTTTTAGAGGAGAAGCATTTGGTTGCTCAGTTCACTGTCACGGCCACATTGCCAGCTTTGAGCTAAAGATGGGTGTAAACAAACAAACAAGCAACATGCCTTGTATATTCTTCGCATGAAGAGACTTTTCTTCAAAGATCATTTAACTATGTCTACCATGAAGTATATAAACATGTCTCTTAAATTACACATGTTTAGGGCAGTGAATCATGGCAGGAAAAGAGAATTTCAAAAATTCTTCATGATAACTCTGACTTCAGGGCAACCTATGAAGTCAATAAAGATAAAACATTTGACAGTTCGGATATTCAGTTATTTTAGGTAGATGAAATGAGGGAAACATCATTGTTTATCCATCAAACATGTTTCAAAACTATTTATTTTTCTATGCACTCTGACACTGGTGGGATGTAATTATCATGACAGTGAGCAAGATAAGACTGTGAAATAACAAATATATGGAAAAGAATGGTTAGGGTAAAAAAGGAGAAGGAAAAAATAATAATAATTAAAAAAAAGACAATGGGTGGTAGACCTCACAGAAGATGTAGTACCTACTCTCTGTCACATGAAAAAGTCACTCAGAAATCCTCAACTGTATCTGGCTGCATATCAGCTGAGTGTGGAAGTCATCCCTCACCAAATATTGTTCTGTTCACCTTTTAACTGAAAGGGATGAATAACATGATTATGTACCAAAAATAAATAAATAAATAAAACCTTATTAACATAACATTTCATATGACAACACAAAACCTGGGAAAGAAAAAAAAAAAAAAAAAAAAGAGTAAAAAAAAATGAGTAGGAAAAAAAAAAAAAAAAAAAAGAAGTCATCCACTGAGAAGAAAACAGCATTTGCAATGGTAAAATAAATCAATTGAAGGTGGAATGACTTCTGTAAAATGTCAACAGAAGTGTCTGGTTCACACATTCATATAATACATAAGCCATTCACCTGACATTGTATCCACTTGCTGTGATAGTTTACCTGAATAAGGGCCTGTAAAAATTCATTTTTCACCCTATTATGCTATCAGAAGTGTTTGTTGTAAGTGAAACCCTTTCTAAAGTCATTTGTTATAAACCAAAGGCAGTAACATTGACATTAAACCAAGTAACCTTATTGCTTTCCAGTTTTTCTCTAGATGTACTTTGCATTCATCTGCATTGTCACAGACCACCTAATCTAAAAGGGGATTATACAATCCTCTCTTGAAAGTATGTAAACTATGCCTGAAATAAAGCGTGTGGTTCAACAGTCTACAGGTACTATATTATAGCAACAGCTAGGAAAGTTAGTCATAAACATACATTTCAATATGATTCAAAAAATCATCCATTGAAATTTATTGATTTGAAGACCAGTGAGGACTTTTCAGTCATTTAGCCTGACATCTTGTGTTACACACACCATAGAGTTCACTGAGTTACTTCAATATTGAAACCAATGGAGCCATTTCTCTTGTCAAGATCAAACGCAGCTATAACATAGGAACCTGTATGCCACCCCCTGAACCGAGGTTTGTGTACCTTTCAGGACTAATGGAAGGGTGGCTGCACATTTAGTTCTCCCCTTTTCCTTCCTTTTTCTTGCTCCTTTCCCAGTAAAGTCCATATTTCATATAAAACTTCTGGCAACAAAGTTCTTATTAGTTCTTATTAGGACAATAATTCAATAGCAAAAGAGGGAAGCTATGCATCGGCGCTATTTTCTCAGAGTTCAGGCAGACTGAGAACACAGGGAGTAGAGTATAGATGTAGACATTTCATATATATAGGACATGTGTGTAATGCTGTGGTCCAGCTGAATTCAGAAAACTGAGCAGCATGAAAATAAATTCCCAATAACAAACAGAATACACACAGTTAAGACAGGAAATAGTTTGCAAGAGATCCATGGGCTACAGTATGTTTGCATACAGCAGTCAACTAATGCCTAGTTTTGCCAGTTGTATTCACTCTGAGCATAAATTTACTGCAGAGTAGCAAAAAAAAAAAAAAAAAAAAAAAAAGTGAATCTTGTTTACAAATTATTTATTTAAAAGATATTTAAAAGATAAAGCAACTATATCTGATGAATATGTTGTGTGCTGAGAATAGTTCATTCTACTCTACATGAGCCTGTACACAATGTTCTGAAAAGTGCATGATATTCAAAAATCTTCACATGAAAAATAAATTCGTTGAATCCAAATGAAGATATATTCCAAGCTTACATTATACGCTGGGAAACTCTGGTCAAGAGTACCAGTCTTTGTTTGTCAGCACCGCACCTGGCCATCACCTGGTATCAAAGCTCTTTCAAAAGATCATACCAATCCGTTACAGTTATTTCTTTCTTCTCAGCCTAGAAAACAGGAAAAGATAATAATTGGTGAGGTCACATGAATTGTTTTCATAAAATTAAACATTTTCAAAAAATAGGCAGATATGTTTGCTGTCTTGATTTTTGACTGGATAGTTTCTATATCAAAGAAGTAATTTAGTTGCCCAAAGACTCCAGAAAAAAATCTCAATAATTAGGTGTTTGAGCTTGTAACTCAGATGTCTGGAAGTGTCTCTTAGTCTCACAATGGCCACCTTTTCTTTTCACATCTTCCCAAAATAAAGGCAGTGGTGTCTATACAGTTTTGGAACTGCCAAAATTTTTACCAGCCTGATTCATGATATATCCTTTGTATAATGAACTTGGCAAAATTGAGAAGTTTAAAACTGTTTTTCAAGATCACTCTTTTGCAAAACATTAAATGAAAGAGAGAAAATCATCTGTATGGATGAAATATAATACATGTCAAGGAAGAGCAATACATCTTTCTTTCCAAGAATTCTTAGGACTTCATTAATTTTCCAAGCTCATTTCTTACAGTTTATTAATCCCATGCTGCTGAATCTCCTTTTCTTGTGCTTTTTTATGATCTCTTTTATATTCACAGGTTGAGTTTCCCTTGTGAATCATCAAAATTCACATTATTTATATTTGCCCTACCCCCTCTATTTTTGCAGGTAAGTCATGTCTGGGTACTGATTGAGACTGGGGAGTAACAGCCATGTTTTCTGGGTGCATATAGTATCACTGATTGCTTGTGATCACTGACCTATAGACTGTTATCAAAAAGATCAGTGACATGAAAAGGATTGTGCTATGCTCACAAGACTATCAAGAGGAGTTAGCTATCTAATCTGCTGAGATACTTCTGTAAATCTTGTTTGTCACCTACTGCCTTCTAAGGAACCTCAATAGCTGCATAAATCTTGCCTTTGATCTACAGTTCTTCCTTCATATTGTATTATAGCAGCACCAACACAATCATGCCTGAGGCACTCTACAAGTTCAGTAAAACATATATCCCATCTTTAAGAGTTTAAAAGATCTCTTCTAC
Source organism: Netta rufina (assembly GCF_964035555.1). NCBI lineage: Eukaryota > Metazoa > Chordata > Aves > Anseriformes > Anatidae > Netta > Netta rufina. Next base: position 12,683,515 of record NC_140124.1, on the reverse strand, counting down.
ATGTATGAAAAAGGGATTAAAAAAAAAAAAAAAAAAAAGAATCAGAGAAAAAGCACAAGGATGACCACAATTAAGGAATGGCATTTTCCCAAGAGGAACCAGCAAATACACACTCCCTCCTGGAAAAGGAATCAATTAAGAGACTCCAGAGTAACGTGATCTATAAAATCATGAGTTACATAGAGAGGATAAACAGAGAATGATCATTCACTGCTCAATGTTGCAGTACAATGACATGAAATCAAAGTAGCAGTTGGCAGACTGAAAGCAAACAAGAGGGCTTGGTTCTCACACAAAGTGAATATAAGACACAGTGCTGCAAGGCACTGGGGAGGTCCAAAGGTTTACCCAGTTTCACACTGACAGAAGAGAAGTCTATCAGGGGTGATTGACTACTGAGATAGTGCTCCTGCCTGAGGCAGTCTATAAACATGAAATTGCTGGAAGAAGAGAGAGAATTCTTGGCAAGTTCTGCTACCTTTGCCCTATTCTTAAACTCATCTGGTTCTATTCCTTGCCAGAGAATAATCTTGGACTAAATAAACCTTTAATATGGTCCAGAAAAGACTTTTTATGTGCTTATGTTACATTAAGAAAACAACACAAGTACAGAAAGCAAATTTGGATCAATGTGCATCACAGACCAGAAGCAGAACTAGTATCAGGTCTTCCATAAGAGCTGTACACTAACAGCATTTGTATTTGTTCTCATAAATAAAAATGACCAGAGAATGTTCTTTAGTCTTGAAGCCAAGTGGCACAATGTGGCCATTGTCCATAAATTTGAACTCTTTTACGTGCTGGACCCAGAGTTATCATATCCAGACTGGTCATTGGAAATGTTCCCTGGCCAACACCAACTCTTGAGAATTATCATAATGCAAAGAAAAGCTTGATCTCTTCTCCAACACCAGCCTCTGTCTCTAAAGGAAAAAATGAATATATGTGTATATATATCCTCTCTCAGTCAGGCACCTTTGGAGCCCACTGGGATGGGTTTCTTTTGTTGCAGAATAAAACAAGGATCCTATTTAGCAAGTGCTTGGTGTGACTCGTATTATTGGCCCAGGTCTGCTGTCTGTCCTGGAACACAACGCTGATGGTAATTGCAAACCTGTGTCAACTAGTAATGATGCCCAGTTCTATAGTTCTATCTTTTCTATCCATGCTTCTATTACACAGAAGCACTCAGAGAATGTATTTACATTTCAGCATCATTTGAAATCCTAGTATATACCCAAAAGTGACAAAATGCTCTTGTAGTACCTCCCTGGGGATCCAGATGCTGAAATTAATGTATTGCTATGGAAAGTTGTATGTGAGTTCCCAGAGAGCTGAAGAACAGTGAAGAATGGTAATTCTGTGTCATTTATGCTGCTTTTTCCAGACTAGCTTAACTCCTTGTTATGATAGCTTCTGTTATTGAGTTGGAGAAGGGAAGATAAAGAATCCTAGCTTTTTTTTTTTCATCTTTTCTCAAAATTCAGCATCTTTAGTGAGCTAAGAAATACAGTTACATCTCTCTCAGTTGTATACACACAGTAGTGTTATTTGATATTCCTGACACCAGGAATATACTGTTTAAAAAATGGAACAAAACAATGGACATTACTCCCCTCTCTCCATATTTTCTGCTTCCCAATCAAAGAAAAGTACATGAAAAGCATGAACATTATGTTTTAAAATAGCTCTGCTGAAATATGCCCAGAGATCAGAAGAAACTTCCATATTTGGAAGAACCTACAATATGTTCTGCCAAAGTATTTGGCTTTTCTTTAGGTCAAGGCAACCCTGGGCTTTGCTGCCGTTCCCATAATGTGCTATAGACAGGGTGAAAGTGCTCTCCTGTCATTTCCAGTTTACAGTACAGTTTGTGCTAGCTGGTATGGGAAATGCCTTCGCAGTCATTTCTACAGCAAAAACCTCAATAACTATGAAAGCATGTTCTCCCCTGCTGTACTTGTATTTCCTGTGGATATCCATGGAGAGCAGTCAGAATTTTGTTCTGGAAAATTGTAGGATTTTTCCCCTTTTTTTTTCTTGTTGACCCCTCCTCCACCCATCTGTTCAAAAATATTCACTTGATGTTATAAAAGCTTTTTCTTAGAAAACTTGGAAGGAAGTAGTGCAAAAATTACATTCATTACATCTATTTAGATTCTATTTCTTCCCTTCATTTTGTCTTACTTCTCAATAAGTCAATTAAACTGTTTTCTTAAAATCCAGGTTTCTATCACATATTTCATGTCAGGAACATTCCTGTTACCAGCAGTCATAGTGAGTAAAAATATATATTTATGTTAAATTGGATTCAGCCAACAAACTGAGATTTTCTAATTTTTTTGCCTACTAACACCCCTTTGTATATCTAAAGAATCAAGTGCCTATGCAATGCTTCTAAATACTGTGAAGTATTACTATGTGATTAACTCAAGTATGTCCCATTGACCAACTCTTTGGGTAGCTAACTACTGTACTGGTATAGTATATTGCTTTGCATTTTTTGCCTTGTTTCATATTTTCCATCTTTCCTAACTCTGCCTTTCATGATCTACTTGACACTAGCACTCATTTTCGTGTTATAAATTACAGATCACAGAATTTCTAGGTTGGAAGAGACCTCAAGATCATCGAGTCCAACCTCTGACCTAACACTAACAGTCCCCACTAAACCATATCCCTAAGCTCTACATCTAAATGTCTTTTAAAGACTTCCAGGGATGGTGACTCCACCACTTCCCTGGGCAGCCTGTTCCAATGCCTCACAACCCTTTCAGTAAAGAAGTACTTCCTAACATCCAACCTAAAACTCCCCTGGTGCAACTTAAGCCCATTCCCCCTCGTCCTGTCACCAGGCACGTGGGAGACCCCCACCTTGCTACAGCCTCCTTTAAGGCACCTGTAGAGAGCAATAAGGTCACCCCTGAGCCTCCTTTTCTCCAGGCTGAACAAGCCCAGCTCCCTCAGCCTCTCCTTGTAGTACTTGTTCTCCAGGCCCCTCACCAGCTTCGTCGTCCTTCTCTGAACCCGCTCAAGCACCTCAATGTCCTTCTTGTAGCGAGGGGCCCAAAACTGAACACACTACTCGAGGTGCGGCCTCACCAGAGCCGAGTACAGGGGGACGATCACTTCCCTAACCCTGCTGGCCACACTGTTTCTTATGCAAGCCAGGATGCTGTTGGCCTTCTTGGCCACCTGAGCACACTGCTGGCTCATATTCAGCCGACTATCCACCATCACTCCCAGGTCCTTCTCTGCCTGGCAGCTCTCCAACCACTCATCTCCCAGCCTGTAGCTCTGCTTGGGGTTGTTGCGCCCCAGGTGCAGGACCAGGCACTTGGCCTTGTTGAACTTCATGCAGTTGACCTCAGCCCTTTGGTGCAGCCTATCCAGATCCTCCTGCAGAGCCTTCCTACCCTCGAGCAGATCGAAACACGCACCTAGCTTGGTGTCATCTGCAAACTTACTGAGGGTGCACTCAATGTCCTCGTCCAGATCATTGATGAAGATATTAAAGAGGACCGGACCCAGCACCGAGCGCTGGGGAACGCCACTAGTGACTGTCCTCCAACTGGACTTGACTCCATTTACCACGACTCTTTGGGCCCGGCTATCCAGCCAGTTTCTAACCCAATGAAGCGTGTGCCAGTCCAAGCCAAGAGCAGCCAGTTTCTTGAGGAGAATGCTGTGGGAGACGGTGTCAAAAGCCTTGCTGAAGTCAAGGTAGACCACATCCACAGCCCTTCCCTCATCCACCCAGTGCGTCACTTTATCATAGAAGGAGATCAGGTTCGTCAAGCAGGACCTGCCTTTCATAAACCCATGCTGACTGGGCCTGATCGCCTGTTTGCCCTGCAAGTGCTGCGTGATGACTCTCAAGAGAATCTGCTCCATGAGCTTCCCTGGCACTGAGGTCAAACTGACAGGCCTGTAGTTTCCTGGGTCTGCCCTCCGGCCCTTCTTGTAGATGGGCGTCACGTTTGCTAGCCGCCAACTGGGCTACTGGGACCTCCCCCGATAGCCAGGACTGTTGATAAATGATGGTAAGCGGCTTGGCCAGCTCCTCTGCCAGTTCTCTCAGTACCCTTGGGTGGATCCTATCCGGCCCCATCGACTTGTGCACATCCAAGTGCCGTAGCAGGTCACCAACCAGTTCTTCGTGGATAGTGATGGCCACATCCTGCTCCCCATCCCCTTCCACCAGCTCAGGGTACTGGGTATCCAGAGAACAACCGGTATTGCCGCTAAAGACTGAGGCAAAGAAGGCACTGAGCACCTCCGCCTTTTCCTCATCTCTAGTAACTAAGTTTCCCCCCGCATTCAGTAAAGGATGGAGATTCGAGTATTTAAATATTTCTCGGTTAGCATATGGATCCCAGGCTTTCAGAAATCAGGTTCAATCATGGTGTTACTTCTGATCTCCTTTGCTGTCGTTCCAGTAAAACAGTCTGCTCCATTAAATCAGTGACTGTCTCCTGGGCAGCCCTGGCAATAAAAATCATCTCAGTATTTCCTATCACTCCGTCTGCTTGGTAGCCCTCCCTGATCAGCCCTTCTGAACCCATGGCATAGGTATCTCAAAGTCAGGGTGAAGTGACTTCTCTTATCCTCAAAGGGTGGCTGAGTTTGTCAGTTCTATTCAGTGTACAAAACTCTATGCATTGAAAATAATAATAAATAAATTGCACAGGGCAGTTGGCAACAATTAATGTCCAAAAACAATCTTTCAGTGCTTCACTGTAGCTCAAGCCAGCATACTTGATAAGTTTGATTAGAAATAATAGCAAGCAGCCAAAGCCTCTTAATTCTGATCCAATTACATTTATAATCCATTTCTCTACCACTCTTAGTCCCACCACTCCTGAGGTGCTGCCTGGTCTTGTGGGGCCTTTTGGCCAAGGCAAAAGAATCTGAGGCTCTGCTCTGTAGTGAAGGACTATGATGAGCTCACATTGTCTCATACAATGCAGTATAAAGTGTTAAAGATTGCTTTAAACCTGGAAAAAAGAATGCAGCCAGTAAATCCTACATCTGGGTTTATAGGAACTTTGTTTTGTGGGCAATATCAAAGTTAGGAAATAAAATTTGCTTCAAGGATTAAGCCTCTAATCCTTGACTCTCCTTTGGCCAATAAACCGTCTGATGGATAGTGTAAACCTCCATCAAATTATGCTTCTCAAGACTGACTTCTCTAGTCCCTAGAGCAAAGAAAAACAGAAAACTTTGCATGCTGCTTGCAGCCGTGTCACCCAGAAAATCAGTAAATTCAAAATATGACTTCAGGAAGATTCATATTTTGCATGACAATTGAGTAGTTGATAAGTGTTGCGGAAGCACCAGGGCTTTAATTAATGATATGGCATGTGTCTCCAAGACCACCTCTTTGTTCAAGAGGATACTATGCAGGAAGTCAAAATAACCGTCACAAAACTCTTCAGCAAGCCTTCCCTTAAAATTCTAGTGAGCCCACAATATAATTTGAGAATTTGCCTGGTTTGGGGAACTCAATCATTTAGGAAAACTGGAGAGATACTCTTTATCGGGAAGCGTAGTGATGGGACAAGGGGTTAGAGCTTTGAATTAAAAGAGGGTAGATTTAGATTAGATATTAGGAAGAAATTTTTTTCTGATGTGAGGCAATGGAATAGAGAAGATGTGAATGCCCCATCCCTGAAAATCTTCAAGACTAGGTTGGATGGGGCTTTAAGAAACCTGGTCTAAAGCAAGATGTCCCTGTCCATGGCAGGAAGTTGGAACTGGATAATCTTTAAGGTCCCTTCCAAACCAAACCATTCTATGATTCTGGGAGAAAAATTGAGGCCTGTGCAGCAGTCAGTGCAAATGTTGGTCTTCGCTCTATTGTTTCATTGCTGTTGTTTTATTTTATTCTATTTCTGTAGAGAAAAGCCAACTGAAGTAAGGATTCAATCCTTTTTCCAAGAGGAAAAAATATAGCTGTTTGGTATAATGACTTTGTATTAGCTTGATGACTTTACTTGATGACTGACGACAATCCAAATGTAAGAAAATAAGGTAACGTCTTATCTGTCAAGATAAATTATTTCAAAATCTTAGGTAAACTATGTTTTTCATTGGAAAAAAAAATAAAAAGAGAGATTATGGGTGAGGCTGAACTGGGACTTAGTACTATTCAAATATTAGAATTTACACCAGCAATATCTATTTTTTTTTTTCTGAGATCTTTATAATTTGATTGGGGTTTTAATCTGTTAAACATTCAATTTGCACTGAATTTCAGTGGACTCTAGATATTTCTTCCTCCTTATGCTCTTCTGACAATCTCCCTTCACCTGGAAGTATGGCTTATATAAAATCATGGAGGAGACATGAAGTACATGGGCAGAATGGCAAATGTTTCTGTTTCAAAGTGTGTGTGACAACACTCAAGTGTTGCAGCAGTAGTGACAAGTGAGATAATGTTGGCTCCAAAGCAGCAGTCATAGCAGCTTAGGTGCACTTAGCTCAAATCTTTTCTACAAAACTGTCTCAACTCACCTGATTTGTGCCTTTGGCTAAGATGGCTCACAGGAGTGTTTGTCATGGCTCATTTGATGAGTGGTAACCTGTTACTTTGAAGTCATTTGACTGAACATCTGACTCTACCTCGTCACTGTCTCTTCAGTTCTCACACCTGAAAGAGTGAGCTGTGAAATTAGGGAACACATTAAAGAGACTGAATGTTTTCTCTTACTTCACATTCATAATTGAGCCTTCTGGTTTATCTTGCTGAAGCTGATGCAAAAACACTAAGCAGTTGGATGCCCTCGCATCTACCAAGACTTTCAGGAGTGACTTCTTCAGATGCTCAGAGGACCAGGAAGAACTCCAGGCTGGTAAACCAGCTGCCATATTCCTTCTCGATTAAACCCACCAACAGTCTGTTTGTTCCAATGGCAAAAATGTTTGTCTATTGTCTTTATCAGTCCTTCCGCCTTTACTCTTTACATCAAATACATTGCCAACTGCAGGCTGGCAGCTCTTTTTAGTGATCCTTAATGGGAATATTTCACAGAGTTATCCTTTGTAGTACAGGAAGTATTTTAATAAACACCATCACTGACAGAGACTGAGCCAAGGAACTTAATACATGAACATAAAGCATTGCCAATTGTTATAGGTTTTGTCTAGCACTTGTGGAATGGCACTTCCCATACTTCTTTTCTTCTCTGATGTGGTACATACTCTTAGTCTTTCACATTGTATTAAATTAATGTGTCCTTACTGTTGACTTGCTTTCCTTTTCCTCCTCTTCTAAGAACTGCTGGTTTTATTTTCATTTGTGGCTTACACTAGAGCCAGCTTACATTTGATCACTACCAGTGCATCAGAGGAAATATATAGTACACACTGTGCTCTCAGTTGTGTGGATGGGGAGCTATACATAAAACTCAGTTAACAATAATATGACTAATGAATATGCTGTACCATGGGTTTCCAGCAAAAGAGCAACTTACACAACCCAGCCTTTATCACATTGTTTTTGTTAGCCATCGCTCTTTATTTACTGTCACTGAGACTGGGAAAGACGGCTTATTTTCTCAGCATTGTACATATGCATCTGTGCTGGAGCTGGCAGTACAACTAGTTCTTCTCCATTTTCCTGCATGTTTTATAACCTGTTTTTATTTTATACTGCTTCAGTAAATTACTCCCTCTATATTGAAGTGGAATGTCTGTACACATTCTACCTAGCACATTGTATTCTACTTTTAAGAAATCATAAAGGATTATACTAGACCTTACACAGGTTATCAATATACTGAAGATCCTAGAAATGCAGGGTTCTTATCTGGCTTATTCAGTGTCAGGGGTTTAATTCCAAGGTGTCAGCTCACTAAAGGCCTTGGATATGATTTCCAAACCTCTATAAAACACACTGCTTATGTCTGTATCACTTCTACATGCTTATGCATGGGACAGATTTACTAGATGTCCAGGAAAGCTGTTGTTCCCTCTGTGCTTTTGGAGGGTTAGAAAATGGCTGCATCACTGCTCAGCCTCTCTTCCTCCAGAATATTTTCCACTCTGTCACAAAAGCTGTACCTTTGCTGCCTAGGTACTCATACTTTAGATTCAGGATAGAACAAATACTTTTCTGACTGGATTTTATAACAATTGCTGTAGTTGGGTTCCAAGTGCTTGTTGATGTGAGAAATAAAGGAATACAAAAATTTTGTCAGGACTACCTAGTCTTTAACACCTTCCTTTCCTCTGGGTTTTTGCCACTTCCTTCTTTAATCTCTACACTCATTAGAAATGCAGTCATTGTAGCAAGGAAATGCTGAATTTCAAGGCAAGTAAATTGCAACCCACTCTCAGAAAAGATCTACAAGGGAAATCTCTGAGACATGATTGTCCATTTAGATAGCAAATATATATCTTAGCAGAACAATTCAAAGACAAGAGACTGGCCATTAGAGTCATTGCCATTTCAAATGAATGCCACACAGCATCTCCATTTCAGATCATTCATCCATCTAAAATATTTAAAATTGCTCTTTATTAGCCCCTTTAGCCACTTCCCCAGTTGTACTTTACAATGCAGAACCAAGTAATTTACAAAAACATAATTATTCATATTTCAGTAAAAGTATCTCTTCTAGACTGAAGGAATAGGGGATTATGGTGCAAAATGTGTGGGGTTGATGTATACTCAGTTCAATGTTTCTTCTAGCGATTAAGCCAGATCTCCTTCAGAGTTTAAATATTTAAAGGAAGAATTCAGTGTTATACTTGGAAAGCTTACTATTTACGCAAAAGAGTGGACTCTACAAAAAATCAATTCTCAGGCTGTGAGAGGCAGCAGCCTCTTAGGTTTTGTGCTTCTCTGACTCATACAGATAAAAAGGCTTCATGTCACATTTTGGCTCCTCAGTGAAATCCTTATCCTGCTTGTTTGTGCCTCTACAAAAGCTACATGAAATTCTTTTAAAGTCCTATACCCAGACAAGGGCTGACCCCTGGGCTATGGAAAACGAAGTGACTTGCCAGTCTGCTGTACCCCTCACTACCAATGGAGCACAGACTTTAGCATGACCAGTCTGCAGCAGGTGCCACAAAATACTCATTTTTGTATCATTACAACACACCACTTTTGCATACCTCCCCTCTCCCAGCATATTCCCCCAAGACAGGGATAAGATTTTTATGCACTAATAATATTGTGTACATCAGTTAAGGTATTTAAAATATTTCTTATTCTTTCTCAGAATGACAGGCCACCATAAGGTATTTTTGTCTAAGAACTAAAAATGGAAATACCAAAACTAGTAGGTACTTTTGGTAATCAGAAGCAAATCTCTAAAACAAGACAATCCAATACTGTGCATTTTTAAAATGCATTCACTTTTTTTTTTTTTTTTTTTTTTTTCCCCAAATACCCCAGATCTACACAGAGGTGAAATAAACATTAGATATTGTACAAATGTGAAAAAAGATATCTCAGTATTTTGGAACTGCTTAAAACAGTGGGAGACCTAGCCTGCAATCCTTATGTAGAAATTACCCAAATAAAGCTCCCACGGAAGCCAATTATTTTACTGCCATTTTTACAATTGTATAAAATGAGCTACATGCTTTACAGAACAAATAAAGAAAAATCACATGGTGCCTTTATCATCTTTCCTAGTTTGTCTTACTCTCACAATTCATTGCATAACAGTAACAAACCATAGGAGCAGAACAGAAAAGAAACACCATAAATGGCTATAGAAAACTCTATAAAAACAACAGCTAGAAGGAAGCAAAAGTTCCTCTGTTGAGGTCAGATGGCTACTTATTTTTAAGCATTTAACAGAATAACTTGCTTTTTGATTGACTAGCTGATAAATCAACTGGAGTTTTACCTAAGCGGATACTGAATGAGGACTTATGAATAAACCTGTTATAAACGATTAGATCACTGCTGTGTATTATGGCATTATTTTTATCCAAAGCCTTTTACTGAAATAGCACAGCTCTTGCCTGAGCTCCCTTGCCAGACGGTGCTGTGAGGAACTTTTTGGCACTTCTTGCTCCCCTGCCCAGTGGGCATTGCAAGGTTGTGGGGGAGCAGTAACCCTGCTGTGCTCCTTGCCATCCTCCCTCTCTGCTCCAGAAGCTCAGCTTCTCCCCACAAGGAGGGGAGGGGGGAAGTAATTTACCAGAGCTATTATTATTTCTATTATTTAGCAAAGAAATCAGCTGCAATTTCATTTTTGCTTGAAATCTGACCATTCATATTCTACAAGGCTCTCCACAAAGGGAAGCTCAAAATGACAGTCTTAAAGGGAACTTGGCTTACAAAGATTTCTGATCCTTTCCCTTCCCTTGGTGACTCCAATATAAAACTCCACTGTAGTCAACAGGATTATATTGCAGTGAAATGGAGCTATGAGTGGGAGTACAGTGAGACCGTTATATGAGACTCTCATTACTAATCATTTAATTGGAGAGTAAAAATATTTTCAGATTAGCCTAGGCATTAGTAAGAAGAAAGAAGAGGGATATCTCTTCCAGGCACATTAGCAGTAGAGCAGAAGGGACTTGAAAAAAATGTGATGAGGACATACGGAAGGGTAGAGCAGAACCTGAAGCTGGACGAGGAGAGAAAAGGAAGTAAAGAGGTGGGACCATGTCATCAGCTGGAGCAAAACTGTCATAGGTGTATTTAAATGTGTTTATATATATACCACAGAAACCAAGGAAGAGTTAAAATATACAGAAATTACAGTAGACCTTAAGGAAAAAATAAATAAATAAATAAAGTAAAATAAAATAAAAAGTTATTCTATGAGTAACCTGTCTCCTAGGTGTCTTATAAACACAATGAAAGGTAGTAAAAGAAACGGGGCGGGAAAAAAAAAAAAAAAAAAAGATAAATGAGCAGACAAAGGATTATGAAATGGGAATATTTTTGTACCCGTATAATAACCTTTCACTGGCTTGGACTGAGATTTAAGATGGTTGTGAGGTTTAAAATGTTCTACATACTCTGGCTGCAGTATTTTTATGATAATGACACATGGCAAGCAAATGTATTACTATATTCTGCTTCAGCAGCAGAAGCACTTTTCTCTCCATTCAGGTTCAGCAAGTTTATGACACTGTGGAAAGAAAGAGATCATTTTTTAAATATTCTGTTATCAAAAAAGAAGCAAAGTGAAAAATGCAGAAATGCATCTCTCCTCTACTTCAGGGCTGGATATCCCTTCTGCAGTGGTGATCACCTTTCTATTGAGCATTTGTGAGCCAGTGTTGGGGGAAGTTCCCCCTACTTCTTTGATGAACTGAAAGAACAATGGAACCAAACTGGTTTTACATGTACACTAGGCCAGATCAGACATGTTTTCTGGGCTACAATTTATTTTGTATAGATAATCCCAAGCTGAAAATATCACCCACTAAAATGAAAATGCAACTAATACAGTAACTGTACTTTACCTTGCTGTGTAACTAAAAGAACTCTTCAATGTGACTAGAGTTCCTGTGCAGCACAGCTAATACCTTATTCATAGATAATGGGTCTCACAGCTGACTGAAACTAAAACAAAGGGAAAAGGGAAGCATGATTTCTGGTATTAAAGGCTCAATTTAAGAATTGTTTGCTTCCATAAAACATTATCTGTCTGAGGACCTGATTCTAGTACAAGAAGATCTCTACTCACTGAAGCAGAACTCTATTTTGACAATGAAGTAAGAAACAGTATAGTGGTGGTGAAAAGGGCTTTACTGGGTATTAAAAGGGCTCAGATCTAATACCGGCTGAGTGGATAAACTGATGCAAATCATGATCTGAAGAATCACTGCACATTGCTCTGGTGGACACACTGAAGCCCTATTCTTTTCCACGTCAAATTCCATTTGCCACTCTCAAATGCAGAGATAGATGGGTATCACACAAATATTTATGTTCTTATATTCTGTTATTGTGTAAGAGATGATGTGTTGACAGTAGAATAACAGGTCAGAGAAGATACTACTTTAAGAGACATGGCTAAAGGTAGCCAGGGCTAAAGGTAGCATCTCTTTTCTGGCCAGCAGGCAGTATTTCCTCCACATGAAAGCACAGCTAGGATAGGATATTGCTAAAGCCAATAATTTTTTAAGATGTATTGTTTTGTACTTAGCATTCCAAAACTAGAAATGGATTAAGTAGTAGGGAAAAAACTGAGGCACTTCCAGTGGGACTTAAATTCACATCAAATTTACATGTATAATCTATTCTCAGATAAATTATACAATTAAAAACTATCTCCCCAGTGTGTCCCACATTCTGAAACCATGGCTCTGAATGCAGAACCCCTGTAAGCAGTACTTATTGGCACCTTCATAAATCATCTTATCAGAATCAAAAGCCTGGATAATCCCAGGGACTAAAACCCAGATTCTTAAAGGTATTTTAAGGATCTGTGTGTGTCATGCCTTTTTATGTTTATCACTGATTCTTACAGTCTCTGAGAAAACTGTGCCTCTGACATTTCCTTATCTCTCCAACCACACTCCCTGTGCTGCTCAGGTCTCTAACCATCCCTTACCTCTTAGGGTGGAGTCAGACAATTTTCCCATTCTCAGCCTAGGTATCAAACAGCCCCCGTATAGTAAATGAGATTTGCTGCAGAAGGTTTAACTTACGTCCCAACCTTGCAATCCTGGTCCCTTTGAAATGGGATCTGTGGTAAAAGCTTTCTTTTAATTAAGAACAAAACTGTTCTTGAGAAAACATATCTCCAAAGTAATACAACGAAGAGTTGATTGATCTATCGTTTCTTCCATAGCTTTGCTAATTCTGACAAATCTCAACTTTTTGCTGCTTACACTCCCAGATTTTCCTCTTCAGGACATATTGTTCTCAGTAACAGCTACATCAGGTAAACCAAAGCCAGCAGTCCTGTCTCTGAAAGTGAAGCAAATGCTTATTAGCACCAAAGAAGGGCAAGTACAGAGTAATCTTCCCTCTGTCACGCATGCAATCCCTCACTCAGATGTTGCATGAGACAACTCTTTTGAGTATCCAACAGTGGACCTACATGTATTTCAACAAATAGACTTTTTTTTTTTTCCCTACAGATTAGTCATTTTTACTACTTTAGTTCTCTTTTATCTTTCTTCCTTGTATTGTTTTCTATGTTTTTGAAAAAATAGGGCTTGCAAGCCACTAAAAGTGAAAACAGGATTCTTTCAGATTCCTTTGACCCTTCTCTCAATATCAACTATCAGAAATATCAGAGCTATTTCAACAAATCTACAGTGTGTGGATTTTTTTTCCAGACCACTTTTCACACAGCCTGATGTTAAATTATTTTAATGTTTTCATATGGAACAGTTCTTAGTTCCCTCTGTAATTTCCAACTATCTAGCAACTTTTCTGTGTTGCTGACAGTATTTATAGTAAATATAATTATCCACAGATGAGATGCAAAAACTACATAATTTTCTTAGTAGCCCTTCAGCGTTTGACCATGTCAACTACATTGTGAATATGTCTGTCTGTTGTCTCTAAAAACTGTTTTCAGTCTCTACTGCTTTCATTCCATCACAGATTACAGGCACTCCTTTGTCTTGGAAACATGATAATATAATAAAATAAAAAGTAAATAAAATAAAATAAAATAAAATAAAATAAAATAAAATAAAATAAAATAAAATAAAATAAATATATATATTCTTTTCTTTTTTTTTTTTTTAAATAAGGAGGATTCAGTTTTAGACTATTCAATACAATGCTGACTCTGAAGTCAGAATAGCCCTGAGAAAAAGATAAGAGATCAAAAGAGAAAAGACAAACCTATTATCACTTCCAAAGAAGTGATGGAACCAACCCAGGAGGACATGTGAGAGCAGAGGGACAACATTGTTCATCACATTTTCTATGGTATTGCCTAGGAGTATGAAGAGAATTTCCATCAGATGTCTATAAGCAATTTCATTGCCTTCTGAGTAGTTCTGGGTATTATACACCCTAATAGTCTAAACTTATGATTGTAGAGATTTTGAAAGATATTGTTAGGAATTAAAAAAACACATACCTGGTCTATGTCTCTGAGACTTGACTGCTCAGAGTGTGACTCAGGGTAAAATGACTATTTTTTCAGGGAAACCTAATTGTCATTATTTGTGTCTGCAGACAAAAACTATGAGGAAGAAGGGAAGCTGAGGCACAACTACATGTACTTCGTGTGCACATGCACAGGATTAGATTTGTGATGCCAGCCAAAGCGTGCAATAAAATAAAATAAAATAAAATAAAATAAAATAAAATAAAAAGGAAAACCTTGAGGAAGTGCAATGGAGCATGGTCACCTATATGGGACAGCCCAAAGTTCTCATGATGGAAACATAAAGCAAAGCAGAAGATGTTTGGCAGTAGAGCCTGTTTCTCACCACCTTGACCTGAGGATAATCCTAGTAGGAAACAGCTTTCCCTTTAAGCTTATATAGACCTACAAGGATGTTTTGTGGGGACAGAAGGCAGTGAGTTTGTGATGTTTTGTTTTTCTAAGCTACAATGGCTTGGGCATTTCTCATTAAACTAAAGAGTTCTGTTCTGAAGCCTCAGGCAAAATTCTGCAGTATACACTTACATCTCACATGTGTTAAGTCTGCAATGGTTATAGAAACTAAGCACAAACCAAATATTAAAAGCCTGAACCCATTCACAGGTATTCACTATGGTCCAGATCTCAGTTCCACTTCACATAAGACTTTTTTAATAGCATATAAATTATGAGATCTTCAGGACTCCATACAAAAAGTATCTCATAAAGATATGAAAAGCTATGTTTCAGGTCTCTTGAGCAGTGGTTATAATTAAAACTGTTGAATAGTGATTATAGACTTGAACTATGAAAACAGTGAAGGAGAATCAGTGAAAATAGAGGTCTTGATTAAATTGGGACCTGATGGGGATGAGCTCAGAGACTTTTTTAAAACATAATCTGTAATAAAATTTTGTAAATCAGAGACTGAGATTACAAAAGGAAAATTAATTTCTAACTAAATTTCAGCTAACACTGATTTTTACTTACTCAAATTCCCTTTGACTTCATTCACAATATAATTTAACAGTTGTCACAGAGTTTTACCAATAGACGGTTGCAAAAAAAGCAGCCAAAGTTTGGACCAGGTGAACTTTTAAAAAGATTAAAGTTTTGGAATTTGAGCTAGAAATTTCAGATGATGAGCTTTTCTGATTCTGATGGTTTTTGAAGGAATTACTGTAAAAACAGGTTGTGCTTTGGCCTTTCTTTTTTGGGGGCCAGGGGCAGAAACTGCTGAGATATACAAAAATATAATGAAATGCCAGTGGTTTCTTTGCTAGCCAACTGCACTTGTAAACCTACAAGCTTGCTACATATGCAGGCCACATATGGACAAATGATTAGGTAGTTTGCTTCTTAGTTAATGGTCTGAATTAATCAGTGACATGAAGGAGAGTGACTTGAATGGAGGACTTTCTGTGCCAAAAAGCTTTTATGTGGGGATGTAGTTAGACATGGCACTGATGCAAAATTAAAAAAAAAAAAAAAAAAAAAAAAAAAGCATAAGTGCTTCCAAGCCAAAGATCTGGTTTGTGCTGACCCAGCTTTGAACTTATAAAGGAATGGATGAATTCCTATTAGCAGACTAGTTTTCTCCTTCATCACAGAATACGGAGTGGGAGTAATAACCATATTGATAGAACCATAACAATTGCACTCTTACCTGAGCATGAGAAATGAAAGAGACTCAGAAGAGGTGGGTGACAGGGACTAAAGGCTGCTCTGCCATGGGTACACTTGCAATTCCTTCTGAAACTAGTTGATCATCTCCCCCTAATGCTGTCTGGAGCCTCATATATTCTCAAATGCTTTGCCACCAAATTTTTCACCACCCGAAAGGGTGCATGCTATGAAAATACTTGCAAGTAAAATTAATGAAGCTGGTGAAATGGGATATGAGAGGCAGTCCTTGTAGTAGTATCTTCACAGTGCACCTTCTTACATGTTTACTATACCCTGTGTCTGGGGCACTGACTCGGATTATGCACCCCCACACCCCCAGTTTACTGGATAGTACTGGGTAAATCACTTTTCACATTCTCTGCTTCCATTTTCTGAAAAGTTTGGGGGGAAAAAATCATCTTTCTGGCTTTGTTTGTAAAAGGTACCATGAGCTTGAACTAATATGTTCTATATAAAGGCATTGGTATTGGTACTCTTTTTTGTTAGCAGCAGTGAGAATTATTTTCCATATAAAGAAACAAAGACATGTTCGAGCTAGCTGAGAAGGCAGTTCTTTGCTCTGCTGAGCAAGAGGCAATGCAGGTGCCAAGCTTTCCCTTTAAGCCAAAAGAAGAATGAAAAACTCCAGGGACAAAGACTGACTCTTTCTTATCCAGGGGCTCAGATCAGCATGCTACTTGTAGGTTCAGGAAACGTCAGGTCCATATCTTCCAGACAAGCTGTGAGCTGCTGTAATGAGTTCTAAAGATAACAGGAGGAAGAAAAGCAAAATAGGGAATCCCATGGTAAATTTAAATTCTCTGAAACACTTCAAGAAGAGCATTTAAATGTAGCTACCCCTCAAAGAGGGTGATGACAAGCTATTATGTGGAAGGATTTTAATGCATGACTTCAGTTTTTCAGAACTTAAATGTGAAAACACCGACTGTGTGGTAAGCTGAGATTTGTCTTCCTAACTCAAAGACTGAGCAATTGCAGTCTTGAGGCTGTGAAAGGAGGAGCCCTGATGAAAGGTTCAGATGTTGGAGCTTCCACACAATCTTTGCAGATTCCCTGTTCAGGACCCAAGGAAATCTCAAATAGAGAAGATAAAAGTTTTCTTTTCTCCAAGTACATCTGCCTTCACAGAGGCAAATGCATAAACCTGTCTGGATTTAGCCTAGCCAGTCTGGGAAGCAGATCACAATAACCTTGCAGTCAACTCTTTCTCTCAGCAAAGTCAAACTGGCTTTGGGACAACAGCAACAAACCATTGCAAATGTTTGCCATAGAAGATAGAATGTTTTTCTTATTACCTTCACAACATAAGGATGCAGTCTTTCCAGGTTAGGATAAAACAGTTACAGCGTAACTCAACCTTTGCATGTCAAGGTGACAAAGTGGACAAAGTGAACATGATATGTTCATGATATGGTGACAACAGTCATTGCATCCAATGATAATAAGATCTCAAGCAGAAAGAACAGTTGTCAGGGAACTACAAAAAAAATCATGCTTCCACAAATTCTTCACCCTTGATTATGACCACACTGAAATAAAATGCAAACTATGGCAAGGACAATCTTGACCATTACCTAACACCCAGTTACCAGCTGTATACAAAAAATTAAATCTGACATATCATTATATCCATTGGCATGTTAAGACAAACATCCATGGAGATAAATTAATGACTCAAGATGTCAGCAAAATATGATTATTACTTCTCCAAAATATAAAAAATACTCCTCTCTTTGGCCCAAAATTTAATCCAATGGCTTCTTTCTTGGCCCCTGAAAAATATATTTTAAAAAAAAGGAAAAAAAAAAAAAAGGACAGCAGGAAAGCAGGAAGATGGCTTTAAGATCAAATGGAATGGAATACAAGACAGGCCATAAAATTAATGGATTCATGGTAAAATGGACACTTGCACTACTGTAAACCAGACATGCCACTCAGGCAAGGGGTGATAAAAATGTATAGTTGAGGGACAGAATTTCAAATGTAATTATTTTTTGATTGATTAAATTACTTGATGTTACCATATGTTTTTATTTACTTCTAAGGCATTCTTGCCCTCAAGACCATTCTGCCTTGCTTTATGCTGCTTGTTCATGAGAGCTGATGAATCATGGAAAGTGGAGCTCATATGCCTGTGATTACATGCTATAAGGAAAAAGTCTGAAAAGTTTAATCAAATTATCTCAATATTCAGTCAAAAGACTGTATGTCGATTTGAAAGATCTCAGTAAGAATCTGAGGCCACTGACGAAACAGGAAATATTGAAGGAAAAATCCATTTAAATACTAACATCAGCAGAAAATCACTAGGAGCTGCTTGTTAAGCTTAATGTCATTTTAAACTTCAGATTTCTTCAGCTGATACCCAGCAGGAGTAAAATTTCTATGTACTTGTGGAGATATTGGTGTTTAAACAGATGTCAGAAGCCTTTTAGGTATAAATGGAAATTGAGTTACAGATTATGGTGGCTTAGGGATTTGAGTGGTGTATAATATGAAAAACTGTATCTGAGAAAGAATGTAGTGCTGAAAATAATGATCTTCAAATTCCAGTATATGGAAAATTTTAAGTTTTTTAAAACTAGATTTTTTGAGTTAAATATTATTAATTTAGAATGCTACTAAAATGAAAAAGAGAATCAAATATTTAATTTGGTATTCTCCATTATCCTCCTGTGTGCTTTTTCCTTCCAGACTTTTTATTTCTTTGCATTCCTTTTTAACTTATACTCTCCAGAGTGCCTAATGCAATTCCTGTATAAACTCAACCTCATAAAATCTGATCCACAAACATAACAGATAAAACCTAACCTCCACCAGCTACAATGGGAAAGTTACATATCCCCCCAAAAGCCTAGCTACCTGCTGGTGTCCAAGCTCATAGGGAAATGAGCCCAATGGGTTGTCCAGAGTTTAATAATTTGGCACCTTTTCCTGTCAGGGACCTAGGACTTAATTTTTATATCAATTCCTTACTGGTAGTGGCAGTCAGGAAACACTGTACATTAGGTTAGAAAATAGAGCACAGGGATTATGCAGAGGACTGCTACGAGGAGGATGAATGCATCTGAGAAAATCTCCATAAAGACATTCTTTGAAAAATTAACATGGAACTACCGGTATTTCAGAAAGAAACACCTCAAACAAGTAAAAATTACTAGAGGTCCACTCTTTCCAGTATGTAACTGCACCCATAAAGTTCACTTCAGAAGATTCTTAACATGCTATTTTATGCTACATGTAAGTTTTGCAGATCAGTGGCATAAGACTTCTGTATATGATCAACAGCTAAGAGGTAACAAATTGGTCTTGTATCTACAGATTACTTTAACACACCTCTCTGGAAGGCAGAAGACTCATCCTGATTCCTGTTTGCACTATTTGCTATTTACAGCTTCAACCTGAATTTATAGTTACACCTTAATTAAATCTATTTTCTATTCCCAGACCTAGTTAAATATAAACCTACCAAACAAATACATAATCAATCTTTTCCTCAACTTAATCTAAAAAGTCTAAAATGCCAGTAAGTATTTGAGCTTCTCTTGAGCACTTCTGTCAAGCTGACAAGGAAACCAAGTCATTCTCTGGAGTTGAAATAAAACTTATTGGTCCAGCTATGTGCTCTCAGATGGGACCATCTTCAACAGGTCATCTTCAGAGAAGTGATCTTTTTGTTCATTCTAAATGTGCTAATTCAGAGCATGTCTGAATAGAAAAGTTTAATTATTACACTTCTTTTTTGACTAGGTTTTGGGTTATATCAGTCTGTGCTTTAGAAATCTGTGACAAAAGATTGAATAGGTGATAAACACTGCAGCTTTTTCCGTAAATAAGGTCATTTCCCTCATATGGGTACTTGTGGATCTATTTTTGCTATTTATCTATTTTTGTCTTGGGTTTGATGCATGCATGGTTCCTGTGACTTCAGAGAGAATGCCGCATGTGTGTCAAAGCTGAATACAGCTTTTTGTTCCATGGGTCACACCATTTTTACAGAGTTCTGATTGTTCCCAGTTTTGATACTTCTGTCTTTTGAATTGTTTCCAAATGCATGCCATTAATCTGGCATGATTCAAGTAAACTATCTAAATGAAGAGTTTTCCTTTTTATGCAAAATATTCCGTTACCATCATAAAACTACACATAAAAGCAGACATACTGTGTCAGACAAAAGTACACCTATCCCAATTGTCTCTGCTGGTGGTCAAAAAAAAATGTCATTCAGGCCTAGAAGAAGTCAGTCCTAGAAGAAGTGCAGAATGTTGTCTCTCCCAGAATTCATTCTGGGCCATCAGCTGAGCACAGATCAGGGATCTCTGTGCCTTCAGTAGTCTCAGATGAATTTCTCAATCCACCAGCCCGTCCACGTGTTCTTTTAGCTAATGGAAACATTTAGCATTCACATCATTCCGTTGCCAGCTTCCATTTCACAGCTTAGCTGTATCTATATGAAGAATCATTTTCCTTGTTTTGAACGTCATGCATGCTGGCTTATGTCCATGCCTCCTAGTTCTTTGAGAAAAGAGTAAACAACAGATCTTTGTGTGTCTTGTCCTTTATATACCATAAGCCTTTATTTTACCCACCTAAATCATCTGCTTTGCAGACTGAAGAGTCCTAGACTACATAGCCACTCCTCACAGGGAAACCATTTTATACCTGTAATGATCCTTTTTGCCCTTTCTGAAATTCTCCCGTGGCTTTTTTATTACCCTGTATATTTTCTTCCAGACACAAATGCACCTTGGATTTACATAGTGGCATGCCGACGTAGTTGAGGTTAGATTAAATCCTGGTTCACTGTGTTGTTGGGGGTGGGTCTGTGTTGAAATCAGTCAGAATCAGTCAGAACATTCCCCTCACTGTTGAGTACAGTATCCTTGTACAAAGTCTAGCCTGACATGTGACTTCACTCAAGTCACATCTGCTTTAACATCACAAGAATCCTGACCCAGCAAGGTATACATGCATATTTAGCCAACTACACGAACAGAGTAGGAGAACAGAGTAGGAGATAATGAAATTTTGACACAGTCTTTATACTTTTCAAATTGGCAGGCCACAAGGCTCATACAAATCACAGAATTGGAGGATAGTAGAATAATTAAGGTTGGAAAGGACATCAAGAGTTCTTCAGTCCAATTTCCTGCTCAAGGCAGAGTCAGCTTTGAGTTCAGACCAGGTTGTTCTGGGCTTTACCCCTTTAGGTGCTAAAAATGTTCACTGGGTTACCTTCATCACTGCCTGACTGTCATCATGGGTAAAAAAGATTTTCCTTATATCCAGAACTTTTTTTTTTTTTTTTCAGTTTATACCCAATGGCTCTCTTGTTCTCACCATGCACTGCTACACAGATCCAACTCGTCTTCTCAAAGGCATCCCCTAGATGATGGAGAGCTAGTGTTAGGCCCTCACAGAGCTCATAAAAATGAAATCCGTAAAGGTCCTGTCTCCAGGCTGACCAGGTCCAGCTCTTTCAACCTCTCTGCACAGAGCAATTGCTCCAGCCCTGATAATTGCAATGGACTTTGCTGAACCTGTTCTAGTTTCTCAGTGTCTTTCCTGGGAAAACAAAACTGTACAAGGTTTTGGACCTGTGTTTTGGACCTGTGTACAAGATTCTGGACCCACTGTGTGGTCCAACACAAGCGGAACAGAGGGAGATGATGTCTTCTGTCCTTTCTCTGGCTGTGTGCTGTTGAGATGTTGCTGTCCACATTGCTGCCAAGACTCATTTCTGGCTCCTGCCCAGATTGCTGCTACCCAGACTCTAAACCCAGACTCTGCTGCTACCCTCCCCACAGGGCTGCTCCCCAGCCACTAAAGCCCAAGCCTATGTCACCTACGTCCTTCCCTACTGGACTAGGCACTGGTGATGGCTGAATCTCACATAGTTCCTGCCTGCCCATTCCTCCAGCTTGTTCAGGTCCCTCTGGAAGGCAGCCCTGCTCTCAGGCATATTGACTTTCTCTCCCTTCCCATTCTCTAGTCTGAAAACTTGATCAGAGTTGCTTCCTTAGGACACTGATAGAGATGTCTTTTGAAAAATTGTGTAATAGTGTAAAGAAGCTGGTCTGTTGTCAGCTTCTCAGTTCACTATGGTATATTTCTTATTCTGAATATTTTTTTCAAGTAAGCTGTAAATCAATTGCTTCTATGTGTTCTAATGCACCAGTTTATGTCTGCATTTACTTGTATAGTTAATATTATAGAAAAGATAGAAACATAGTGGTTTAGGGTTATCGTTTTTTATTGTTATTTATTATTATTAATTATTATTTTTATTTATTTATTTATTTTTATATTTTTAATAGCAATAATGTTTGCAATGCCTATTTTCAGAATAATATACTATCCCCACAGCCCTGAATGAAGGTCACTGTCATTGTGCTTTGCATCTGAGAACACACGTACAGTCTTCTCACTTTTTTTGATCCTCTCCCTGGTGACACTGAAAACAAACAGCTTCCTCAGAGCACAGAGCTCAAGCCACAGCAAAAGCCTACAGGCCCATGCCTACAGCTCCGTGTAAGACTACTGCTTTTCTCATGGAAAATAAAGTTGCTTGTGAGCTGCACTGATTATAGGCTAAAATCAAGTAATTATATTGTGAAATAACTGTATCTTTTACATGTAGAATGGAAAAATGAGACATGCAATGGGCGGTTGAAGGGAAAGTAAAATGTTGTACAAGAGGAGTGATAATGAGAAAGGAATCCTGCCATCCCACTCTTTGCAGCATCAGCCCTTAGCAATTACAGGACATGTTCAATAGAATTTCATCAGGAAGGAATGTGGCTGTCTATTATAAACACAGTAGCCATAGCAATGTGGATCTACTTTGAGTTATTCTACAAATTAAGAAAGAAAGAAAGAAAGAAAGAAAGAAAGAAAGAAAGAAAGAAAGAAAGAAAGAAAGAAAGAAAGAAAAGAAGATTGTGACCCCAAATCTGTTCTTGGTAATAGACATTCAACCCTTTTGACATTATGTAACAGAGGAAAGAATTTAGCCCAATTAATGTTTTTTTTTTTTTTTTTTTTTCTTTCAAATGTTCTCAGTGTCTACAGTAGTGCTAATGCTCTCTCCAAGTTCATCATTTTCTGTCAACTAATGATGAGCCAGGCAAAGGGCTCTCAGCTACTTCTTCTCAGGCACTCAACAGGTCATTAAATGCTAGGAAATGCCTGTTCTACCAGTCATTAATACTGAAATAGCAGTTTCTGTTAATAATAGATGAATATTCTCCTTCCAAAAGAAGATTGGTCTTTTTGCCACTAATGTACTAGATTGTACTAGACTTTTCCTTAATCTCGTGCAATAACTTATAGTCACAGAACAATAGAATAATTTATGTCAATACTGTGGTGGTTTTACCGTGCTGGGCAGCTAAACCCCACAACTGCTCTCTCACTCCCCCTCCTTTAGATGAGGAGGGGGAGAAGTAAAGCAAAGAACAACTCACGGGTTGAGATAAGGATAATTTAATTAAAGGGAAATAATTATAATAATTAAATAAAAACTACCATGAACTAAACAGTTTAACTAAGGGGAAATAAAAAGGGAAAGGGGAAAAGGGAGAGGAAAAGGAAAAATAAAAAGAAGGGAGGAAAACAAACAAACAAAATAAATGAAGGCTATATGGAAGTGCAGAGGAAAGAAATTACTCTCTACTTCTCACAAATGAGCGATGATTGACCACGTCCTTGCAAGCAAGGCCTCAACGCACGCAGCCAGTGTTCGAGAGGAGGACCGACATTTTCTCAACGAGAGCCCACCCCTCCCCTCTTCTTCCTGTTTCCACCTTTTATTGCTGAGTGTGACATCACATGGTATGGAATATCCCTTTGATTGGTTTAGGTCAGCTGCCCTAGTGATGTTTCTCTCCTCACTTTTTGCCCACCCCCTAGGAGGGTTAGAGAAAGGCCCAATGCTGTGCCACTGCTGCTCAGCAGTAGACACAACACTGGTGTGATAACACTGCTGTTCCAGCTACAAGTACAGAGTACGGCACTGAATGGGCTGCTGCCGGGAAAGTTAACATTCCAGCCAGACCCAGTACAAATACAGACCTCTGAAGGTCATCTGGTCCAACCCACAATCAAAATGGTAGTAGCTTAAAAGACATCTTGGTTTTCTCAAGCTCATATCCAGTTGACTTTTTAATATCTTTGACATCCCAAAATGTCTCTGATCAGCCTGTTTCCACTGCTTAACTACTCTCACTATGACTTTCTTTTCCCTATATCTGGTTACAATTTCCCTTCCTTCAGTGTGTGACCATTGCCCTTGTCCTCTTTCACCTCTGAGAACAGTAAGGCTCTGTCTTGTGTATAACCACACATCAGGACAGTTAAAGAGTTTTTCCTTCTTTAGGCTGCACAAACCACACTTCCTCAGACCATCTGCACAAGTGCTCCATCCCCCTGACTACTGTGGTGTCCCTCTGCTGAATTCATTCCAACACATCACCTTTCTCCCAGTGTGACCTTCTAAGAGTTGAATACAGGAGAAAAAACTCTTCCCTTGACCTGCTGGCTACTCTTTTGCTAAAACAGCCCAAACTGCTGTTAGCCCTCATGGCGGCAGGGGCACAGTGTTAATTCTTGTCCAGCCAGATATTTACCAGGACACCCAGACCCTTTTTGCAGAACCACAACCCAAACAGTCAGCTCCCAGTCTAGACTATTGCACAGGGTTGTTGCATCCCGGGTTAAGGCATTCACACTGATCTTTGTTGAACTTTATGAATTTTGTATTTACCTGCTTCTCCAGCTGGTTCAGATCCATTTTCTGTACTATTAACTCTTCTCCCTCTTCCAGTGCCACTTGAAAACTTGTATTTTGTCCTATCGTTGAAGTCCCCAGTAAAGATTTTAAAGAGTATTACATGCTGCAGGGACGATACCATAGTTTTCCTGTCCAGTCTTCTCCTCCCCCAATAGCCCACTCATAATCTGTCCAGGATAAAAAAAAAAAAAAATAGCAAAACCCACAAGAGCCCCCTGGTTCACATGTATGTATCACTAGGTAGACTGTGCTATCACAACAACATGCATAAATGAGGAAGTTTAATTTATCTAGATCAGCTGAAAGAGGCCATCCACAACTCAACTCTAAATAGGGTGGAATTTACCTTTGGACAAGTTGATTGCTTTTTTTTTTTTTTTTTTTTTTTACTATGTTTTTGCACAGTGTTCATAACAGTGGTGGAACGTGTTTTCTGTTTTGGAACATGTAGGTGAAACTATAAAGCCACGAATAACAATAGGAGAAGGAAAGCAGCTCAGCCAAAAAGCAAGTTATCCTTAAAAGGAGGTTAGATTCATAAATACAGACCATGTGTTAAGTGGTGAAACAAATTTAATGCTTACTGAATAGTGTCACAGATATAAAAATAGAACATGTTGCCTCACGCTTAATGGACTATAACAGATTTAGAAGAAAGTTACTAGACACTTGAGTTAGTTGAAAAGAGCTGTGTGACATAGAACATATTCACATTGCCCTGTGTTAGTAAACAATAAGCAAAAAATAGTCTGTTTTAAATAAAAAGCAGCAAAATCAAATGTGTTTTTAATATCAGGATCATGATGAACTCAGTATATTTGATCTTCTCCTCCGAGACTGAATAGCATCCTACGTGGCAGAAAGGAGAATTGGTACTTTCCTAGAAAGAACAATCCCACTCCATGCATGCATTACTGACCACAGCTCTGGAGTTTCTCTGCAAGCTATAATAGCACTGTCAGCATCTTACTCCACTTTGCTTAGCTAGAGTGGGTTATTTGATGATGCTTGTTATGTAGTCTCTTCATCTTAGCCAAGATGTGTATCCTTTGCTGATTGATGCCAGTGTTGTTTTGCATCAAATTCTTTTCCCTTTAACTGATATAAACACTGACTAAAAAAAAAAAAAAAACCTGTTTTTCAGGTTAAAATGTGAAGAAACTCACACCCACTGACTTAATTTGAGAGGTATGTATAAGATAGGGAGAAGTAAAATTTAAATCTGCCACTCAGCCTTTCCTACCAACCACACAAGAATTTCTTTACAGAATGATTCCAAAGAGTATCTAATCCACTTCCTTCTCCAAAAAGATATCTAGGGAAAATCCCTACCAAAAAAAAAAAAAAAAAATGTTGCCTTTACAAACTCTCATGTAGGGTAGTGTAGGAAAGATTATTACAATGGCAGGAAGGATAAGAATCCACTGATAGCCCTCAGAGGCTATTGTGATGTGCATAAATATTAAGGTTGCCTAAAATTGGCCATGATTTCTTCTACTCAGAATCTCTGTAATGAATACTGGGTGGCTTTAATCTGGAAACCTTGTTTTCTGGGGAAAATGCAAAATTTTTTCTGTTCTGTAAAGAACACATATTTACAGTTTGTGTCCTATACTAAAAGTTAGAGGGAGAAATCTGCAGTGAACTGTTAAAAAAATAAAATTAAAAATAATTTTAAAAAAACTTCTGTTTAAATAAACCTTCTGTTTTTAAGTATAAAAATACAAATTTAGAAGCATATCCAGCAATCGATGCTGGGTATTTATTCTGTGTTAGGGACTCTATAGCTTTTCCTAAATGTTCACAAAACAGTTCTTCAGGCAAGCTGTTATTTAGCATGTGCTTCAGTGAGTTGCTCGGTGTGAGTGATCATTTACTGTTTCTTAATGAAAAGCAGGATCCAACATAAAATGTGAATAGTGTCAAGAAAGAGACATGTTAGAGCCTCATGCTCTGGTTTAGACCTCTCTGATACTAGTATCACACTGTGACAACTAACACCAGTGCAAATAGGAGGAAAATTAATCTTGTCTTTTGTCCTAGGCTTTAAGAGGATGGTGGAGGAACATATGCTTGAGAAGCTGTGGCAACTTGCAGTGTCTTTGTTCAAAGGAAACAAGACTTGGTAAAACCAATGGTGTTACCAAAAGCCATATTTGCTGTTTTAATTCTATTCATTATCAGAGAAATCTACTTCATTTCCCTTATGAAATGGGATTGTAAATCCTGAACATGTCTTTCCAAGGCTCAAAGCAGCTCTGAATCTTCCGCTGAGCTATTTTCTTCAAGAAACACTAATACAACTTGTAACCATTCATCTTGGTTCTGTGCCAGCTTACTTGGCAAATGCATGGACTTAGGCGAGTCCTTTCATCCAATTTGAAGTTTTGCCAAGGTTGGTTATTTTTATTATTAACCTTCTGTCATGCCTGCTGTACAATAGTCCAGAAACCTCTTGAGTCTCTGGCAAAAGCAGTGTGGGGGACTTTCTGGCAAATGAATAATAAGGACTCAAAACCAATGGAATTTGAATGTTTATGAAGAATAATAAAATGCTAAGTGACCAGATTGCTTTTAAATTTTCCTGAAGACCCTTCTGCATCCAGCAGTGAGAATTTAGTGCTTGCTGACAAAGAAAGTATTTTGTTACGGTCAGGATGTTGCTGTGGCCATGCAGAGATGAACTTGGTTTTCACGGTAAAATGGTAGATACTATTCCCTACCCTAGTTCCAAATATCTTCTTGGCTTATGTCTAGTTACTTCTCATGTAAATCTCCCCTGCTGAAAGACACATGAATAAGTCTCACTTTTGGTCTGAAATCCTATAATTTGGTCATGACAAATTGCTTAGTTTAGAGTTACATGAGGAGTTTTTTTTTAACAAAGAAATTGACAAATATTTTGGATAAAACATGATTCCTTTGAGGAAAATGAGGCTGACCAATCTTTTGTAACAAAGCTTTATGAGGATGCATGTTAGGAACTTCCTAGCCAAGCACAGTTCTTTATGGGTAGCCAACTTCCGGTTCAGAATTTGATTTATAGCCTCAAGCATTCTTCATGCAAAAAAATCAAATGGGCCTACCCTAGAATTGTTTATCCTATATTCTATCTTTTTCAAACAGGAAATTCTGCTTGGCTTTAAAATCTTGAAGTCAATAAAAATATGTACTTGAGAAGATTGTGTTGCATGCAACACAGCAATCTGACCAGGACTTTCCCTGTTAATGGTCATGTTTTATGCTTTATTAGAAAAAATCATTATAGGATGATTCAGCTTCCCAAAGCTGAAGAGCTACCTTTACCGTTACAATTTCAAAGTCTAAATCTTGCTAATTCATATAAATTGTCTGAGGAGTTGTATAAAAAGGGAGCATTTAAGGAGGTATTAGTCAATGCCAAGTTAAGCATCTTATTTTTAAAATTTTCTCTCCTTTCAATTTTACATCAAGCAAAGTGCATGCTCTGGTGGATTAGACCTTTTCTATCTTAGATTAAATTTAAACAAGAATAATAAAATTTATGGGAAACAGCTTAATAACAACAATGTTAACCAAAATAGACTCTCAAAATTGACAAATATAAGGAGTTAAAGGGAATTAATATAGGCATCCACTGCTCTCAGTCCTTTGTGTTTTTTTCTTAATATTTCTCTAACATCCCTTACCCCCAAAAAACAATCAAACAAATAAACAGTCATTATGGGCGAAAGTTTCCTCACGTAAATATTTCTCACTCTCATATTCACTGTAAGATTCAGTCAACCCTTGTCACACCACTAGGAGAATGCATTAACTGACACGACAGCAGATTATGGCCATTAATAAAATTCACTGCACAATGAACCTTCCAATGAGAATGTGCCCTGTGGTGACAGGGAAACTGTCAGTAGTAAGTAAAAAGGAACAGCAAATCTGCAAAAGAAAACTAATATTCATCTAACCTATGTAGCCTGCAGTAATGACCTAACTAAAATGATTTAACTAAATAATACAATGTTTAACTTTTCTCAGTGAGAAAAGGAAAGCACAAAGGCAGACATGCTAAGGATTTAATTTTAGAATGCTTGCTCAAGGGAACATGATTGTTTGTTATTGCTATTTATTCTTCATTCTTAGTATTACCTATGGGACTAGTAATTTACCCTTTAACACTTTCACCAAATCAAGCATCAAACTATTTCATCTGGAGAAGGAAAAAAGGTGGAGGAGGAGGAGGCAACAAACAAAGGTGGGATAGAAATACAGAGCTCCATATTTTTCTGTTTGTTTACGAAGATCATGGTCTTTTCATTCTATGTACACAGCCAGAACAGATATTTCACTTTCTATCAGACAAATTGAAATGGAAAGATGGAACCTATGTGACAACACTGTTTCTGCCAGGGAGCATTTAATGTACATCAGGCTACAAAAAGTTTTAAGGAGAGATTTGAAAGAAATAAGGTTTTAAAAGAAATACAAAGGTTTATTGGCCATGCAGCACTTACTGTGTTAGCACTGGAAAGCCTGGACTGCTGAAGCTTGAGCAACCCAAATAAAATCAATGGGACCATTTGTATGAATTAAGCTTACATGTGGCACAGGTACAGTACACAGCTGTATGTTCTTCATGGAGTTATTTAAGTAATTTGCTTCTGCAGTATAAAATGACACAAATTCTGCCTAATGTTTGCAGAATAAGAGAGACTTGATCAATAGTAAAATGAAGAAAATCTCAGTGACCACGATCATATAATATTAGAGTGCACATGGTAGAAGAGAAGGAAAAGGGGAAAAAAAAAAAAAAAGAAAAAAAAAAAAAGTGGGAAAAAAACATTGTGTTAGATCCTGATTTTCAGCCATAAAAGTCAGCAGTGTTTTGCCATTGACCTTCACAAGCATTAAATCAGGCTGAAAGATGATTCTGTGATTCTATGACTGAAGGATGAGGAAGGATGGAGGAGGGGAAAGTGGGCCTCTTTCTCAGAATAATGTAATTCTGTGCATGTTTATTTTGGCCTTTACAGTACCTGAGTCAGTAATAGTGAAACAGTGATACTCTACCAAATCTCTGTCTTCACTGGTCTTCCGATTATATTCAGAAAGCTTCCTTGTGCAGAAAGAAGGTGCTAACCTGCTGCTGCTACACAAAATAGGGAAGCGACTGTGCAAGGCAATGGGTCTTCTCAGAAACTGTAAATATCACTATTCAGTGTGTCTAAAGAATGCCTTTCTTTACCTTATTTTGCTCTTCATGATCCATTTTAGCAGTGGGTAATATTGAAATTTTTGGAAAGCAGAAGACTCCAGGGAGACAAATGTAACAGTAAGAAAAACTGCAGATAAGCCTGTGAGTCACATTTTCTGTTGATATAAATCACTGTCTTCCCAGTTGTCTTTATCAGAGACACCGTAATTTATACAGGTTGAGGATTTTGTCTTGTGTTTCCAGGAATTAAAACACAGTAGATGATTCAAAATTGCATGATAGTTCATACGCTGTAGTTCTATTTTATTTTCTTGGGAGGAGGAGTATGGCTTTATGTACATATTGATATATGGTTATCATTAATCGTCTTTTGGTACATGATGCATCTCTTATTAATAGATGAACTTCCCAGCTGTAAGTGTCAAGATAAATTGATTGGCCAGCTGGTACTTTGGAGATACAGTATTTCTCTAAAGTATGCAAAGCTTGAAGTGGGGGAGGGGAAAAGGAAAATATTCTTGTTTTAACCAAGATCAGTATTGCCCAGTACAAAAAGGACTGATAACAGAATGAATCTGATTAATTAATCTACTTTAAGGAAAAAAAAAAAAAAAAAAAAAAGGCATTTTCCTTTAATTGTAGATTCTGACTTGCAAAACATTTCCTCTCCTCCTCCCCCCAACACACACAGAGTAGATGTACCTTTGGTTTACTTTCCCATATTTTATAAAAAATGCATTAGCTGAAACAGTAACAGGCAGGCTGCCATCTGCTGGCTGCTACTCTGCAAAATAATCTCATTTGCTGAGGCAATTGCATTAACCTGAGAGAAGTGTGCTGTATGTTGACATTGATTCAGACATTTCAGAGGTTACTATTGCAAATCAGAGTACATTTGGAAAAACAGAACAATAAATCAAAGTGATCAAAATCTAATCTGGATACAGTCTTTAGGATATGCCTCTATTCACACTGCAATTCAATGGTAGATTTACGGTAGTCTCAGTAATCCTGATCAAAGAACTTTGGTTTGCCTGCTGAAAAACAGAGGACTGAACCTGACACCATGTGCCCCTAGCAGGAGTCCTCAAAACTGTTTCTTCTTCTTTAGAAGCTCAAAGGAAAAGTGATGGGGGAAGGAGAGAGGCTGGATATCTGAAATTCTTTCTTTGTGAATCAGCAGATAGTACTTCTGGAGATGGGAATGTTTCCTCTTGGACTGACTCCATCTCCTTTTTTGGTCTGCAAACCCTTGAGGTTAATGGTTGGGGTTGGAGAAGTTGGAGCACATGGCAGTGCTTTGAATATGAAAAGAGGAATTTGCGCAATATGAGTGCATTAGTCATTTGCAGTTCACCAATTATCTGTTTTATGTTAATGCTAATGCTCCATGTAAGTAAAGTAAATTAACACCATAACATAAGAGAAGCAATTAATGGAATATATAACATTTGCAGCTATAATAAAGCTGATTTCATTCTACACACACAGAAAGTGCCTATTTAGGTCTCTAAAATAAATGAGGAGCTTGCTGAGACCTTGCTGCTCTAAGTAACACCAAGGACAGACTCACATGACATAATACAGTTGCCATGGTAACAGGGATGTGCACCAGTGGAATCATGCTCATATATCATTAATTTAGTGCTCTGCTAAACACAAAATAATACCTCTCCTAATTATATTGTGCCTTTGATTCTTAAGAATCTAATGTCACTATTACCTAGAGTCAACAGTGTGAAATGTGAGGTGCAATGGCTCTCCGAACCCATAACTACCAGAACATAGAGCTTGTGGTACAATTTCATGGGGAGGAAAAATAAAATAATAATAATAATAATAATAATAATAAATGAATACACACCCGTAAGTCTCCCGTATCCACCAGTCTCCCCTATTTGTCCTAAATATGCCACTGAGGAAGCTAATTGGACATGTGCCATTTGGCAACACCTTTACAGTCTTCCTGAGGCTCTGTGATATCAGCCACTTCCCAAAGCTCGGAGGCTCAGCTTGATTTAGAACCGCATCTGGTGCTTTTGGGAAGCACACTTGATATCAGCAATCACACTGCACACACGCAACTTCCCGAATATTACATCCATACCCAGAGTACTCATATCAGCAGCCAAAAAATGTGGGGAAAAGCTGTGTAAAAGCTATGAGTAAATTTACTGATGAGAAAACACTGATGTTGATGAATGTATAGGATGATTTGAAGTATTAGTAATGCTATTAAGTCACCTTAGGAGAAATTGCCCTGGAGACTAATATAAAGAAAGGCTATTTTTTATGACATTGAGTGTTTCATTTAGGTAATACATAGATTCAAGAGGATCTGCTAGATCCACAGGCTGCTCTCAATCCTGACTTCTGTCACTCGGACTCATTCAGTCAGGTGCTTCAGTGCATGCAATGGAAACACACCACGTGGTCTTGCTGGAAGCAAAAACACAACTTATCTCTATTAACACTCCCCTGGGAAAACACCTTCTGGATTTGGAGTCATGTTGTTTTATGTTTCTACACCTTTATAGTCAAGCACATCATACTGCTTCTTTCTATGCAGGTTTGCATGACCTACTTGTTTATTTTAAGTTTTGGTCTCTTATTTGCAGAAAGCTAGAAGAATTGGGCTGAATGACAGGCTAAATTCATAACTAGTGTATTTGGATGAAAGGAAAATATCTGAGAACCTGAAAGACCCCAATATTGTCTCCTAACTCTCCAGTGTGTCTGACCCATTTTGCAGGTCAGCAGTTAGGTGCATCTCCTTGTTGCCATCTTCTGATATTCTGATATAATATAGATGCATTTACTTTTTTAAAATTTTCTGCGTCTTCTACTAGGAAGGGTGGGTTTAGAGGACTTTTCCTTGCCCTCAATTTCAATCTGCCCCCCTTAATTTATCTTTTTTAAAAACATCGTGAAATCTTGTTTTATTACAGTATGCTTTCCTAATACAAATTCAGTTCCTAGCCTGAGTTCACTGCATGAATTTCCTGAGGTGCAGACACAATTACCAGCACATTTCTTAGATATATTCTAGTTCTATTTTTAGCACATTTAAAACTCCCAGGGTTTTGTTGTTGTTGCTGATTTTGTGTGTGTGTGTGTGTGTGTGTGGTGTTGTTGTTTGTTTGTTTGTTTGTTTTCTATTTATTTTTTTCCTGAAAAGAAAAAGTATTTTTTATTCCGAGGGCGTTTTTTCTTCAAACGATGACCCCGATCCCACCAAGTCTCGGTGCGTGAGCCCGTTTCCCAGGGCGCGCCGCCGATTTGCGAGGAACACACTGACACCCAGCGGCACACCCGGGAACGCGCCTCGACCCCCGCGCACGCCTCCGGGTCCGCAGCGCCTATAGCTCTGCTTCCCGGGTGCTTCATCCCTTGCTGCTGTGCTTTTGCTTCTGTACACGAAAAATAACAATAATAATAATAATAAATAAATAAATAAATAAATCGCAGACAAGCTGAAGAAAGACAGTAGGCAAAGTCTGGGACGGTCTGTTGCTGTTATTATCTCTAGGCAACTGAAAACATCACTTCTACAGTTGTCTGTTTAGAAATATGTTCTCTGAGACATGGACTTGTGTCATTCGCAGAGCTATAAATAAGAGCTATATGCATGAATGGATACGAGACTATCTCTAGATCTCTAAACGAAAATCCTCTGCTGGCAAATGTTACATAAAATTTAATGCAGCATACTCTTGCTTTAGATGCTTCCTTCCATTGTATATAGGTTAGAAAGAGCATATGACAGAGCAAAGTAACATGTTCTGCTCTTATCCTCTTCTAAATTTGATTACACTAGCTTTTATATTATTGAGGCTTAGCAGGCACCTGATTTATAATCTGATATTAAAAGGGAAATTACTCCTGCCCTTAGTCTTAAGTAGCACTTACTTTTAGCCTCTGCTTCTTCCAGACAGGAGCCTTATGACAGATCTGGGATTTCAAGATGGATTTGCCTAAAATAACCTCTGATTTAATAAATCAGAAACAAGAATAATCAGCAGCAAGAATAGGACACATACTGTACTTTGGACCAGACCTTCCAATATTTGTCTAGTTCCACTGCAGTCAATAGATATGTGGTGCTCTTGTCTAAGCATCTGTTTGTGTATTTCTTAAGTTGGATCCTGGCTAATTTTGGCAAGAGTAGAATGCTGCAGCTTTATTTTTGCTGCCCAAATACAGGGGCTGTACCTGAGTCTATGCAGCTCTTAGTAAAAGATAGACTTGCTTTCACTGATCCCTCCAAAACACAGAAGAGTTGCAATGTTCAGTGTCAGTAATGCCCTGTAAACACCCTAAAATCCCTTTAAAATGCTCAACCAGGCTGTAAGATTGTTTGTGCTCAACCTCTCATAAAATATTCTCTGGGGCCACTTTTGTCTTCTTTAAAGCCCTTGTACACTTCAGGATGGCACAGAGAAGCATTGTTATAGCAGATCATCTGTCCTTTATCAGTCTGTGCTGGACATATCCTGAACAGCAGAGTGCTGGGTGCTCTGTGTCTTCTGGAGTCTGTTGGGTGCAATTCCTGTGCAGCAGGAAAGAAATTCAATCACTGATAAATATATTACAAATAGAAGAAAGCAGAATTTTATAGTCAGTTTTTCATATGTTAGAAGTGCTTCATAAGGTAGAGTTTAATAATTACTGTTTATTGCATTTGTTTAGGCAAATGTGACAGTACTAGGCACTTAGCAACAGATCAGCCACAGCATGGAGAAGCTGAACATATTTTTTTCCTGGAAGTGGGAGGTTAGACAAAATTACAGGAGACAAAGGGCCAACTTCCATAAATTTGCAAATCTTCAAATTGTGCCATCATGCATAAGCTTTGCCTTGGCGTGTACCACATTCTTCTCATTCTTTCAGTACCCAGCAAGACTGTGACTTTTATCCTGGAGTCCAAAATAATTTCTGGATCTTATGTACCAAAACACTAAATTCAAAAGACATGATGACACGAACAGTGGCTTTCATTGCTCCTTATAACATCACAATCATGCAGGGGTTGTACCAGGTTAAGTCACAGTCTATGTATCCCTGAGCATTTGCTTGATGGACAAAAACTGAACTATCCTTTACCATTTCCATTTCCATTCAGAGAACCCTCAGAATGCAGTGTGAATGCCTGGAAGAGAGACTCACCAAGCAAGCTTTGTAACAGACACTGGAGGACATCATCATCAAATTGCAGATATTGCTGTCAATAGAAAGAAAGGAAGCTCTCTTTTTCAAATCACACACCCTCTACAAATTACTGCCTCAACTGTAATTAGGAACATGCCCTTAAGTATAAATAAAACACACAAAAGGAAAAAAAAAAAAAGAATTTCACTCTGACATATGACAGGGGCACTTTGTGAGATCCCAATTAGGATTCTTTGTACTTAAACTAAAAAATGAATCAGATCCATGCTGTTGAATACTGACTCACTGTAACAAATTAGCCATTGGGACATGAAGGTTTCCTATTGTAACCTGCTGGATATCACCATCATATTTTGCATTGCTCCACATGAAAATTATCTGCCTCTTTTCACACCCTGGCATAGATATATATATATTTTTTTTTTTCCCTTCACTCTCCCTTAGCCCTTCTGCATACACAGAACACCTGTTAATTGTCATTAAAATTGAATATCACTGACTCAGGACAGATCATGTCTCTCTGCTCTGTCGTGAAACATGACAGTGCAGCATTAATGACTCTCAAAGACTGCTGTTCACAAATATTCTTTTTAAGCCTGTTCCAGCATTCTGTAATATCAGTGGAAGCCCTTCCTTTGATTTCAGTGGGAGTTGGTGATAATTCAAAAATTACGAAAGCAGCTGGAATTTGAGACAAACCCTCAGATTGAAATCTACAGATGTGTGGGATAACTTAAAACTACAGCATCTGAGAAAGGGTAACACAGGATTTTACTGTGTTGTATTTCCCCAAGGAACTTATAATGAATTATTGAAATTAGACATATGGTTTTGAACAGCTTTACATTCAACATTTCATATTCTGAACGTTTCCAAGTCTCAGATAAAATAATATGACATTAAGCAGACATGATGTCTTTTACTGGAGGGTCCTACAATGTTTTAGAAACAATAATTAAGCTTGCAAGGTATTTAAGTGCTGCTACAGATGGTCACTAAGGCACAAAGACATTTCCAAGGTCACTCAATAAATCAGGGACAACAGCAGAGCCAAACCCCAGGAGCCTCCCTTGCCCCACTGTTCAAAACACTGCAACCAAATGCAGGACCAGCATGTGCCTCTGCTCCATGATCTCACTATTCCATGCATTTTTATTCCTTTTCCTGAAGTTTTTTTTTGTGAATATTGTGTGTTTGGTTATACATAGCAGACAGGCTAATATGCTGATGTAAATTGACTGGGTTTGATTGACTTCTGTGCACTGTATCATGTGCAAGAGCAGCATTTGCATTTAGCTTTGATATAGAATGATGTGAAATATGACGGTTTGATGCAGTTGGCTGCAGTCATTCCCAGGCCCTGCAGGTCTAATTTAAAAGACATTGTCGGTGACTTCATTGCAGCTATGACAGTTGAAACCAGCTGAGGATCTGACCCAGAAATTTCATAACACCTCTGAAAACAGAGAAGAAGCTATAAGTTCATGTAACAGGAATGACTGGTAGATCGTAAATCATATTTGGGCACTTTATACGTTCAATAAGCTGTTTATTGAACTGAAGTCAATGATTTGGTATGCAAATACACAGGATTGCTTCTTTATTCAGATGTAAATACATAAACACAAACTAAGAATTAGGAATTTCAAAGAAGCCAGGAGTAAATGACTCTTTGGTACTACATGTTTCTATTTGCCCAGTGAAGCAACTCTGGAACCATTTTCAAAATGCCCTGCCATGAGGCAATTCTCATCACACATAAAAAATGTTTAGTTTAAAACTTTAGACTTTTAGAAGGGGAATAAACAGAGTCTGAGAGCTGACAATCTTTCCTCTGGCCACAGAACAGGTCAGTAGTGGAGCAGGGTTTAGACTTCAGCATTCCTCAAATCCCCTTCCCGTATTTGCCCTTCTAGAGCTGGGTCTCCTAATCTTGGAGGAAAACATCTAGTGACATACCATCAAAACAAGTCATTGGTTTTTTCAGGGCGAGATAATGGGACTGGAATTTACAACTACCAGAACCTTTGCCATGTTTGATCATCAACATAAAACTCTGTCTGACTCCTATAGCCAGATTTCCTCAAACTTGGAACTTTTCCACTAAGTGTAATTGCACAGACCAGTAAGTCACCATTTCCTAGGTCACCTCATCTGAGACACTGACTAAACCCTCATTCACCTTCCATTTACAAAGAAGAAAGGGAATGTCTTTCTGAATTTATTATAATCATTACTCAGACATGTATGCTTGACTTTAAACTCAAACCAAAAACATTTAAAAATCGCTTTTAAAAAGAGAAAGACTATTGAAAGATTATAGCTTTTCACATTCATTTAGAAGCTATAAAAATACATATTTTTTTCTGACTTATGACCAATATACAATATTTGGCCATGTTCTGAAGAGCAAGAGAGATTGTCTGGACAGTAACCAAAATGTTATCTCATTCTCTGACTACTTTAAAATATTAATTAGGGTGAACCTAAGCTTGTAAAATGGAATAATCATTTTAGCACTTTTATCATAACTTATTAACATGAGTATTGCATGCTAATGAACATGAAATATCATCACTGCTATAAAGTACCTGAGGACAACTACAGTAACTTGGAAATGACTCATTTCAATGAAGACACATAAGACAGACTGGAAAGAAAACAGAAGGCATGTGATGGTTACGTAAAAAAAAAAAAAAAGAAAAGAAAAAAAAAGAAAAAAAAAAGTTCCCTTCTTGAAGATTTCCTTCTTGAAGATTTATATTCTATTAAAGTCATCGTTATGTTCTTAACACCTCATTCAGAGAAAACAGGGTGATTTATTCCACTCTGAAGCCCCTTGACCTTGTTATGCTAGGAAATTGTTTCATGTTAGAAAACCCATAAACATCTTTTAACTAATTTCTTGCTAAGTGCATCTGAGCTTCTAGTGTAGACATCTGTAAAGTAGTAAACTCCAGTTAAAACTGGGAGCACACGTAGGGTTAACCATGAAGACGTTGTTCCCTGGAACAGGACTATATTTATGCTTATTACCATTTTACTTGAAATATACTGACACATTTGTAGACATGGTATGTTTTCCCAGGAAATATATGTTTTCTGAAACCAAGTGCCCCTTTTAATTCTCTCTTTTCATTAAGGTTGTTGATTCTAGATCCTGTGGGAAAGGAATTCTTGTAGCAATTTTAGCAAGTGCCCAGATCTCATGTAAACATTTATCCTCCTACAAGGGTTGACAC
The DNA here is from genome assembly GCF_964035555.1 of Netta rufina. Classification (NCBI taxonomy): domain Eukaryota; kingdom Metazoa; phylum Chordata; class Aves; order Anseriformes; family Anatidae; genus Netta; species Netta rufina. The sequence goes on along the minus strand of NC_140124.1, from coordinate 12,645,400 downwards.
TATTTTTTTAAAAAGATTTCCATCTCTTTTATTTTCTTTGGTTCTTTGGTGCTAGGTTATTCAGTCCCATTTGACATTTGATCTTTCCCATTTTCCCTGATGTTGCAGCAGTCCTTTTTTTTTTTTTTTTTTGGCCAGCAGTTCATTTGATTTGTGGGGGTCAATGCTGTTAATGTTTGGGGTACCATTCCTGGATTTAGAATTAACAAAATATAAGCAGAACTAGGCTTAATTTATTGTCTCTGCAACAGAGTTTCACTCATTCTTAAAGGGAACAATCTGCTAAAGTGCCAGAGATACATTAACAAACTTTAATCAATCTCCTAAAATTTCAGCAAAAAAAAAAAAAAAAAATTAATCTATTTGCATAATTGAAGTACTATCTCTGGTTAAATCTCAGGTACTGAACAGACAGGCTCAGCAAGGATCCTGCATGTGCTTAGGAGTACATTAGTGTGGTAGGAATTAAAGGTTTGAAGACATTTTCTTTCCTGTAAGAAGTCCTTGTGTAGAATCACTATTCCTTTAAAAGTCAGATATTTTTTGCTAAATTCTCAAGTTAAACTGCTGAGTTGGGCCTATTTGGCAGATACAAATGACTTTTCAAAACCAAGAACAATTGAGAAAAATCATGAACACAGAGAACTCTTGGAAGGTTTTAAATAATAATTGGTCTAGGTATAATGTCAGATCTATGCTTGTTTGCTTGAAGGTTAGTCAAACAAAGAAGTAATAAATGATGACTAGTCCATAACTATAATGTGAATCATGACCAACTGTGTGTTTGAAGAACCTCACTACACACAAATTTATACTGGGCGTTTTTCACTATGTCATGATAAATGTGGTGCTTATTTGCCTTCCCTGCTGCCTTTGATATATATTCACTTCACTGTAAGTAAATTTGCATCTGGCACATGGATAATAATGAATGGTCATCAAACTTTAATTATCACCTGAACCTTAATCATCATCTGTTTATAATAAACACTTTTGGACAAAGCTGTGCCTATAGTCCAGGATGCGCCACTATTTCAAGTCTGAAGACCTGTCTTGGATTAACAAGTTGTTATGTCTACTGTGCAGTCTATCACTGTGCCAAGTGAGTGGTAAGCCATTTTAAAGCAAGGCTGAACAGAAAAAAAAAAAAAAAAAAAAAAAAGAGGAGAGGAGAGGAGAGGAGAGGAGAGGAGAGGAGAGGAGAGGAGAGGAGAGGAGAGGAGAGGAGAGGAGAGGAGAGGAGAGGAGAGGAGAGGAGAGGAGAGGAGAGGAGAGGAGAGGAGAGGAGAGGAGAGGAGAGGAGAGGAGAGGAGAGGAGAGGAGAGGAGAGGAGAGGAGAGGAGAGGAGAGGAGGTATTTCAGTATTTAGTAAAGAGAGAGGGAGAGAGGAAGAGACCATGATGTCATTTAAAAGTGATTCATAAGCTCCTGGAGATCTTTGCCTATTGTTCAAAAGCCTAGAAGAAAATTCCAGGCATTAAGGCAAGAAAATGTTTAGAACTGTTTTACTGCTGTAGGCAAAAGTTATGAATGACCAGCTTGTAAATGGTGTAATTAACGTACTTAATCCTAGTGAAGAAATAACAGAAAATGAAGACTTCCCAAAGATGTGTGTTGAAAAGACCATTTAATAAAGGAGCAGACTCATCCTCAAAAGCTAGGATTTATGCCCTCTAATTGTCAATATCCATACTATTTACATCCATGGTATTTGTTTATACTTAGTCAGATGAATCTGATCTAAGGTACTGAATGCACGTAAACCAAGTTTGTGAGGCCTAGGAAAACACAGCATCCAGTCAAATGCCATATAGACTGCCCATTTGAAATGTCTCATTGATGATAAGAGATTAAAATAATTCATCTGTTAATTAAAGTGAATAGGAAGTAGCTAATCCCTCCACACTTCTTTGCAGATCCAAACCCACCTTTCCTTCCACCATTAAATGCTTATAGGTTGGTTTTGTGTTTTTTTGTGTTTTTGTTTGTTTGTTTGTTTTTGTTTTGTTTTGTTTTTATCTATGCACCATCATCCTTGAAATTTTATTTTGTTTTGTTTCGTTTTAATCCATAGAATATTTTTTTTTTTTTTTTTTTGATCTAGTCATATCCTGGAAAATATGTGATTCACAATCAATTTATTTCATAATACTTCTGTGAGATATTCTGAAATATTTCAGTGAGGTATTTAGTTTAGGCTCTGTGTTTCTTTCTTCTTCAAAAGAGCTTAAGAAAACCTATCCTGCTGCACCACAAGTCCCCCTGATCTCAGTTGCACCGCAAGACTCATGATCATGAGTCAGTTTATATCAGCTGTAATCACCTCTCCAGGATAGGAACAAATGAAGGTTCAGCCCTTTCTAGTTTGCCACCCACCCAGGTCCTGGGTGGGGAGGAACAAGAGGAGGTATGGGAGCAAGGGTTCCTCTCCAACTCTGCACCAGCCTCTAGTCTCAACCCTTGAGTTCTATAAAAATGAGCACTTCATGTTTCCATCCTAAGCTCCTCTGAGAAACACAAACGCTTTTAAAGTCAATGCTTTAAGGAAAAAACATTTCTTCACATAGGAATGTCAGTCTCACTTGCACTTTCCCAGGGAACCACCAAAAGTAGGTGCTTCACATAACACAGAAGAAACATCATAATTCCTGTCACATCTGACACATCTAGAGTCATGACAGATAAAGATTGTTACGAACCATTGGCATGAAGCTTATTAAATCTTTCAGAATTTATTAGTATTCACTACTATAAATGAGGATATTCTTGGCTATTATATAAGCATCCAGCTACCTCTTCATCTCAGTAAGTCTTCATCCTTAACAGCATCCTTTGCAAGAAGATTTAATATTTACCTGCTCTATTTGACAATATATTTCTTTTTATCTATTTTGAATTTACCACCTTCTAATTTCATAAAAGTCTCCATATTCTTGTGTTATGAGACAGGGAGAACAGATGCTCCTGATCTACCTCTTCTATACTGTTTATTATTTTGCATATTTTTATCGCATTCACTTATTCATCTTTTTTTTTTTTCCAGTGTTTTCAATTTCTCTCATATGAGTTTTTGCACTGCTCTATTCATTGTATACCTGAAGATGAAAAATGAAATAATTTTAAAACAGTTAAATCAGATAAAATGGCTGAAGCTTACAAAAAAAAATTAAAAAAAAAAAAAAAGATAAAGTTAAAAAGAAAAAAAAAAACAAACTTCTTTAGCGAGACCGAGGACAGAAAATATTAGTGAAAAAATACGTTCTTTGAGAAAGGCCCCAGTAAAGAAAATGAATAGATTAAACATGAATATTACTTTTTATTATACTTATATATATAAATATAAATATACAAAAGCACTCACTCACATACACAGCCCTAAATATTTAAAGGTATATAAGCATATACAATACATTTGGCTTAGATGGGGGAATTACGAATCCTAGGTCAATGAAACAGTTAAGTCAGGATTGTGACTACAAAGATGTGGCAGTTCATGATATATCTCAAAGCGTTCTGGCAACTGAAATAGATTTGCCATATTATTTAAGTAGAATGGAAATTAATATGATAGAATTCTATATAAAATAAAATGTTTGTGGTATTACAGAGCAAACAACATGGTGCCTATAAGCCTGTTCTGTTACCAAGGAAATTAAAGATGGGTCTTACACCAGCTGCTGAAAACCAGCCTTGCAAATATACACAAATAAGTAACTTCACTCAAACACATTTATTTTGGCTATGTTAGTTTCCTCATCTTTAATCGGGGTCGCTGCTTCATTTGATTTATTACAATCATTTCCCCCCTAAATCACAGTCTGAGACACCTTTCTGAGCTGAAGTAGATAAATATTCTAGTTTTCTACAAGTAATGCCATATATTTATCTATTTTCTTACTCTGGAGTTGTTCTTTTACATTATAAATGCTAGTGAATGCACTGTATTTGAACAATAAAACTGTAATTCAGTCCAAAATCCCAGCTTCTGTACAAGCCATGGATTATAACATAGTTTACAGTGATAGCACAGTCCTTGACAGCATTAATGCCTTAATTCACCAGTATCTTCCAACCTGTCTATATTTCATCTATATTTGACCAACACATAAATGAATAAATCATAAATAGAAAGAAAGCAAAGATATAAGAAGCATTTTCCAAAACTTTTTGTGAACATGCCCACTTCAAAAAATAGATAAAAGTAAAACCAGCAGTAAATTACATAATCTTACATGATTTAATCTCAGCTTCAGTTACCACTCAGCAAAACACTTGGTGTCAGAGCATCCGCTGCGTTGCACCAAGTTCTTAATTGCTGAAGTAGAAAGGAACTGGGGAACTGCAGTGAGTGCCCAGGCTGGCACTTATCATGACATCTCCACACGGCCCTGGGAGAGCTCAGGAGGGACAAAGCTCCTGTAAAGAAGAAAAGGGAGGACTATGTTTTAATTTATTTACCATCTTGTCTAAACCAAAGGACAGGTCAATGGATTCAGCTCATTTCTGAGTCATTTGTGCGTTGTCCTCTTGACCAGGGCATTAATATTCTTGTACTCTGCTGAAGTTAGGGCATCCTTTTCCAGAGAAGGAAAAAATCTTTTATATCCTGTTCTGGTTTTGGCTGGGACGGAGCTGATTTTCTTCCCAGTAGCTGGTATGGCACTGCGTTTGGGATTTAGGATAAGAATAATGCTGATAGCACAGTGTTGTTTTAGTTGTTACAGAGCAGTGTTCACACAAGCCAAGGTCTTTTCAGCTTCTTGTGCTACCCTGCCAGCGAAGGTGCTGGGGGTGCACCAGGAGCTGTGAGGGGACACAACCAGGACAGCTGGCCCAGACTGGCCAAAGGGATGTCCCATACCATGTGGGGTCATTCTGAACAATAAAACTCAGGGAGTTGGCCAGGGGTTAGGGGGAGCAGCCGCAGCTCAGGAAGGGGCTGGGCATCAGACAGTGGGTGGTGAGCAATTGCATTGCGCATCACTTCTTTTGCTTATTCTTTTATCACCATTATTGTTATTGTTATTATTATTATTGTTATTGTTGTTATTATTTTCCCTTCCTTTTCCATCCTATTAAACTGTATTTATCTCAGCCCATGAGGTTTTGCTCTTTTTGTTTTTTCCTGATTCTCTCCCCCAGTGAACAGCTGTGTGGTACTTAGCTGCCTGCCAGGTTAAACCCCAACTGTTTCTCTGTTCACTAGCACCAGAATCAGCATGGTTTGGTTAGTCAGCAGCATCTGTCCACTGTCTGTCCAGGCAATAATGCTATACAACAGCTTTAACTGGAAAAAGATGTGATTTTTTCAAGCTCAATGACAGTGAAGATAAGGCCAATTTTTTAAAGCTGCTAGTGAAGAGTGATGCAAAATTGGTAACATTCTACATTGTAATGACATTTCTTTGACAGATAAAGCTCATTTTCCAAAATATGGTGTAATGTATACTGAGCCCCTATCCATTACTATACCAGATCTAAAAAATAAGAGTGCTGAAAGGGAAAAAAAAATGTTAGTACTGTATGAATTCTGAAGATTTCCTATTGACACCTGGAGATTTTCCTATTACAGATGAGAAAGCAAATAAAAAATGGCAATTTTTAGGAGTCAAACAGATGCTAAAATTTAATTCTCCATTTAAAAAACTGAAGATAGATCAATTTTGTTTTTAAAATGTAACAACATGATAAAATTACATTTTTGAAAGTTCACATTTCTTCAAATGGAAAATATACTAAAAGTGATTCCTTTAGCAGTTTCAATTTTAGTTTAAAAAAAAAAAAAAGAAATTTTTTGAAGTTCAGCTGTGGAGATGATAATGTTGATTTATCCCTTATAGAGCAAATGGATGAATTGTGGAAATCCAATGCAATGTTTCAACTTTGATGGGTATGAATTCTAGAAAATACAGGTCTAACCTATATTTATATTTACCTTATTCACTGTTCTTATATGGTCAAATATTGTGCAAGGAAAGCAGGTGTTTGGCTGTGTATAAGGAAACAGCGTATGCATATCCTTCCGATATCAGTTTTCACATGAAGTCAATATATTTTAGTATCGGAGTTGAAGATTGATACATTCTTGCTAGCAGATTTGGGGACTGCACATTCAAGGTATGTTCAGCTCCACTAGCAAGGAGCTTGCCAGCTGCAACAGCATGGCAGAAAGACCATTAGTTTGCATATGTGATATAATGAAGAATCTAAATCTTTGAATCTAAAAAGCCAGTACTTGTGTTGCCATTTCAGAGCATTTTTTCACACAGAGGATCTGCAGCAAAATTAACTCATAGCAAGAAGCTAATTCTAGTTTGACTCACCCACTCCCGTCCACAGATGCTCAGCAGAAGGATTATCTGAAGGTCTGCTGGAAGTTCAAAGTCTGATCCAAAGCCCATTAAACCATCAGTCCTTTGGGCCCCTAAATGAGAATGAATCATCCACCCTGCAGCATTTTCACACTTACAAGTTTGCTCAATTGATATTAACTGATCAAGACAAGTAGCCAAATATTTATCACACATTGCCCTACCCAGCCTTGACGCCTGGTTCAATAATATGTCTGTGCTGTATAACAAAAACACTGAAGCATGAGAAGTTATTTGAATTCAGGTTTCTGGTAGCTCTTAGTTAAACATTTGGCAACTGTTATTATAGAACCTGACAAGACGTCACTCTTGACAATGAAGAGAGAAAACTTGGGGTTCTACACAAGGACCTGTTTAAAACAATGACAACAAACATTGTAACCACACATTTAAGCGGTTGCAACAAAGACTGACTTGGTAATTAAAAGAACTTTCTCAATTCAACAAATTATATCACTTTGAGCTTCGGTGTCATCTGTTAAAATTCCTCAGAGGGACATTTTTAATAGGGAATTTTAGTGCTTTTAATAAATGGCAAAGCTGGCTACACAGGAGACCAAAGTACAAGACCAGCACAAGCTGTATCAGAGCTGGCCCCTCTCAAGCCCTGCTCTCTCTTGACCAGGGCAGACAGATGACCATTAGAGATGAGAGCTTACACGCCTATCCCACTCTTGGTCTTTCTGTCTGCTGACATTGCCAGAGGGTCGTTTTCAGATAGAGACAAGGGTGCATCACTAATGCATAAACATGTCAAAACTAGACTGCTTAAAACTCTGTTTTATTACACTGGAGCTTGCAGCAGTGATCTGGAATGAGTGATGAGTCTGGGTTTTGGGTTTGAAGATGGCCAAGTTTTCATTAATTTACATCATTTTTGGCCTTGACCATTCACTGTTATGTTTTTTAATTTTTTTTTGCTGGCACAGTTCTGATTGGTCTCCATCCAACTACCCATCTCAAATTGTGTTTACCTCATACTTTTCAAGAGAGGTTTTATTAGCATTGTCTAGTAGTGAGAAAGGAAAGCTCGAAGAGCCCAATTTAGTTTTTAGTCAGAGAATGCCATGCCACTGATGTATTAAAAACAACCATAGTAGGTCCTTGGAACAAAAACCGAGGAAAATAAGAAATAAAGGTGATAAAATAAGAAATGAGAGAGGAGATTCTTCCACAATTAATAGAATACAGGACTCACTACTAATCTAAATCCAGTTCAAATAGTGTTCTAGATGAATTTATTCTACGTATACAACATTTTTTCACTATCAGCTGTTCTCTCACGCCTTTATAAAAATGTTTCCTGTCACAGATCTATCTTACTCCATGTCCTATACAAAACACTTGCCCATTCTAGGTGCTGAACAGATAATGAAGTCATTATTATAGTTTCTGGTCCACTCTGTCGTAGAGTTACCCAGTTTATTTAGCACAAAAGTGGCTTGTGGACATAGATGCCACATTCTTGCAACCCTTCCTGACTGTCTATATTTTTGACAATGAAGTGCACAAGCCACATTTCTGTTGGTGCCTCTGTATGCTGCCTAAGTGCATGCTATCTACCCAGGCAAATAATTATGCAGACCCTCCAATAAACAGTATCCAACAAAGATACCTGTTCATGTCCCCAGGCTGGATGGCCGTGCTCACTGGTCAGTTCATAGTTTAGGGTCCTATTCTGTCAATCTTTTTCAAAGGTATTTTTACAGTGATGTGTTCCTAATGCTTTCCTCACCGTTCTAGTCTGAACCCTATTTTATATGGAAATGTTGTCTTGTCACAGAACAGATCCATTTTTTTTCCAGAGTACTTAAAAAATGTCTATGCTGTGTAATAAAACCCAGACAGAAAGCCCAGCTATGGAAGAAAATGGGAAAAAGGGATCCCAGAAGCCCTATAATATACTACCAATATACTACATTGGCACATGTAGTTTGATGTTTAACGTCAAAACAAAACTGAATGGACTCATTTTCACTTGTGAATGTCAAGATTTATATATTAGACTATATAGAAATAGTCTGTGGGAAAAAAAAAAAAAAAAAAAAAAAAAAAAACTACAATGATATTTAAATTTTTGGATTAAAAATAATAATATATCTATTTTTTAACGGCTGATATGCAGAAGCTTCCCAAAAGAAAGAAAATCTAATTTTCAGTTTGTTCTAATCTCAAAGCTTACAATTAAATCTCAAGAGATTTCTATCTGGTGTAAAAGTCTCCACAGTGTCTACTACAGGATCATATATTGATGTTTTTTTTACTGGCTATAAGAATTAAAAATAGCTGACAAATTGAAACGGCTTCATAACAAAAACATTTTATATCTCTGCAGGTTGAGAACATGATTGAAGAAAGCAAGTAAATGTATTTAGAATTTCAATTGATGTTCAGGGGAAAAAAAATAAGCATTTAAGTATGTGCTTAGCTTTCAGCAGGACAAAGCATGAGCTTTAAGTTAAATTTGGTTAATATGCTTTCCTGAACACAGATAATTTTCTGCATCAGGTTGTTAATGAGCAAATGGTAAGTGATACATTTTTTCCTTGCTACAAGTACAAATGTATCATGATAATTTCAGACTAGCAAGTAATAAAACTATATTGTGAGAAATACCTTACTAAGAAAATCTACTTTGAAATGTTATATAAAAATAACAGATTGTTCTGCATTTGATTTCTCCAAATGATCTCATTTAAATGTAAATTTTAACTAAGTTATGCTTCCCTTGGTGGTATTACTGTTTAAACTAATTGCTGGCTGTTAGAACTCAAAATCATGTGTGTATGCAGCTGTGAATAATGAATTTCTATCATCTTGCTAAAGAGCACAGGTTTTTCTTTCTTGATATCTCTTTGTCTTCATGGTATCTATCAGAACTAGTTTTTACACAGAATGAAATTAAAGAACCATCTAAGAAACATTAAAAATAGGTTTTGGAAGAGCTTAGGTGTATCTCTTCTGAGGGCAACATTGGTAAACTTGCAAAATTTGTCTTAAGAGTCATGTTAAAATCATTTACTTAGCAGAAAATGAACTCTAAGAAATATTTGCTGTCTTGTTTTTATTTTTTTTCTTAGAGATAATCAATTTGGTTTTGACATAATTTACAATACAGGGAGCAGAGTCATCTTCACAGATTGCAGATAAATGGTATTACTATATATCTCATGATGGTGGGAATTTCACAGATATGCAGTGAAATGTTCACGGCCTTAACAGATCAGTCCTTAGGTCTGTTTGTGCCTTTCAGGTGTGACCAAGTGCAAAGACCAAGATTTGCCCCAGACAAACACAAGTGTAAGTCCATTTCCTTTTGTGGCTTTTGCAGAACTGTTCATAGTCAGACAAGTGTGCAGTCATTCAGCATCAGATCCAGATTTGCCTGTTCACTGCATACCAATGCATGAGATTAACTGGATGCCTGGTGTGCTGTGAAAGGAGAGAGCACAAATACACATGGTGCAAAATGTGTCCTCTAGATAGGTGTCCTCTCTCTTTATTTTGTTTTGTTTTGTTTTGTTCCCATAGTACAGTGATTTCTTTCCAAAAGAGAACAGCATCTATTACCAGGAAGTATAGCTTACGGCATGGGATGCATGTGCATAGTAAGCGTAGACCCACTCTTGGGATCCCAGGTATAACCCTTCAGCCATTCTTATCCAAAACCACACTGCTGTGCAGGCTGACCTTGGAAGCTCTGCCAAACATCTGGACATGAGTTTGGTTTCCCTTTTTCTGCCTTATAGTCCTTCCCTTTATAATGTGTATCTGAAACCTACCTTGATCTTCTACTGATCTGGGTTACAAAATCTGCCAGCACTCCTCTTGGCTCTTCTTCTCTCTACTGGTTATTAGTAAAAGCATCAGGAAAGAGAAGCTGTTGGTCCATCACTAATTTCTAAAAGGATTTTAATGTTGTGCCTGAGAAAGAAAAAAAGAATTATAATCAATTGATACGATATTGGAATGACATATGATACAGGCAGCGAGTGGCAATGATATAATCTCTTTTAAATTTTTTGATTTCACAATATGGGTGACCTTGGAGATTTTTGATCTGCATTCCAATAGTATATTTGCAAAATGCAGAAAATATTTCCTAATAGGATTGTTTTAAGTGTAAAATTCAACCTTGTAAGATTTATGGTGTCCATTTTCTGACCCCTCCCCCCTCAAAAAAAAAAAAAAAAAAAAAAGAGAGAGAGAGAGAGAGAGAGAGAGAAAGAAAGAAAGAAAGAAAGAAAGAAAGAAAGAAAGAAAGAAAGAAAGAAAGAAAGAAAGAAAGAAAGAAAGAAAGAAAGAAAGAAAGAAAGAGAAAGAAAGAAAGAGACATAGAAAAAAAAGAAAAGTGTAAATTCTGACTATTTGTGAGACTATCACTTTGCAAAAAACTTGTCACTTGAAAAAACAGATGAATGAACTGGAACCCGATGTACAATTTGCATGTATTATTTAAAAGCCAGACTACTTAAAAGCACAGCCTTCCTTTACGAAACTCCTGCCAGCAAAGCTGAAGTATTTTACTTTGTCCAGTTTCCATTTTTCTGCCAAAGCTACAAAATAAATTAATTCATTTCTCATGCTGCCACTTTGCTTTAAATTAAGTTTCCACATATTCATTTAACTTAAAATACAATCTGATGATGATAAGTTTAGCTCAGAGGTGGAAGCTTTAATGATATAGGAAACTAGTAACTGGGCAAAATCTTTCAACTTGGATTACTGGTTCAAACCCAATCAAACTAACCTCTTACAGGCTGGTTATGACATTCATTGACACCCTGCACCTCATTCCTTGAACAGGAAACCACTTACTGGCAGACATGCTGGCAATCTAAGCAGAACAAGTTGAGATTTAAGAGGTTTGGAAACTGAATCTTTTCCAAGTGTCGAAGAGCGCAGAAGGTCCTGCTGCTGCTCAGATGATGGGCTCGGCTCCCAGGCTAGAGTCACTGGGAGTACTTCCACTTCCCACACGAGCTTGGGTTCACAAGTAAAAGCTGAATTTCAGCTTCTCACAGCAGTTGGTCTGGGAATACTAACAAAAGTAATGTCATTTCTTTATTGCTGCGGTTCGTTAGCTGGCTGTAAGTGTGTTTAAGACTCCTTCACATAGTGCTAGAAAACTCCTAATGTAGTAAAGACAGGGGCCCTCCCTCAAACAGTATAAGTTTTATGGTTGCCAAACATATAGATAGCTTGATTATGCTTCAGTAGTTACCAGGTCACCATATAGCAAACTTAAAGAACTGCACTCTTTTTTTATGTCAGTGTTTCCCCACTTGTAAAGTGTAAAGGAAAATGCAGATTTCTCAGAGTTAACACTGGAACATGAACTGTGATTATCGCAATCAATAAAGTTAAATTTGATTTAAAGAATAAGGCTGCTCAAAACAAATAAGAACACTTCAGTACTGCTACATTTCTCTGTTTTCTAGTCTTCTAAAACTAATGGAAATGACATGAAAATATATCAGAAATATATAATAAGAGCTTGAAAATGAATCAGGAAACATAAAACTACAGTTCTGACCACAGCATTATATTTTCCACATTGCATAATGTTGTTGCTGCATAGCTTAAATTACTCATATAAAATCAGGGTTAAGGCAACTTATATTGAAATCTTATTAATGTTAACTTCAAAGGTTCCTATTGACTTGAGTGGCTTGGGACAGACCTAAAAGAGATTTTATTTTATTTATTCTTGATCTTAGCATTGTCACTTTGCGGTATTGTCTCCACTGGACTACATTTATCAGTAGAGTCAATAATTGTTATATTTTAGAATTAGAAAAGAGTGCAGAAAATCTGTTGATTTGAATGAGAAACCATTATGCAGGACCTGCAGCAAGGAAACTGTAAACCTCAACCCTCCTTTTGAAGAGTTGCTTGAACACCCTCCATAAATTGTAGCTGAATATCTTTTATGTTTGTTTTTGTGGATTGCCTGTGCAGCTATGGAACATTAGTTAAATAGAACCAATATAGATATATTATTTTGTATTATTGAAGGCAATTTTCTTTAATTAGCATAATAAGAGGAAAATTACATATCTTACTAAGGGCCACTTGTGTCATTTCCCTGTACACACAGATCTTTCCAGCTGATTGTTTTCAATCAACCTATAAAGCACTATGAACAAAACTGCTCAAGTGTAGCAGTCTTACTTTCAGCATTATTCATTTTATACATGACATATTTTCAAACATGGTTTCTGAGACTCAAACCACATGAAAAGATTTCTTTTGACTCTTTCAAAAAGTTTGTGGTCTGTTTGCTTGCAGTCATCATGGAAAGACTTATTCAACAACTGCATGTTTTTAGTGTATTTTGTTTCCTTTTCCTTCTTGTGAGTGAAGATGAAAGAAGAACCTAATTACTGTAGGATTAAACTTCTTTATATGAAGGACATTTTGCTGTGACTTTGAACATTAATATCACTAGAAAACACAGAGACAATAATTCTCATTTACCATACAGGTTCAGATGATGCAATGTGCTGAATTAAAGAATGTAAAACTATAATTATATACATATGGCTTGTCAGAAAGTAAAAGGAATGTCATAATAGCTGCTAATTAACTTTTACAGGCATGAGCAAAGTTGGTTATGTATTTTGAATTAGGAGAAGGTGAAAAACAGTATTTCATCTGAGCTGTGAAAAATAGTCATATGGGCACTTTTCCCCAGATAAACCTGTATCTGTAACTTGGCATGTCAGTAATGATTAGTGGTCATGTTCTTTGATGCACTGTAACACACCAGTTTGTCAAATAATGGAGGGTGAGTAGCAGTTACAGAATCATAGCTCTGAACTTTTTAAAAAATGTGTTGTCATATATTCACTTTAAAAGTAAATCTAAGGATCTGTCAATAAAAAATTAATGTTGGCAGTATGGTCTTTCATTTATTATGAAATTTTTTAGTTTTCAAGAGGAAAAAAAATAAATAAATATGAGAAAGGGAGCAATTTAAAGGAAAAAAAAAAAAAAAAAGCCACCAATTATTAAAACACACCAGAAGTTGTAAAGTTTTGTATGAATACTTTCAGCTTATCAAAAATGTATTAAAAAAAAAAAAAAATTCCCATATGCATAGTTCCTTTTTTTCTGTGAAGTTGAAAGTAAATTAAATTTCTCAAACGGCTACAGCAGAAAACAAAGAAACTTCTGACGTGTTTTTTTTTAATACATATCCACAGTTGAGCAGCCATGACTCACAAGTTTACCATAGTAGAAAATAAGGACATCCACACTAAGACAAGTAGCTATGTAACTCTATATTTGGCTAAAAATTCTCATATAGATAAGCCCTAATTACTTGTCAAGAGCCACACTGATATTTTATCCATAGCAAGCAACACCCAGCTTCACCAGAAATCTTATGAAGACACTGGAGGAATGTTGACCAAAACCAAAAATACAAAAATGTCTCTTGCAATATGAATTCAATCAAATTCCATATGTACCAGTCTGCTTTCTTTTTGAGGAATTTAAATTTAAAGAAAACTGAAAGTCCTATCTGTGTCAGAAGACATTGCCCTGTGCTTCAGGACAAAATCCTGATTTTTATTTTAAAATGACCCTCCTATAAAAATCCAGACTATCATTTATATATATATATTTGATCCAGCCAAACTTCCAATACAAGATTTTTTTGCAGTTGAGTGTTTTATTTTTTTATTCAAATAATATTTTTAAATTCTATTTAGATTTTGGATCCTCAATGCCTTTGCATGAAGAGATCACTCATTGAAATTGTGATCACCTAATTTTCCGCATTACAAGCAAATCAGTTCTCTTCGTGGCATAAGAACATGCAGGATTCATCACAGCTTTGCCTTGTAACAAAATATTCATGACATAAAGCCCAGCATATGTATCAACCATATTGCTTATGTGCCCATAATTCTGAGATATGATGTTTACATTGCAGTTCATAGGCCTTTGAGCCAAACCTTTCTGTTATTCATTACCTGGCTTTTCATTCCGTTCAGTACATGTGCAAGATTTTAGCAATCAAAGTGACATGTTATTTTCTTTTTATAATAACCAGTATCAACATCCCCCTCCAAGATGCATCCTTCCCAAGTAAGACTTGCAAGGAACAAATAAATACTACTTAAACTAGCGTTTATTTTGCAATGACCACAGGCAAGGTCACAGGGAGTTTGAATGAAACCATTTTTCCATACTTGTGCAAATTCAGTGCCCATGCTTTTCTGAGCAAATCAAACCCAAACTGCTTTTGCCTAGAGTTTTTAAACGTGAATTATACACAGAAAGCTTCTCTGGCTTTGATTCTCCACTTGGATTACCTGCAATTGCTTGCAAGTACTTAGATGCAAATAAGCACCAATTTCCTTTCAAGATCAAAGATTTATTAGATGTCAGATTTTATCTCTGACAATCAGAACGCTGTATGCATAAGCCTATTGCTGTAGGTTCTTACATTCAGATTCCCATGTTCCTTGTGTTAAACAGAAAGTAGGTTGTTGCCACATAGTAAGTGAATGAGCATAACAGTATAAGAAATCTATAATTCTCTCTTGAGGGTTCAACAAGGGACGTAGGGAAAAAGATTGGATTAATTCTCCTGGAACAGTGTGGTTGGTCATTATTCTTTATGTGGATCAATATGAATCGAGTCTGGGCTATTCTAAAATGTACTGTTACTTTCCAGAAGGCAGTGAGCTATTTTGGTGGTGTACTCAAACCATAATAGTTACATTTGTCAGATTATCCATTATACCTCACATCTCCATAAAAATTCTCAGTGCTCAGACATGCTGTTGAAATCATCTTAAGTACTTTTGCTTGGAGGTGAGATGATGTAGTTAGACCTATTTTGGGTGATATTTTAATGATAACAGAATCAACCATTCTTAAATAATAATAATAATAATAATAATAATAATAATAATAATAAAATCTGAGGACAATTTGGTCATAATTATCCTTAATCATTTGGACTATTTTAAAAATTCTCTTACCATCTAATCTGAGAACAATAGAATACTGCAGGATTAGACATTCAAACATCAGATGCTTCTTTACTATTACTATCAAAGGTTTTTCTCTTCTAATTACGAAGCTTGCTTTCTTAGCACCAGAATACTCAGTGCTCATACGTATATACTCAGGATGCATCCAGCTGTATTCCCAGCTGTCCACTGGGAATAAGTTTAACAGTGGTTTAGATGTCTACCAGTCAGATCCTGTAAAGGGCTGAACAACTTCTGGAACTGTCAAGTTCTTTCTTTTAAGGACTAGATTTATTTTTTTTTTTATAGGTGTAAACTCTTACTGAAATAAGAAGGAAGACTTCAGTGGATCTATGATAATTTAAACCAGCTAATATTTTACCCCAGCTTTCAAAATTTCAGAAGTTGAGATCTTTCAGCAACATGTTACAGGTTGGAGCCATGAGCAATAAAAGTTAAAAATCCCTTTATGACCTCTACTATGTGCTGAGAATGTATATTTAAAAAAGTGTTTAGAACTGCATAATGTATGCTGTGCAAACGTCCTTCCTGCTTTTGACATTGGCACCGATTGTCTCAACCCATTGCAGAATGTTTCCTGCTTATAGCTAACTTCATTTTCATTTATCTTCACTGAATCTAATGATAGCAGGTAAAATGTGCAGTCATTTGGACCAAAGCAGTGTGCTTCTATGCATTCCCAGTAAATGGTGTCAGGGAATGAAACAAGGATGTCCAGAAGCAAAGGAGAACTGCAAGAAAGACATAGAGGGCACAGAAAAGTCAGCTTTTTGAAGGGAATGTGCAAGATTATTGCAGTAACCTTTATATGAAGATAAAGCATTTGACCTTTATCTTCACTGCAGCATTTAAAGGATAGGTGAAATGTTTTGTTTTGTTTTGTGTTTTTTATTTTATTGTATTTAAAAGGCAAGAAACAAAATGTGTAAAAAAGCAGTTATTTTCAGTGCTAACTGTACCAAGAAAGTAAAACCTATTTTCTTATACAATGTTTAGTAGTCACTGCTGCTCAGTAGATGTCAGTCAAAAGGAGTGAAAAGAGTTGTGAACAGTGACTAAAAATCCCTTCTTCTCTCATTTGTTCAGATTTCAGCCTCTTTTCTCTTGAGATGTCATAATTTCATTGTATCTCCAGTTACCATAGAGTCTTTCAGGATGGACAAGAGATGAATGCACATAAAAGAACAAATGACTAAACGAATGAAAGAAAAAAAAAAAAAAAAAGACATTCTTTTTTCTTTTTTTCAAGATCAGTATTAAATGATATCTTTGTTCCTGCAAAAATAAATGCAGTGGATTAAATTAAAGCAATGCTGACATTGTGACATGAAAATACAAGGTCATTATTCATTTATTATACCCTACTGAGTCATAGAAGTTACGGAAACGTGCACAGTCTCACAGCATATTACCTAAGGTCCTTGATCCTGCTAACATGCACTTTAAACACGGAAGTCATTCCATGTAACCATAGTAGAAAAACTGACATGCTCAAACTTAAGCAGCTGCATAAACTTTTGTGGGATGGAAACCCAGACGCATGGCAGCTAATATGAACACAGAAACTAATCTGAGTTTCCGTATATTAGCCATGCAGAAATAAATATTAAGTTTACTTCTACTGGAAATGGCAGCTTAATTTCCCTTTATGGATATCATCACACAACAGGAATACAAGGAGATTAAAGTAATATATTAAATTGGCTAACGCAAACCCTTTAAATCATAGAAATTCTATGCCGCATAGAAATAATGCTGCCTAAAGGTAATGTAACACACTTCTTCAAGGTATTTACATTGAATCAACAGGGTGTGCAAACATATAGTATCCCTGTGAACCAGGTCAGTTAGTTAAGTGACTGAATGTGGATTTGGGATTTGGATTTTCAAATAAAGCTGAAGGAGTTAGACCATTCCTCTGCCACTCTCTCTTCAAAACTAAGTGAATAAATGATTTAAATGCCCAATTTTTATTGTCTTTTCCTTTGATTTATCAAAAATCATAGCCTAGTGCTGAAATCCTGGTCCCACTGAAGTCATCTACAAGCCACCCATTTGATTTTGACAATGCCAGGATTGCATCTGGGCCACCTTACTTTCCCCACTCCAGAATGAGCATTCTCTACATGAGAACTGTTTCTGCTCCCATTAATGATTTTATTTAGAGCCAGATCAAGACACAGGAGATTAGCTTGACTTCAATCCAGCTTAAGATGAATGACCTTTAAGGGGAACAATCACATGGTGAAAATAAGACCTGGATAAAACAACCCCAATAAAAAGCACAGATTTCTGCACGGGGTTTTTATTATGCTTCCAATAGGCAGAAGCCAGTATTGCTGATCTGTGCTGCCACCCTGTGTCACTCAGCACTCTGCCTGCCTCTTGATTGCAGTTGCTAATGGAGTATTTTCCATACAGTTCAAAATCACTTACAGTATCGTCTCCTTTTCCCTTTCTTTGGTATTGAACTTCTTCCACAGCAAACATCCCACACTAAATTTCCATTCAGTCAGTGGGATTTATATTCCAGATGGAAGCATTTGTCATCAGTTTGGTTCAAAACACACGTGTGCATTAATAGTTAAATAAATAAAATAAATAAATAAATAAAAAGCTTTCATCGTACCAAAGTCAAACTGATATTTATTTACCGCTAGGGATAGACATTGTCGCGTGATAATTGTCAAATAGGTTATGCCCTGATTTAATAGAAAAACCACAACTGAAAATGATGGATAATGTTTTCATTATGTTTATTGCAAGGCATTGCTTAATCATACTTATAGTTCATGATGGGGAAATATTTTAATAGGATTTCACTGGGCCAGTCTGGGGACAAAGACTGTCCTTTCATTTTCATGTGAAGTCCTTCAGGCAAGAAGATTCTGATCTTTAATCATGGCCTTTAAATACAACTACAACTAATAAACACATAATTTATATATATATATAAATTTTACTGTAAATTATAACTTTTAACTCATTACAGATGTGCAAGAGCTTGAATGGACATGGGAAAACATACCTGACTGCTGTCTTATAGGACAGTCAGTGTTTCTCTCTGTTGAAAAGCTGAAGGATGCAAAGGGCAGAAACATATATTTATTTCAATCACAACATTCTACTTCTTTGAGAAAATATTCTATTAAGAGAAGCCTACAACCTATCTGTTAAAATTAGCTGCCAGCTGAACTCCATGGTGCCTTCTCCATTCGCAGATAGGAATGCTTTTAATTAAAGTATGATTTTTGCACTCGGCAATGTTCACTGGCCAGTGAGTGCCTATACTTTGCTTGCATCTGAAGCTGAGAGCTCTGTGATCGCTTCTAGTTTGTCCTTCACTTCAGATCTGCAATGGCCAAAGCAGGCAGCTTTGCAGAGCCTCTGCAGCTTTGCCTCTGACTCTTCAGGTTGTTTGTTCAAAGCTCAGTCATTTTCCCTCTGAATTGCCTCTTTCCCAGACTGCAGAACAGGACATTTCTCATGGGTCCTCTCTGCTCAGAGAAATATTGACTACGTACCTATATTTGCATTATATGTCACAAAACTATGTTTACAGGCTTTGGAGTGGTATACAAGCACACAGAAAACATGAGATTGTTAACAATTGTTTATTAGATAATTGTTAATTAATGAGTACTGTCTTTGATCACTATTATTTTTTCCAGCATTCTTCAGTGCTAAGAATGGACAGTACTCAGGGAATTTGTATTGCTAGTAATCCTTAGGACACTCATTGCTGTGATTTTATTTACTGCATGCCATTTAAAGCCTTGAGGTTGTACAGGATTCCCATGTCTTCATGGGCTTTTGTGTGCTATTCACTGCCATTGCTCAGTTTTTCACAAATATTCATTAATTCTAGGAGTACCTGCACCAAACAGTGGAGTGTTGGACAAGCTAGTCACAAAACCAGGACTGTTATAAATGCATCATTTCACATCTATTCCTAGGGAAAGGTTTTGGCTATGGTATGAGAATCACATTTTCTGTATCTCAGACAAGTGTCTCTGAATGGTAATGTACTTTGCTGTTTAGCTGTACCAAATCACATCAATTCCTATTTGGAGTGTGTTGTTGTCTTGTACCACGCAACCGTGGCCTTATCTTTGCTATGATGGGAAAAGGTAGGTATTGGTCTTTGTATTAAAAAAAAAAAAAAAAAAAAAAAATAAAAGACTATCCATTTTTGTTCCTATCTTGAAATGCCTGAAGCCTGATTTTTCAGGATTGTCAGCATTTTTATGGCATTTTAAAGCACAGTTCCCTTTGGCTCCATTTGCAAACCCATCAGATTTTGCTTTAAATTTCAAGTTAAAATGATCTCACCTCAAAACTCTGTTATGCCATGGCTAGTTTTGTGGAAAGGTAAACAAGAAAAACCCAGTCTCAACCACATATTATGAATTTTGCATGGTTTCAGTGGAAATCCATGTCTCAGCCCAGATCTTTTAAAAAGCAAGTTAGAAATTGCACATGCAATAACTGCACTTGGTTTTCAGAGAAGACAATGAATAATGCTGGAGGCATTTTATCATTTTGCAGTGGTGTCAAATTTTAGCTTTCTAATATAATCCTACCTACCTAATGAGATATAAATGCACGGCTTTTCTCACTGCCAACTGTGTCAACAGCAAACTCCTTTTGGCCAACAGCACGGTCAATAAGGCGATGTGAGTGGAAAAAGGAAGGAAGCTCAAACCAGCAGTGTGACCAACAAGAAAGCAAGGGTTAAGCTGAGGCTTTGCCATAAGACGGGGTGATAACATCAGTTTTAAATGAGACAAGGGTAGAGGCAGTACTGTAATACAGCACAAAATCCTGCTTTATGATAAAACAGTGAGCATCTGCCCTCTAGAGGATTAGCGACCAACAACCAGCAATTGCTCTCTCAAACTCGCAAATCCTTTGTTGCAGCTTGCGAATGGTGCGAAATGGTTCAAGTTACTGACATTCCCTTCCTCCTCCTGGCTTCGGTCCTGCTGTGCTCCCATGACTGTGGAGAAGTCAGAGAGGAGGCGGCTCAGCAGTAGGTGCTTTCCCAGAAGCTGTCACAGAAAAAAAACTACTATAGGTCTAACCACTGAAGCTATCTGGAAAATGATTCAGACACTTCTGGAGCTATAAACTTGCAAATTGTGACTTTCCTGGAACAAAGCAGAGCAGATGTCATTTTTCAACACAGTTTCTTGAATAACAATTCTGCCAGTCTCCTCAGTTCCATTTAAAGATGATGTTATCACCCTTTCTCCTGGCATTGCCTCAACTTTCCTCTTGTTCTCTTGTCCCTTCCCTGGCCAGAGCTGACCTCCTTAGCACAAGTGTAAGCACTATTGGTCACTGCTGCCCATGGACTAGGGAAGGTTCTCCTCTGATGGCACAGCAGGTTCTGGGTGGAGAAGTTTTTCCTTGTGCGGTACCACAGAAGGGCTGCTTTGCTGCCAGAAACGCATCCTCGGTGTCCTTCCCACAGGTGGCACAAGCCTCCATCTGCTTCCTGTTGCATTCTACAATATTCCTTCTACCTCCTCCTCAGTCTCAGAAGGCCTGGAAGACAGGGGAGTTTATGACGTTTTCACTAATTCAACATCTACCATGGTGCAGACCTAAAATTCTCCACTGCCAATATCAGTTCTCTGAAGACCGAACCACTCATACCTGTGAAGAAAGCAAAATGATAGTTCCAAAATCAATAATCTGAAGCAGTATTCCCAAGATCCAGAAGCAAGGCTAAATTGATCATTTAAGAGAAAACATTTGAAAATGTACGGCATGTAATGGCACTTTGGAACTAGTTACTATTTTTATTTTAGAAATATGTGCAAATTCAACTAAGGTTCCCAAAGGCCTAAATTTTAAGGCTGAGTTGAATTTTAATTGCTTACTAACAACATTACGTAATTCTCTTATTAATCTTCTCTCAAAACAAGCTTACCCATGAGATATATTCCGAAGCCAGCTTGTGTAAAATTAATATTTTTGAAAATGAAAATATATTTGATTTCCTAGCTGGAGTTAACCTCTTCTATACTGAACGATGTATTATGCAGTGTTAGAAAATATGACTGTCCCGTTCTGCAAATAGATACAGCCCTTCTCGTGATTACATCAAGCCTCCCTCTGAAAGTGATGTACCAGAAGAAGATTTGGGGCCAACATTAAGACAGCAGAATCTATAGTCTAAAACTGTATGTTTAGTATTTTATTTAAAGTGTTTACATGTGTATGATCTATACAGGGGTGCTTGATACAGTACACAACACACAGGTAAATATTTTATCTTAGCCAAACACAGCTAGCTGAAGGCAAAACGCATGCTTGGTGAGCTATTAAAAGAAAGATATCTGTAAGCAGGCCTGGGGCATGTACATTCAGGGATTTTTACATGTACAGTGATTTTTCTAATGATAAATGTCATATTTCACATTCAGAGCATATATTATTCTGTCTATTGAAAGCCTTGTCAGTTCTCTTTTGAATGGCAAACCGCACATGCTTGAACTATCACAATGGCAAAGCTGAGCATAATAACGGGACACAAACTGCGGGGGCAAAGGCTCTAGCCTAGAGGAGCACTTCTGCATGCCAGGGTTAGACATTGCCTCATCTGAGTGCAATTGTACCCTAACACATATTTAAGAATTGAATAAGTCAGTTATTATCATGTTCACTTTTATGCTCAGCTGTTGCTGTAGGATATAGTCTTCTGCCACTTATGTGCTGCCCAGATGCAGTTATTTTTAGGCATTCATTTTGTAAGGTTTCAGACATGTTAAGCACAGGAAGGTGAAATATATAGTACGGCTAAAATGAAAAATATTATGCATATTTTACTGACACTAAGTACTGGAGATCACCTGTGGGTTCAAGGATTCAGTGTTCATGGCTCCACATTTTCAATTAAAATCTTCTACTTCCTTTTTAATTCCCTTTTGTCAAAGCCTCACAAAATGTCAAAGCATGCAGGATTTTTTTCTATTTTTTATTTTATTTTATCTGTGACTACATACCTTGTAGTTATAGTGCAGTCCAGTTCTGGGTACCATTTATCCTGATAAAATGACAGGAAAAAACAGCATGCAAAACCTTCCTGTGCTGGTCTTATTTGCAGTGGTCCTTGATCTGATCAGCAGTTTTCACATCCCCTTCATTTCCTGTTTGTTTGTGAAAGATATGAAGTGACAGTTTATTCTCAGTATAGGGAACAACCTGAACTCTTGATGAAGCTCTAGGAGGGGTTTCTGCTAAACAGTATCCAAGATTTTTAGTGGAAGGTGTCCCTGCCCATGGTGGAGGGGGCGTGAGGGGGGCAGAATTAGGTGATCTTTAAGGTCCCTTTCAACACAAACCATTCTATCTATCATTCTGTTATCCAAACAGATAAAAAGCTGTGACATATACATTCCGCATACATATGGATACAAGCCAAAGTGAAGTAGATTTTTTGGTTGCTTGTTTCTAAAAATGTGGGAGATTGAAACTAGCATGTTAATTTCATGAGTTCTTTTTACATAGTTTGCTATGATTTTGGACAAAATAAGCAAACGTAGTCTTCAGAGAATTTGATGGTCCAGTGAAAGATTCACTCCTGAGTTAGCTTTCACGCTCCCAAGAAAAGTAACTTAAAAAAAATAAAATAAAATAAAAAAGTCAAAATATATAAAACCACACAGGTGACTGAGAAGTTTTTGTTCAAACTATACTTATTTGTTTGGAAAATCCATTTAAGCAAAACAGATACTTGTGAAATTGTCTTGTTTTGAAATTCATCATGTAAGGTTAAGATAAAGACATATTTGAATTTCAAATACATACAAATAGATTTGTGTATCCGTAAAAAGTGTCCCAATCCTACAGGAACTTCAGAGGAAGTTTCACTCATGTATGTCAGGGAGGGATTTACTACATAGGTGCTGCATGATTATGACAAAGAAATGAATCTTTTTCCTGACTCCCATTGACTAATTAATGGAATTCCATTAACTTATCTGTAAATTAATAGTAGCAATCTTAATAATTTGTCCAAGTGCAAAAGTGAGACCTGGTGACTGAAGTAGAGATTATAGTGATGTACAAGTCATCCTTAATCTTAGCAAGGCCAGAGTTTCTTTTTGTAAGTCAGTGGCACAGTTAAAAGATTCCTGGAGTTGTAGTATAGTCTTCAGTTTTAATAACTACTAAAGCCATCAAAAATAATAACTTGGTTCTTTTTCATATTATTGGTGCAGGCTGCTATCCAACACTAAGCTTCTGTAGTAGGCTGCCTTCAATTATTAAGCAGTAAGAGGTGGCAGGTCTTTATAAGGAACAGAGATGAAAGAGAATACTTTGCTTTACTACAAGATGGAAAAGACATGTTGCTGAACATAATGAACTGTATACTATGTGGAGTACATCATAATGGGCTCTTTATTTGGGTTACATGTGGAAGATGAAACAAATATGTTCATACATTCCAGAGACATCTTTTCAAAACTTCAAACCACCTCATTTCATTCACTTTGGATAATATTTTACATCTGACAAAGCATAGGATCATTTAGCAGATTAGGTCACATTGCCTATTTGAAGCTTTTATGGATTATTCAAAGGAGAGAGTCTTACATGTTCTGAAAAATGTAAGTAAAAGTAAAACGTGCATGATAAAAACTCTGGCTCAGTTCTGCAACCTTACTTAGGTAAATCTGCCAGTAACACTTAGCAGAAAGCCACTGCTACGGGAATGAAAGCTACTCATACCCTTGCCTAAATGCAAGGATTGCACAGACTGCAGCTGTCCTTAGGCAGGTATGCTCTTCTGCCCTTCTGTGAGTACAGTGGCGGTAACAGTATTTGTGCACCTCCCTTTCCAGATGGCTATTTGTACAGCTGTGGATAAGTAGAAAGCACCATAAAAATAAATAAATAAATAAATAAATGAATAAACATAGGGCAAATCTTCAGTGGTGTGTGCTTCATAAGATACTATTTACTTCAGTATGATTGACAATTGACTACACCATATGCAAATTAGAAGATATTTTTTGCCCATGCGACTTAAAAGATTAACTGAAAACAATCTTATTGAGCAAATTGGGAAAAAAAAAATGCACCATCTTCAACATTTCTGAAGTGTTTTGACTCTAAATCTTCATAAAAATTACACGTTTTAAGTTTTACTTCAATAGCACAAGATGATAGCACAAAATACAGATATTTAATAAGTCTTACAACTGTGTCTCATGTCTAGAATGTGATTATAAGAGTTGGCCAACTGTAGCATGATGTAGACATTAACTGTGGAAGATACAGATGGTTTCTGTTTAGCACTTGTTTATAATAATGAAGTGTAAGTGAAGTTGCATTTTGTACTGCATGCTAAACAGCTGCGTAAGAGCCAGTAAGAAATCTAAAACCAAGTATGATTTAAATTATAACATTGCTTTGCTTTTCTCAGAAACAGCCATTGAAGTGGAGAATGTTTTGATTACTTTAACTTAATGTCACTTATACACTTGTTTTTAACTTGGTTTTCTAGGACAGTTAGGTTTTGCAGCTCATGCTTTTCTTGTCTGTCATTGTGTTCCCCTCTCATCCACCAACTGACTACTTGCAATGGAACATGGTGAGAGCAGAAGTCTCGGATATTAAATGCCATATTTTGTTAAAAGAGACAGATGAGCAGCAGAACAACTTAAATGTTAAGATGATGGAAAAGCAGGAAGAGCTCATCCATTTTATACTCAGTTTTTTGAGCAATCTGTCCATGCGTCATCATTCCAGATCAAGTACAGTATATGATTTTGTCCCTTCCAACCTCATCCATTCTGTGATTTTATACTGCTGGTATCGGCAATGGAAAACCATAGTCAAGATGAGAGGCTCTTGAGACCATCACAATATGGGGACAGATAACAGGAATTGGTTTACTTCATTGTACAAGATGTGGCCAACAAGAAATTATATTTGGTTGTTCTGCTGCTCACGGAACAACTTTACATTCCTACCTCTTCCCACAACAAACTTCTGATAGCTGAAGCAGCCAGAGATGCAAATATGGCATTTTTACTCTAAGCCTGTCAGAATACATCCAGCTGAGTACACTAAGTGTTCAAATAAGCATTCAAATAAGAAAAGCTGAAGATTAGCAAATAATTGATTCTCTGGCATTTGGAATTCAGAGCTGGCTACACCACATTTATCGTTCACATCACATAAATATTAATTCACTCTCAGAATCTCTTTTGGAGTGTACAGGTTTGTCTTGAAACAAAATCAGGGTGAGATTATGGATATGGCTTGCTCAAAGACCTCTTCTAAAAGGCAACTGGAGTAAGGCTTAAGATGGTTAACCTGCCATCAGCTTCCACAACTCAACAGCTTAGTCATGGGGTGTTGCACACTCAGATTCTCCCATGCACAGGGGCATGCAGCACAGTTTTGTATTATAAAATCACTGCCCCAGTAAGCTGTAATACAGCTCTCTCACTACTTCAGGTAATTGAAACTAAAATTCCTCTCACCTTAACTATGTTTTATGGCCTTATAGGGATCTGAAGAGACCAAGGGCCAAGTGTGGACCTTAATTTTTATGAACCTTCTCTGGCTTTATATTTAGAAGACACTTTTTATCATAGGGGTGCCCTGCTACCCTGACATTTAATTATGTAAAAAAAGTGCAAGAAATTTGAGGGTTAAATATTTTTTACCTTTCTTCCCTCCTCCTTCCAAAATGGAAGGTAAGAGATAACAAGAAGCAATTCTTTCCTGCATGTGACAGCTGAAATGTTTAAAGATGCAGAGCAGTTCTCAAACTACTCTGAACAGAATCAGACATGTACTAAGTCCCACCTCTCCCCATAATATGTTTTACTTTACTAAAGCAAGACATAAATTTCATTCTTTTCCATTACTATGGCTCCACAGGATCTAGAATGTGTTTTTGTAGGTGCGGGCAGACAGCTGCCTTAAATTAAATTTTTAACTCTGCATAAACTCCATAACTCCTTTATGTAGGAGAATACACTTTGGCATGTATGTGTACCTGCACTCTTAAGGTCTTTGTCAGCAGTGTGACAGGAGCAGGACTGAGGTACCTTATTAGAGCTATGTGAAAGACCATATCTACACAACATTAATCTCTCTTGTGGCTTGTCTGACCCTAATGCAACAAATAAGTTAAGAAATGAAATAAAACCCAGCTAGAGCTAAAAGAAAATTCATAAAGTGGGGACACTCCATAATAAGTGTCAAGAATGGAGCAGGTGACAGAGTTTTCTACTTGCTTATCCTCTTCTTGTTTTTGTGGATTATCATTTTTTAACAGGTCTAAGAAGACAACAGCAGAATTTATTATTAGTGAGGGTTTTGTTTTACTTCTGTTGGCAAAGATGGACTCTGATGATTCATTATTACTTATGTTACTGTTACCTTCCAACAGCAAATGGCATTACTAATGGTTAAAGTGAATTTATTCTAAAATGTTTGTAAAGGATGAATGAAAAGACTGATAAAACTATGTAAGTGATGTAGCTGAATATTTCTGGGTATTACAAGCAACCAGCAAAGGAAGATCCTTCCAAACAGAATTGCCCTTAGAAAGAAGTTCTGCAGGTTATAAATTTTTAAGCCATATTCAATGGAATAAAACTCTGCCACTTCATAATTCATTGTTTTTCTTTGTTAACCCTGAGATTGATTCTCCTTCAGCTGTCATTGTTAACAACTTCCTCATACAGAATTCGGATATAGCATTAAATTGCAATTTGAAGGCAGCACACAACAAGATATGTATGAAGTTCTCCTTACCTTCAGAGACACTGAAATGTATTTCCTTTCCATTCCTGTATTTGTGATTTTCTATAACAAAGTCTTTCACTTAATGATAATCCTTTGCAATATCCTTTTTCCTACAAATAATATTGATGTGACACTAGCTACTTTCACTTTTGTGCACACATAAGAACCAAGACATTTTTTTGTTAAAGAAACAAGAATTTTTTTGTCAACCTTCACCTAACCCCTACCTTCCCTCTACCTTTCTCTCTCCTTCCTCTACCTGAATTCTTTACTGTCACAGTATTGGTTAGCAGGGCAAGCAATTCTAATATTTGAATCTTCTAATAAAGATTTAATAAAGAAAAAGATGTGAAGGAGGGTAATTAAATCAATCAAAGTGTAAACTGTTAAGTAAGGTGTTCATCTTGACTGTCACCAGGTATTCTGGTTTGGTTAAGGTAATCCTAAAACACAAGAAGCACTTGTGTTATGCTACATTACACCAGGATTTTAGCAAGACACAAGATTTTCCTCTTTCCTTCTCTCATATAACTGGTTGGAGACAAAACCTACTCCTAGCACTGCAGCAAAGGGAGGTATCTTCAAATCTAATTGTGTGATAAAAAGAAGGGTCCACAAGCTCCAGCATTAATCCTGCACAGGGTCCCATAGCCCAATGCAGGGTGTATTTCTACCTTGTAGGATGTCTTTAAGAGAAAGTGTAAAAAAAACATCACACTGAACATTACCTGTGGTTTTTATTCCCTTTCCTACTGTAAAGTCTTTGTGGTGAACACACTCTCTTCACTCTACCATGTACACATTTAATAACCTTCCACCTGACTCTGACAGGCTTCCTGCTAACAGGCAGGCACTCTTTGGGTACCCCCAAGCCTTAGCTTCAGGCTAAACAGGCATTTCTGAAGAAAAAGAAGAAGAAAAACAGGAGTAGCAGCACAAACATCAGTTTCTGTCTCCTGTCTTTTACTTACAATTTTGTCTAGAAGGAAACATGGGCAGAGCAAATTAGGAGGCATGCTGAGGCCTGGCAAACCAGCTTTGTAAAATACTGATTTTAATGACTTGCTGAATATTGGATGAGACCTGTAGTGCAGAAACCTTGGCTAGCTAATTTTTCTATTATTCTTATTTTTTATTGAAGAGAATACTTGCAAAAATATGAATATGAATAGTTTTGGAAATGAAATTGATACACGAGCAAAGGGTACAGTGATGTTCAAGATAAAGTTGAAATTGCAGTCATGCTAACATCCTCTCAAAGAACTATACTCACTAGATCCTTTCTCAGAAACATGATGGGTGGTGTGTGAAGGCAACAAGGGTATTTGGGATGCTGAAGTTTATTCTTTTCAGCTCAGTGGATGCCCTGCAATTGTCATGAATTCCCTTCACAGAATCTTTATTCATCGCCTTCAGACAAGGGTTGACAGACAGTCTCCTCATTATTCTTTCCACTGGCAAAGCAAAATTTCTGACATACAAACTATATCCCCTTTAAATTTCTATCTTTCAGTAGACCTTGAGCTTAGCCTTTTTTTTTTTTTTTTTGTTCCCCTGACCTTTATAGGGAGTTTTATGTTTCTTATACAGTAGAGGGCTATACAGAAAATCATGTCTCTTCCCTGGGAGTGTGAAGCAGTGTCGTGGGTTTGGTTGGGACAGAGTTAATTCTCTCAGTGGAAGCTGTTATTGCACTGTGTTTTGGATTTAGGATGGAAATAGTGTGGATAACACACCAACTAAACAACTCAGTCTAGGACTTTTCAGCTTCTCACAGTGCCCTGCCAGCAAGAAGGCTGGGGGTGTGCCAGGAGCTGGGAGGGGACACAGTCAGGACAATTGACCCAGACTGACCAAAGGGCTATTCTGTACCATCGGATGTCATGCTCAGCAGTAAAAACTGAGGGGGAACTGGCCAGTTCCACGCCCAGGGGGCGTGGCTGCTGTTTTTCTTTTATTTGTGTGCTTTTTTTTTTTTTCTTTCTTTCTTATTAAACTGTCCTCCTCTCTCTCAATCTGCGAGTTCTCACACTTTTACCTTTTTCGATTCTCTCCCTCATCCCATTGTGGGGGAGTGAGCAAGCAGCTGTGTGGTGCTCAGCTGCCTGCTGGGTTAAACCACAACAGGCAGTCACAAGGGAAATAATTTTTATTAACTTTAGCCCTGGGAAAACTCTGGAAGAAATGTGAAAATGCAGTCTGCTCTGTACAGGCAGAAATTTTTAGATCCAAGCATGCTTGGTACAGGACACCATAAAAATACAGTTATCCAGTTGCAACAAGCACCTACTAGGTGTTTTTCAGAGATTTTAACTTGGTAAAATTTGGGTCTTATTGGCCAAAAAGCTAAGAAAAAACACTCTCAAGTGAAAAGGACCAAACTCTGCCCCAGAAAATAGAGTGAGATTTCTTAGTTAAACCCAAACTAGTATTTTAATTCTTGAATAGTTTTAGTTGAATCTTTTGAAATAAATAGCTAGTACAGGCACAGGAATCTTTAACTCAACTATGTAATTTAGGTAAACTTGTAAATGATTGAAAACAAAATCTTTTGAGGGAAAATAACACCAAGTAAAGGTATCCCTCTACTCAAACATTGAAGATGAAATTGTCACCTTACTTTCACCAATTAAAAGCTGATGTAATTGCAGTTAGTTAGATTTGACATTAAATAACTGAAAGCAAAATCTGATCATGGTAATTCAAACGGTTTTAAGTGATTTGTCAAGACGAACCAACTAAGATGATTTTATATCTGTTATACTTTTACATAGCAGTGAGATTTTTCTTAATTGAGAATTCTTAAGATGCAAAAGTCATGTTTAAGAAATTAATACATACATATGTGTGTGTGTGCCTGTACATTCACAAATAATATAGTGTTCTACTCTTATATTACCAATGCATCACTAATCTACACAGTAAGAAGAAGAAAAAAAAAAAAAAAAGACAAAATAACGATAATAGAAACAAAACACACATCACTTTCTGTTCCATTTCCCAGAAGAAAAGTTCTGATGTGCAAAATACATCATAGACAATAGCGGGAGAAAGAAAAATATTTTAAAGTTGTCTAAGGGGTAGTATGAAAGCCCTCCATTTTGTGATTAAATTTAAGTTTAGAAGTGACGTTTGATAGATTTTGAAACTCTGCCCAATCAGACTGGTTAAGTTTGTGAAAGGTTGCTTGTCAAATGCTAGTCAGTGATACAAAAACAGACAGCCAGTAAATCATCCTTCCAATATAAACATCAACTAAAAATAAATAAATGTCTGCAGCAGAATGTCAGCTTGATTCTCCATTAAGATGAATCTTACAAACAATGAAGCAAACTCAATAATGAATAAATCTGTAAAAAGAGACAGTCACTCATGGCCAAATTAGGAAAATGTTAGTAAAACTAGGGAACTGAATAGTCAACAAGAAAATAAATAAACAACTAAATAAAAGACAAAAAAAAAAAAAAAAAAGCTGACCTTTATAATAAAAATTGATGCAACTTATTTTTTTTTCTTCTAACTATAATTCCCATCAGTACTTGTTCTTCATGGTGTTAATCACTATAAACGTGTATACTGAAAACAGCTCCCGCCAAAGTGGTGTGCCTTTATTCTAATCTGAAAAAAAAAAATAACATACAGAGGACAAAATGACACAGGAAAGAAAAATAGAAATGCAATAGGTTAAATGAGAGAAAATCAGGTATAAAGAAAATAGGCAGTGAACAAATTACACTCACTAGTACAGAGTTCCTAAGCTTTACGAGTTTTACTGAATCTTTCCACTAGGCTTAAAAATGAATGAGAAAAAAAAAATGTAATTAAGATAGATGATATAGCACAGCATCTGAACTTTAACTAGAGCAAGTTATTGGCTGTGTTATTTAATTTAAAAATTAATTAAATGGGAAAATTATATGGAAAACACAAAAGAGAAAAACAGGAAATGAAAGACCAGAAGCCACATAGCTAGAAGGGAGATGGACGGTGTGCATTAGGGCAGCACAACCAGCAGCAGGGGCAGAGAGAGTGAAGGGCAGTGAGAATTGTGCAATGATGCTGAAACCCGCAGTGAGACTGAGCACAGGCAGCAGCAGGAGGCAGACAGCAAAGGGGAGGAAAAGGTCAGAGATGATAGAGACAAAAATTCCCTGGATGCTTTAAATTCCTACATTTTATTTTATTTTATTTTATTTTATTTTATTTTATTTTATTTTATTTTATTTTATTTTATTTTATTTTTTAAGTCTACATTGAAGCAAAGATGTGAAGACAAGCAGCTTGGAATGTGCCAAGCATCCATTGCTCACACTGAATTTATTTAAAATCCCACGTACTCTCTGCTTTCAGAATCAGGCTTCTGATGTCTAAATGGCTAACCAGACATGTTTAGGAAGGAGGGCTTGGTAATTTGGTGGCCAAACTTTGCAGATCCTGTCCTTCTTTGAAACCTCATGGAAGTGAGATATGGAATCCATTATGAAGCTATGACCTACAAACCGTAATAATGTGCAAAATGGAAGGAATAGAAACCTAAGCACAGACTTCCAACGTACCAGCACTTTAGTAGTGGGTACAGTGGTGTCTGCTGAATCTTCAGAGGCCCGTTACCACACAGACTGGAGTACATTTCTGCTAGCCTTTTTATCTAAGGTGTACCATTCCTGTATGAAAGGTCTTGTGCAGGAGATAATGACTCTGCACACACAGATACAAATGCAGGATTCAGCCCTGGTTTTGTTTCCCCCTTGTTTTTTGTTTATTTTTTTGTTTGTTTTTCCCTCTCAAATTGGTGGAATATGAAATTCACATTTGATATTCATGGGCAGGGACACCTGCAGAGCCCTTGAAAGACATATAACTAATTTGTGTGGTTTTTGTTGTTGTTGTTGTTGGTTTTGTTTTGTTTTTTTCAATTTGAAAAAGCAAACAAGCTTTTCTCAAATATTCCCTTTACAGCCAACACAACGTTTGATTTTCCTGAGAACTCCCCAAACGCGCAGAGACATTACACAGAGTCGGTTTTATTTTTTTTATTTCTTGTCGTATCCTCCCCCCTTAACCCCCACCCCCAAAGTCTCTCCTGCCTCTCCCCAAAGTCAAACGTTTTCGGGCAGTGTTCCACCACCACCACACTCCAGTACCTTCCACTCGCGGTCCCACCACCTCCAAGGCACCCCCGGGTCGCCTCACGGGGCTCCCCGGGGCGGGCCGGGGCTGCGGGCGGAGCCTCCCGCCGCCAATGCAGGCCGCGGGACCGCGGCGCCTGCGCTGCTCCGGCTGCGAGCCCCGTCCCCGGCCTGTCCTCCGCTCTCCTCTCGGGTCCCGTCCTGCCGAGCCATGTGGAGCCGCTACCGGGTGGCCGGGGGGCTGCTGAGCCGCGGCCGGTGAGGGTGGGGAAGGAGCTGGGGGGAGCGGGAGGGAGGCAGGGAGGCTCCGGCTGCGGTCGTGTTTTCAGCGGCTTGCCCTCCGCTGCCCTCACCCAGCACGGGGAAAGGCCTCGCTCCCTGGTGCGGTTGCTGCCATCAGACGGTGTTTGCTTTAAAGAGAAGTGTTGTTTCAGGTCTCTGAATCAGAAGTCGTGGAGGTGGAAGAGCGTTTCTGCCAACGAAAGAGCGCTGCAGTACAGGGTAGGAGAGCAAATCCATGGCTTCACTGTACGTCAGGTAGGCATTGCCTTTTCTTTGCGTTTTCTCTTGGTGTGGAAGTGTCAAAACGAGGCCAAATGCCTGCACACAGTGCAAATATTTACATAGATGCTTTGGTTAGTCTTTAAAAACTGATACATTAGTTTCTTATATTTATCCGTCTGCAGCTAAGTTCTCTGGATATCATTAACACATGATCCTGTAGGGACT
The DNA here is from genome assembly GCF_964035555.1 of Netta rufina. Classification (NCBI taxonomy): domain Eukaryota; kingdom Metazoa; phylum Chordata; class Aves; order Anseriformes; family Anatidae; genus Netta; species Netta rufina. The sequence continues at coordinate 12,612,379 of NC_140124.1, read as the reverse complement.
TTGTTGTCATAGAGTAAATGATGCGCTGTAGGAGTATGTGTGTCTGTCACAAATGTTAAATGTTGTGTGGTCTTCTAAAAGTATGGGCAGATAATTGACGCTTCACCGTGTGTTGTTTCATAGAAGACATTAAATTTTATTCCCAGAGTTGCTTTTGATTGCCTTGTTAACAACTTGCAATAGCAATAATATGTGGAATTTCTTTTTACTTTTAAAGAAAAAAAGCAGAAGCAGAGGATGAAGGTAATCTGCAAACAGTTATTGGTAGCAACAGAATTAGTAGTAGAATTGAGTTCCTTGATTCCTTGGTTTTTCTTTTGCTGCCCTAGCCACTGATACTTGATATGCCTTCTCTTTTAATTCACTATCAGATTTTTTTTGTCTTAATATCTATACTGGAAGGGTATAGTTCTCTGATTTTAGTATAGTTTATTTGTTTTTATTTATATACAGTTGTGTTTTTTTTCCATAAAACATAGAAACAAAGACCTTATGTAATACTGTATATGGTGTCATTATCTACAGGATCAACAAACTGATCATTGCTATATTATTCTTAATTTATTTGATCTTATGGCAGACACACTGTAATGTAGATGTTTTCTTCTAATACAGGTGACAGCTGTTCCTGAGTTGTTCCTGACTGCAGTCAAGCTTAGTCATGACAGTACAGGAGCCAAATATTTACATGTGGCTCGAGAGGACTCCAATAATCTATTCAGGTAAAACATTAATGTATGTATAGCACGTTCCATCTCAGCATCAACTTGTGGTTTATAAACTGTAATTCAACTTTGTAACTGGATTTTTCTGTAATAACAAAGATAGTACTTACTTTGTGGAACTTCCTTAGAATTATTCATGTTGGAACAAATGTTTTGAGAGCTGTTGTTAAATATGCTGCTCAAAACAGGGTCAGCATTTAACTCAAATGAAGTTCTTCTGAAATTTATTCAGGTAGGCCCTGAAAACTTCCAAAAGCAGAGATTCTAAAACCTTTGTGGGTAACTTCTTATCAGTGTTTGACATACCATATGTGGATTATTTTTTTTCTTCAATACCAAGTTGGAACCGTCTTTGTTTTTATTTATGAACGTCATCACGTGGCCTTCTCTTGTGTGTACCTATGGAAAGAACCTGTCTCCATCAGAACCTCATTGTATGTATTGGAAGGCAGCAATTAGACAAGATTCCCATGTCTTCTGGTACAGTCAGTCTACCAGATTAGTTGGGAATAGCTGGTCCTTGGTGAAGCCATAATTAGAGACAACCTTGGTTGGCTGTCTCTAATCACCTTCTCTTCTGTCTGATTCCACGTAACTTCTGGGAGGATCTCTTTTATGGTTTTACCAAGCACTGAGGTGAGATTGACTGGTCGGTAGCTCCTGGATAGTTCCTTATTACTATTTTTAAAGAGTAATATTTTTCCTTATTTCTCTTTTTAAAAATGGGTGTGATATTCCCCTTTCTTGAAGTGTGATAGACTCTGCCTGTTTGCTCTGACTTTTCAAATATGGTGGAGAGTGGCTTAACAATGGTCTGCCAGTTTCCCTCAGGACACTGGGATGCCTCTCATCATATCCTTTGGAGTCATGGATGTTCAGGTTCCTCTGAACTTGATCTTCTCTTACGATTTCCTGCCTTGAGGTGCGGGAACATGAGAGGTGTGGGAAGAGTGCTTGCCCTTGAAAACAGGCAAAAAAAATTGAGTACCTTAACCTTCTCTATATCAGTTGCCACTAATTCTCCTGTCTTATCAGTGGGGTGCATTTTCTTTAGTATTCTTGTTCTGATCAGTGGGCTTGTATTCTTCATGTTCCTTGCCAAATTCAGCTCCAGTTGTACTTTAGCTTTCTTTATTCCACCCCTACGTTCCTGACCAGCATCACTATATTATTCCCAGGGTATGTGTTCCTGCTTCCACTGCCTATGCATTTCTATCTTCAGTTTGATCAGGAGGTCCTTCCTCAGCCATGCAGGTCTCCTGCCTTCCCTTCCTGATTTCCAACACATGGAAACTGAGAGCTCTTGCGTTCCAAGAAAGAGTGCCTTTAGGAGCTGCCGTTTTTTTCTGCTCTTTTTATCCCTGAGGAAGTTTTCCCAGGTAGTCCCATCCATTAACTCCTTAAACAATTGAAAACTTGCTCTCCTAAAATTCAGGGTCTTGTGTTTACTGGACTAGCCCATATCCCTCAAGATCGTAAATTCCACCAGACGTAATCACTATAGCCCAGGCTGTCACCTTTCTTGACTTCTCTAATCAGTTCACCTGTGTTGGTAAGCAGTGGGTCAAATAATGCTGCCCTGTGGTCATGCTGTCTGTCACCTGGATTAAGAAATTATCCTCAGTGCGCTCCAAGAATTTCCTGAGCTGCTTACAGCTTGCTGTGCTGCTTTTCCAGATACCATGTTGATTGAAGTCCCTCAGCAGGATCCTAAGAGCAGGATGCTTCCTGTACTTTAAGTAAGAATGCTTCATCAGCATCCCCCCCTTGATCAGATGGCCTGTAATAAACACCAGCCATGAGGTTTCCTTTGTTGGTTTGGCCTCTGATTTTTCACCCATAAGCTGACAACCTGTTTTTCATTGCTGTTTTTCAAAGGCAGCTCCATGCATTCAATTCTTTTTTTTTTTTTCTTTTTTTTTTTTTTTTTTTGCATAAAGGGCAACCCTCATACATCTCCTTTCCTGCCTGACACTTTTGAATAGTTTATAGCCATTGATTGTGTGCTTCAGTTGTCCCACCAAGTTGTCCCATCAACTCTACCACAACCACTCTCTCAATCTCCCTCCTCAAAGAAAAAGGAAAAGACAATACAATGGAAAGAGCTCAAGGGTTGAGATAAGGGCAGGGAGATCACTCACCAATTACTGTCTTAGGCAAAACAGACTTAGCATAGGGAAATGGATGTAACTTACTGCCTATCACTAGCAAAATAGAACAGTGAGAAACTAAAAGCAAAGTAAAAACACCTTTTTACGCCCATCCACCCTGTTCTATGTCCTCCCCCTGAGCCATGCAGGGGAATGGGAAATGGGGGCTGCGATCAGTGCTCCTTCACAGTCTCTCCCTCATGGCCCCTCTCTGTCCCTGCTCCACGAAGGGTCCCTCCCATGGGATGCCGTCCTTCCCAAACTGAGCCTGCAGGGGCTGCCCACAAGCAGCAGCTCTTCAAGAACTGCTCCCACATGGCTCTGTACCATGGGGTCCATCCCCCAGGAGCAAACTGCTCCAGCACAGGTCACCCACGGGCAGCAGCTCCCCCCAGACCCTCTGCTCCTGCATGGGCTCCTCTCCATGGGCTGCAGCCCCAGCCCGGGGCCTACTCCTGTAGGGGCTCTCCATGGGCCGCAGCCTCCTCCAGGCCACATCCACATGCTCCACCAGGGGCTCCTCCACGGGCTGCAGCGTGGAGATCTGCTCCATGTGGGACCCATGGGCTGCAGGGGGACAGCCTGCTCCACTAGGGGCCTCTCCACAGGCCATAGGGAAACTTGTGCTGTGTACCTGGAGCACCTCCTGCCCTCCTTCTGCACTGACCTTGGTGGCTGCAGGGCTGCTTCTCACTCCCCTCTCCCAGCTGCTGTTAACACAGTAATTCTTTTTTCCCTTCAATCTGCTCTCACAGAGACCCAACCAACATCACCCATGGCTTGGCTCTGGCCAGCAGCAGGTCCCTTTGGAGCTGGCTGGAGCTGGCTCTGATCTGACATGGGGCAGCTGCTGGACTCTTCTCACAGAAGCCACCGCTGCAGCTCTGCTGCTACCAAACCCTTGACACATAAACCCAATACAAAAGAGAGAGAGAAAAAAAAAAAAACAACAAACAAAAAAACTATTTTTCAGCTACTAAACTGAGTAGTAGGGGGGAAAGACTGTATTTCCCAGTAGGATGTAAATCTAACTGTTGATATTGGCTACTGTTGTAGGTTTATGAATTACTTTAGTTACACAGGTTGTCTGCTGAGCCACTTCTGGCTCTAGTGTTTAGTTACGTGCTGAAATATTTTGCACTACTTACAGAAATAGAAGTGCAGAAGTGTTACCCCTTCTAGCAGCGATGGCTGAGCACTCAACTCAGTCCTTCATAAAAGCTCAGTAACTCTGCATCCCACTGTAAATCAGGTTAGTTACTAGACAGTGATAATATTTCCATAAATCTAAGCTGCAGATGGGAGGTGGGGGCACTTCTCATCGCAAATAAATGTGTTCATCTCTGTGCTGTCTGTCTTACAGTATACAGTTCCGAACCACTCCAATGGACAGCACTGGGGTCCCGCATATCCTTGAGCACACCGTGTTATGTGGTTCTCAAAAGTATCCTTGCAGAGATCCATTCTTTAAAATGTTAAACAGATCGTTGTCCACTTTCATGAATGCATTCACAGGTGAGCCTGAAGTAAATAATACTGTTTAAAATTAATATGGTTTTACTGCAGCAGAACTTTCTGTTGGTTCTCTTTATTTTCCCTTTGGAGAGCCATTATTAAGCGTGAATGAGAGACTCAAAATTTTGAGTGAGGGATTAAGAAACTAACAAGGCAAGGCAACAAAGTAAATCTTGTTTGTTTGGCAGTTACAAAGGCCCAGTAGAGCTGGATTTTTATAGTATACTGTAAGACATTTAAATTTTTGTATGTTTGGCCAGCACAAAGTTTTCTTTACAAATAGTTACTTCATATGTCAATTAGTAAATTTCTTCTCTTCCCATTATTTATACTGATGAGTGATTAAATATGAATGAGAGTAAAATGCATCTCAGTTGTTGAAGTTCTGTTCTTTTACCTTTATTTGTACACAGCTAGTGATTACACACTCTATCCATTCTCAACACAAAATCCCAAGGATTTCCAGAATCTCCTGTCAGTGTACTTGGATGCAGCTTTTTTCCCATGTTTGCGACAACTAGATTTCTGGTAAGTTGTGGAGATGTATGCAAACTTTAGATCTAAAAAAGATTTTAAGACCAAAAAAGCAAAAACCTCTTGAACTCTCAAGCAACACTTCCTGTATTAATGTTTTTCAGGCAAGAAGGCTGGAGGTTAGAACACGAGAACCCAACTGATCCTCAGACACCTCTAGTCTTCAAAGGAGTTGTTTTTAATGAAATGAAAGGGGCATTTGTAAGTTTTGTGTGTTTTTTTTTTTTTTTTCTTTAGATTTTCTACACAGCTTCAATTACAGGTTATCAACAGCATTATTGCACCAGAGATATCTGTTCTTCCTTTATGAATCTTAAGTCTTAGTAAAGACAAAACTGTTACATGTTTATTCTTGAAGGTAGCCCATTGAAAGCTTGTTTGCATATAGAAGAGAACCTTGTTAATGGGTATTATTGTAGAATTTTTCTTTTAAGTTGACATAACATAGCTAGTTTTATGAAAGTACATGGGTATCAAAATACTGCATAACAAAATGCTTATGTGGGGAGTTCTTGTGTAAGTTAGGACTGAGGTCTTATTGAGCACCTTTTATTTTTAAAATGTTTTGATGACTTGTACTAAAATGTGGTGTTTTCCTCTTAAGACAGATAATGAGAGGATATTTGCACAGCACCTGCAAAATAAACTCCTTCCTGATCACACTTATGGTGTAGTATCTGGTGGGGATCCGTTAAGTATTCCTGATCTTACATGGGAGCAGCTCAAACAGTTCCATGCCACACATTATCATCCAAGCAACTCCAGGTATCTGAAATTTGTGACTAATTTACTAGGTTATATAGTGACTTAACACTGTATTTATATCTCTGTGAGGGAACAGTGTTTCTGTACTCATTGTCAGCAATATAACCTGTACCCTCCAGCTTCAAAGCAAGGAATCACAGCTTCAAAGCAAGGAATTTGCTTTAGGAAGAAAAGTAAAAGGTGAATTGGAAGTAGGGACTTCTGAAGATACGTGGCTGATGGGCGTTTTCTAGACTCCTTGTGCCTGCTGGGTTATGAGGATTTGTTTGAAAGTTTTTATTTACAGATAATTTACCATGAACTTCTGTGGGTTGGGGGAAAATTGAACAAATACAAAAATACAAAATGGTAAGTATTTGGAAGTAATGGTGGAAAATTACCATACAAGCAGCACAGATGAGTCTAGGGGTTCCTAATCCCCTTCAAATCAACCCAGATTAAAAGTTAAATGACATTACAAATGCATGGCTCTTTATTTGCTCCTGAATCACATTACTGTATTGGGCTCTAAATAACAGATATCCATTTGAGTTAGACACTAATTCTGTTGGTACTGATAAAGGTCATTAAGCTAAAAGTCAACTTACTTGAAATATGAGGGTGATGTGGAGGGAAATCTATAGTATTCTTTCTTCTGTACTAATTTTGTGGTTAATCTCTTAGTCTGATCATTTATGGAACATCAGCTTGTGACGTGATTGTGAATTTATCATCCTTTATTTTCTCGTCATCTCAAGTATTCATTTGTACCTGAGTTTAGATTTTAATCAAGTAATTAATTAATTAATTTGCCTGAGATATACCCCATGCTCATATTTAATCCAATGGAAGTTAGCAATGCGTCTTGTAGGTACGACACTGTACTTCAGCAGTGACCTGCAGAACCCAGCCCTGTTTTATGGATAAATTGAGAAACATATCATAGTATTTTATACATTGTGTGTGGACCATAAGAATCTTGTCTTCTGAAACATTAGAGCGTTGGGATTCTGGTTTCAATTACTAGTATTTTTTTGTTACAAGTTTTGTATTTTGCTGCAACTAACTGAATTCTAGTCTTTTGGACTCCAAAGAATAAAACAGAAACTGAAAAGCGTTGTGAAATTTTACCAGCAGATCTGTGGGTTTTATGTATGTGGCAAAATGTGGTGGGTCTTAAAACTACAGACCTTACAAAGCATGTTGTCTTCTAGATGTAACTGAATCACTGGAAGTTACATGAAATTCAGAAGAAAAAAAACCACCATGAATAAATAAATACACATAAAAGCTGTTCCTACAGAGTTCCTGTAAAATCTGATGTTTAATATCAAACTTCCATTTCAAATGCAGATTCTTCACTTATGGTAATTTTCCACTGGAGCAACATTTGAAACAAATTCATGAGGAAGCGTTGGTAAAATTTGAAAGAATTGAATCTAAGACTGACATCCCAAAACAGAAACTCTGGGAAAAGCCTGTGAGTATTTAAAACAAATAAAGAATAATTTTTAAAGAAGTGCACATCCAATCTTGGAGTTGCAGAAACTGAGTATAACTGAACCCAACCTGCTGGGGTTATTTTGTTTGTTTAAAAGTGTGTTTGTGTGTTTAAAAAAAAAAATAATATAACAAAAAAAAACACACCACATCATTGTATACTTTTCAATTTCAATAATAACTGCATACAGTTGTTTATTTTCAGTATTCAAATGTACTTGGCATTTGGAGAACAAGCATTTATCAATTTAAAGCATCTGGAGCTAGGTATTAAAAAAATATATTGATACTTATATTGTCAGCAAATGTATCCAGCAAATTTTACCTAAGATTCCAAACATTGCTGTTAAAATAACTTTTCCACTTCATTTATTTATTTATATTCATTTCCTCCCTGGCTTGTGCAGGAGCTTAAGCTTTTCTTTGAAATCAAGCTTAGAGTGTTAATTATGGCCGGATTTTCTTGATCCTCTTCTCTATTTCTGCACTTGTAAAAAGTGAAAATACCACTCTTAGTTTTTCAAGATATACTGAGTAAATATCCCACGTTTATGTATTTATCTATGAGAATCTGTGAAATTATTTTAAATCTTGGGAAATAAGATGCTATGAAGATACAGTCATTTTTTTATTTGTAAGTCTGATACAAGTTTAGTCTGCATCATATGTACTTATTATACTTTACAGCGAGAACACCGTGTAACATGTGGCTTAGACTCATTTGCTGCTGATCCTTCCAAGCAGACGACTGTCAGTGTCAGCTACTTGTTAACAGAGTAAGTCTATGAAAATAAAATTTTCAATCAAAAACTTTTTTTAGAACTTTCAGGAAGATGCAGGTATACATAACTGTGCCCCCATCCCTCGTTGCAAATGTCACCTTCAAGTTAAATAATACTGTGGGTTAATACAAATCCTCCTTTAGTAAGTGAAAATTTAAGTACCACATAAAACATGTCTTATCCTCAGCTCTACCTGCTAAAGAAAAGGACAATCAGCCATTATATTACAAAACTATTCAGTGGATTAGGCTTTGGGAACACTGGCTTCTTGTCTTTGAACTTCCTTCAATGTGCAAGCTTTTTTGTATGACCCAAATTGTAACTTCATCCATCCTCATAGCCTAATTGAACTTGCAGAGCTTTACTGCTTGTTATGATGAGTAATTCAAGTTTCTGAACACATAACATAAACCTGGAACTCTCTTGGTTTCCTAAATTTTGGTGTGGTGTTCATAGGAGGCAGTTATTTTTCCCTTGCCTCACCTGTATTTTTTAGTAGAAGTAATTATTCTGAAATTAACTCGGTGTTTGGTGTGACGTATTTCGAGCTTGATGTTTTCTAAGAACTAATAATTTTTCTTCAGCATTACAGACACCTTTGAAACTTTCACACTAAACCTGTTGTCTTCGCTGTTGGTTGATGGACCAAATTCTCCTTTTTACAAAGCCTTAATCGAGTCTGGTGTTGGTACAGATTTTTCTCCTGATGTTGGGTAAGTGTTACAAGTTGCATTTCATCCCTATAAGCAGTATTAGAAGAGTTACAAATGAATATCAAGTTGGGAAAAGTCATCTCTCATGCAGGCAACGTAGGCCACACCAGATGAATCTTAAAGGTTTTTCCTGATGAACTACTATCAAGTGTAATTTTTGGCTTGTCAAAATAATTCAGTGGAAGCTGTGTTAGTGATAACAGTAGTACAGCTTTGTTTAATGTTTATCAGCAAGAAAAATGCATAGATAAGAGCACACTATGCTTTTAGTGTGCTAGTTGCTTGGAGTGTTTTGATCTTGTGCGTTTAGTATTACTCAGAAAACCGTTAAAATTAGTTCTTGCTCTTACTGCGTACTGTTACATTTGCTCTTTTGCTTTAATCCTGTGATTTAGTAGTAGGTAGGTTTGGCATAAATGTGCTTTTGTACAATTAGGTGATATTAATTTGCCATTGCCAGAATATGAAAGGATATGTCTGCCAGTGTTGATTTGTTCAAATTGTAGCTTTTGCAAACAGTCTTCTGAGCTAGCTCTCCACTGCAAACTAGATGGGTGGATTCTCTTAACCTCGGTTAAGAGAATAGGCTCGGTTGGTCATTATAGTTGGACTTCAGTGTCAGCAGAAAGAAAGAATCACTTTCAGGGCGTGATTCATCTGACTAATTTTAAAATCGAGGATGACAAAAATCATGCTTTATCTCTGCTGTCTCAGATGTTTGAGTGGGAAACTTAAACATACTAATCTAGTATGTTTGTAATGCCTTGGGGTACTCTACATGGCTTGAAATCGTCTCTATTGGGAATGCTACAAGACCTGCGTCATGAATTCCAATGCCATGTATACATCTTAATACCACAGGGCATTATATCTGTTTTCAACCAGTGAAGTAGTGATTCAGTTGTTTTATAGTTCCTCAGTTAAGCCTTTTTTGGGCTAACTATACTAATTTGGTGTTGATTTATGGAGTGAATTGTCTAATATGCATTAATAACTCTGCAGATGAATGAATATAAAGACAAATTTTGAGTCCACAGATCCTTAATTTGACATCTGAGTCTGTCATTGAACCCTTCTGTAGGTTTTAGATGTGGAATAGTGAATGCTTAGCATTGAACACCTCTTGCTTTTTGTTTGTTGTCCTTGGTCTGAACAGCTACATTCTGCATATTTCTGCAAGTATCAGTTTGTCTCTCTATAGTGGAGTTCTTATTGTTAACTATGTCTGACAGGGCTACAACATTTTGTTGCTGTTGTTGTTTGGTAGTATTGAAAATGATTGCAGCAAACACAGAACAGTTCACCTTCACCATTTGCTCTGCAAATAATGCTTTAAATGTACTAATTTAAAAGTTCTGTTTCACTAACTTGCTTAAGTAGAATATATGTGTTTGGCTTTACAGGCAGCTACAATTTTCACTTAACAAAAGAGACTTTATTACCTGAAAGTACTTACTGATGAACTGGAAGATGAACAGAAAAGAATAGAGCTTTTTTTTCTGTAGCTGTTTGTCTTTCTCTAATATAATATGCCATATGTTTTCCTAACAGTGTGCTACTACTACTTAAATTGAACAAAAAGCGCTTTAAAGTTCGGTTTCTTGTCTCTTTGGTAATTATTATTCTGTCTGGCTTTTAAAGTCCTCTTTTTTTATGCGAAAATGATGAATGAGTGTGTTTCCCCTTCTACCTTTGCTATAAAGTTTAATGCTGAAGTTCTAGTACTTGTAATTGAGTTGAATATTTTGTTCCAGGTTTAATAGCTCAACAAGAGAAGCCTATTTCAGTGTGGGTCTACAGGGTATTGCTGAGACAGACATTGATACTGTGAAACAGATTATTGCTGAAACAGTTGATGAAGTTATTGCGTGAGTAATATTAAATTTATAAGAATACTGTTAGTTCTCTCATACAGTCTTTTACAATTAGATATTTATAGTAATCTAATAATATATTAATGTATGTGTAATAATACAGGCACACATATTAATATACCTTAAAATTTTAGGTACGTTTTAAAAAAAAAAAAAAAAAAACTTTCTTCAGTGCTAAATGCACTGAAGAAAGTTATATTGCTAAATATTCTTAAAATTTTTATCTGCTACTTCCTCTGTTGTAACATATTCATCAGCGTAACCTTCAGGAGTTTAATGATATTAGTGCTGTTTTACTAAACGACACAGCATGATAAGATTATTTCATATCGATTTTAATTCAGTATGGAAGTCATCATGTTGTAATGCTTCCTTTATTGATGTTATAATTCATTTTCATAATTTTACTTAGAGTGATTAGTACTAATGGATATGATTTCCTTTTCTCTTTACCCCTTCCCAAAGGAAAGGATTTGAGGAAGACAGGATTGAAGCTCTACTGCACAAAATTGAAATCCAGCTGAAACATCAGTCTACAAGTTTTGGACTTGCCCTGACATCAGTAAGTCTGTGTGTGTGCTTGTGTATGTTGTGCGTGGTTTATTTTTGTTTGTTTCAGACATAGGCATGGAATTTGCATTCTACACATTAATAAAATATGGGGTCATTTTGTAGGCTCTTAATACCTAAAACTTTTCATTTTATGGCTTTTTTTTCTTTGTCATCTCTTATACATCTCTCCATTATTTTCAGTAGTCTTCAAACCATTGCTAGACTCTACTCTGTAGGACTTAATCAGGCAGTTAGCCTGTTGTCTTTGCCTGAATAGTAGCTTTGATTGCAGTAGGACTGATTACTTCTGTAAGAGAGGAATGTCATGCTGGCTCTTGGTACGTTTTGGCCAGTTGCCCATGTATTTTTATAGAAATCAAATCAAATGACTGTATTTTTCTTTGGAATTTAGGGTTGTGTCACTATAATTTAATATAATTGCTAGCCCTACCGTTAGAAGGACCTTCTTCTCTGTGATTTATTTATTTAAAACATCAATAGGAGAATTCAGTAAGCCTGGAGGTTTCCATTTGTTTCTAAATTGATCAAAACAGTAGAAATTGCGTTCTTGGATGGTGGCCTGTTCTGGCTTGCTTACTTTTTATCTGTGCAACTGTTAAAAACAATTAGTCTCCTGATACTCTTTTGTCCTTTTAGATAGGTTCCACAAGAAAAGCTTATGGAGACTCAGGTTTCCAGGTAGAAGAGATCAGCACTTCCCTCTCCATTTTCCTTCCTTGAAAAGTTGTAAAGAGCAATGAATTCTCCTCTTAGCCTCCTTTTCTCCAAGCTAGACAAACCAAGTGTCCTCAGCCTCTCCAAACAGAATGTGTTCCAGCCTTTTTACCAGCTTTGTTGCCCTCCTCTGGACGCATTCAAATATCTTAATATCATTTTTATATTGTGGAGACCAGAACTGTCCACAGTATTTAAGGTGAGGCTGAACCAAAGCTGAATATAGCAGAAGAATCCCCTCTTTTGAGCAGTTGGCTATGCAGGGTTTTATGCACCCCAAATGTGATTTGCCTTCTTGGCTGCCAGGGCACATTGCTGGCTCAAGGTGAGCCTGCTGTCAGCCAGCACCCCCAGGTCCCTTTCTGCTGAGCTGTTCTCTAGCCACTCCGCTCCCCATCTGTACTTTGTCCACCATTTCTCTGTCACAGGTGCAGCACCTGGCATTTGCCCTTCTTGAATTTCATGTCATTGCTTATTGCCCAATGCTCCAGTCTGTCTAGATTCCTCTGTGAGGCTCTCAGCCCTCCAGAAAGTTAACAGCACCTTCCAGTTTAGCATCAACTTGCAAACCTGCTAAGGATGCATCTTAACTCCTGTGTCCAAATCATTGATAAGAATATTACACAGAATCGGCCCTAGAATTGAGCCCCGGGGGATACTGCTAGTGAACAGATAGTTTCATCTGACTGATAAGGTAAATGAGGAGACTGTTATTTATATACTGTTTTGCATACACCTCCTGTTCCCCTTTTCCTTCTTTCCCTGGCTGAAAGTGAATTTACTTTGAATCTGAGAGAGGAAAGAATATTCCAATAGATTTCCAGAATACAGACATACACACCTATGCAAAAAGAGGAAACAGGGGTTTGGTATGGTAAAATTGGAGGAGGGAGTGGAGGGGACAGAGGGACAGGTGATGATGACATAGTCCTTTAGTTTGAACAAACACTTCAGCAGCATCCCCCTCCTCAATCTATTAGAAGTATGCAATAGCTATTACTTATCATCTATGTATCGATAGTAGATAAGGTGGTTTTGGAACACAGATGCTGCCAGTTACAGAAATATATATGAATTGTCCTGCTTACTTAATTACCCTTGCCTTTCAGTATATAGCTTCCTGCTGGAATCAGGATGGGGATCCAGTGGAGCTTCTGAAGATTGCAGATAAAGTCTCTCGGTTCAGGCAGTGCCTCAGAGAAAATCCCACATTTCTTCAGGAAAAAGTTAAAAAGTATTTTAAGGTAGGAAAACTTGCAGGAAAATACCTGCAGTATTGATTTTTGAATCACGATTTTGTATTTAAAATTAATTTGAAGGGATCTGAGTTGTTCATACTGTCTATTTTTAGATGTAGATGAACAGCAGCACTTCTGAATAAAGCATGTTCATTTTAAATAGTTGAAGTGAAAACTTTTTAAAACTGGAAAAATTGGCCATTGGACGTTTGGAAACACACACATTAGAACACTGAGAAAATACTAATGTTTTAATGTTTAAAATACTGTGATGCCTGATGTTATAGAAAGACACATGAGTCTTTCCTAATGAGAAACTAAGATGTGGACAGCAGTGTGGACCTTGTAATGTTCACTGACTGCTGTCTGAATTTTGCTGTCAGCACTAATTGCTTTTTGCTCTGTTTTCTTGTTTTCCTATCTATATGTTCTGCTAGAGTGCTTTTAGATTTAAGGACGGTGAAGGTATTATGACAGTGGATACTTCTGAATCCCTGCATTAGCTAATGGCAGAACAAAAAAAAAATCCAGTGATAGCAGTGCAAAAGTGTCTTCTGTTGTTTTTGTTGGTGGTTTTGTTTTGCTTAAATTCTTTGGGTTGTTTTGAAGGACACATCTATTACATGGAACTGCCAACCTGATTTACTAGTGAGTGAATGGTGGTTTGCATATACTCAAAGGCAACAGGACATGGTGGCATCAGTTGAAATCTGATTTCCTAAAGGCATAATTAGTGTCTAGAAGTAGTAGGAAGCTATTAAGCTTTTGGCTTTTGTATTAAGAAATATGGGCATGGTATTTTTAAGAATGTCCTTTACTATGCAGTTCTGCTGAGGGGCCTAAGACAAAAGCACGACTCCTCAGGAAGTAATGAGGATAGTTGGGTGCTCTGATATCCAAAGATTATGTACCTTATATTACACACTGTGCCTGGAGATTAATAAAGCAGGAAGGCTGTGAGCAAAAGAGATGTTGTTCATCCTATCCATTCAACTGTGCTTAGTTGATTTTGTATTTCACTCTCTAACTTTGCAGTCAGTCATGTTTCCGTAGTATTTCCATATAAGCACAGGGGAGATAAGCTCATAAAACAGAGAATCCGATTACATTGTCCCAAATTATTGGCAGTGAATCTCTGTGACAGATGTTGCTGTTTGACTCCTACTTTTAAATGGACATTTTTGAGGTCACTGTCTCTTGAATAGCCTTCCATTATTCTCTAAAATGGAAAGTGATTGAGTAATTTTGTGATTAAAATTCCACAATACAGTATAAACAAAAAGAAATTCACCAGCAGTTCTAACACTTGCATAATGCATGGAGTTCTCTAGCAGCAAGACTGATGTAAACCATTTCTGAGCAGGATAAGGCATGCCCCTTTTACATCATATGGGATTTCTGTGCACTCAAGCTTGGGCAGGTTGAATGAGGTGTTTAATGAAACCCTGCTGTATTTAACTAGATTCCCAATCTTAGAACATTCTCCAGATATAACTTCTGGCATACTGCTCTGTAGCCTTATATGCAGTTGTTTAACCTTGATTTAATTAAACTAATAAGTACTGTGTGTTGTTTAGGGAATCTGACTCCACACTGAAATTTCACAGAAGGTTGTTCATGCTTGTTCGTGTGGTAAACTGTCTCTCTTCTCCACCCTAGCAGCAGACTGCTGTTCATTAATTGAGAAGTTTAAATTGCCTATTTGTGATACTTTTGATAATACATAAACCAAATGATGTGTATCTTTTCTATTTCTGATGAAGCAATAATCTGAGGCAAAACAGGTGAAAGTAGCCCTCAGAATTAATAATGCTTTGTTTTGGGATACATTTCTGCAGGATAATCCGCATAGATTGACTCTGTCAATGAGTCCAGAAGAAGACTACTATGATAAACAAGCAAAACTGGAAGCAGAAAAACTGAAAAAGAAGGTCAATGCTCTTTCTGAAGAAGAAAAAAAACAAATCTTTGAAAAAGGTTAACATGCTTTTTCATCTTTTTGTTTGGGTAACTGTTTAAGAACACAACCTTTTTTTTTTTTTAATGTTCTGTAAAATGCCTGAAATTCTTAGATATATCAGGCATAACCCAGCATTTGTTCTGAAAAGGATGGTATTTTTTCATTGGTGGTGGAGGTTGGAAGCTTGTGTATATGTGTTATGGGGCTATGCAGTTTACTGGTCATTCTAAATTGTATTATGGGTATACTACATTAGTCCTAACACTCAGAAAACAGAATGATCAAAGTCTCCAGTAGGACAGAAGAAAGGAAATTATTTAAAAATATTAACCTGGTTCTTTCGTATGATAGCTGCACTAAGTACAAGATGTATGCCATGATTTATCTTAAAGCTCTTTATTTTTGAGTGTATGATGTTTGTTCCATGCTCCTATAAGATTTACATTTTGTAACTGTACTTCTCTTTTCTACGTAAAGAGCTAACTACAGCAATAGCTTTTGACTTCCTCTGAGGAATAACTTAACTGCTCCATATTTCCAAGTTTATGTCATTTTGTAAAAACTGTGTTCTAGTCACAGAGATTGTGTAGAAGAAAGGTGGAGTTAATGTTCAGAAGCAGTGTTACTGGGAGGGGTAATAAGGGAGCAAACTTCTTTCAGAAGAGGTCTCCTTACAAAGGTAAGTTTGAGGCTACTTAGAGGCAGCCAGATAGAATCTGAAAGAGGATGAAAGTTGTGAAAACACAACTTAGGTGCATTGGTGTACAGACTGAGAACTTGAGAAAGATTTCTAATCGGTTAGATTTTTACTGCAAGGTCTCTGTTGCATGGGTGGTGTCTACACAGCTAGACAACAAGGCAGGCTGGCAAATATCACTTCTTTAGGGTTTTAATTACATGTAAACAGGATGCAAAAGGAGAGGGAGGGGCTGGAAAGAGGATTTACAAAGGTACACTGTTCTGTTCACTGATATGGTATGATAATATTCAGAATTTTTCAATACAGTGTTTGAAAGAAGAGTTGATAGAAAATGCTGAACTTCAAACTCTTATGTTTTTCTGATCTGCATCATCTCAGTAGGTTTTGACAGCATTTTCACTAGAAGGTAAAAATTACAAACACTAGTATTCTGCTTTCTTTATTAGGTTTGGAATTAATTGATCTTCAAAGTAAACCTCAGGATACCTCTTGTCTCCCAGCTCTAAAAGTGTCTGATATTGAACCCAAAATCCCATTCACTGTGCTGGAGACAACACTCACAGGTTGGTATAACCGGTATTTTGTCTTGAAAAGAACATTTGTATTGTTATCTGTCTACTTGCCAAGCTGTTCCTCTTCTTTGCTCTTTAAGAAATGCGTGTACCTGCTAAGCTGTAAACAAACACTAAACAAGAGTAGTTTGTGGAGAAGGAAAAGTCAGTCATTTTGGCCTGAATTGTTTGTTTTTGCCAGTTTGTCAAAGTTGAGCTAAATATGATATCCAAAACAAACTGTGATAACGCTGTGAGTCAAGTAAAAGCCCTGACCACCTAGCTCCTGGCTTTTTTGTCAGTGTTAGCTTGCCAAAGCCAAGCTTCCAGACTCTAAGGCTGTCTTTTTTGTTAGGCTTCAGAGCTGTACTGGAGTAAAGTTTCAAACACAGAGTACCTAGAATCCTTTGAGTGAGATTAATAAAAAAATAAAATCTGAAAGTGAATCCCACTTTACTGCCCATAGCTTTTCATCTAGTCCATCTCCTTTTCATCTAGTCCACCACCTGGGCAGTACACAGTTTGCAGTGATCTGCAGGAAATTCTTGCCATCACCTCTGAGGGGTGATGTGGGGCTGTTTCCAGCTGCAGTTCAGCTGCCTGCTCTTCAGTAAGAGTTTGGCAGTAACACTCCTGATGCAAGCTCCCTGCTTTCTGCTTTCTCATTGCCTTGCCTGCCCTGCCCTGCGGTTAGAAAAGTCACTAGGTGGTATGCTCAATTACTCTTGAGCAATCCCCTTGCTTTCCGAGACTTCAGCTTGTTACAGGGTGCAGCTCTCCTGGCAACGTGTGCATCAAGCCTTTGGTAGTGTCTGCTTTCCCTCCCTCCCTATTTTTACAGAATATGGTGTGTAGGAACCTTGAAGAAAAAAATGGTCATCCATCATAACTGCATTGACAGTCTGCTCTAGTTTTGCCAAGGCTGTCCTGTGAGTTGATAGGAAACAAGAAATTTTAGATCTCAATTTTGTTATGGTTCTGTCAAAATCTTGCAGGTAATATTGCTCTACATTATATTTTTAACAGATAATTTTCTGCTAAAATTTTTTCTGCAGCAAGTGTCAAGTGCTGCATAATTCTGATGCTGAAATGACCTATTTTGTGAAAATCCTAATGTGTATTCCCAGTACCCATTGTTACCCAATGTTAGAATAGAATGTACAGTTCAGGAACCGTTTTTCCTCAACTTTTGAAGTGATGAAGGTGAAAATATGGGAGGAAAAACTTCTTGAGCTGTTCAGAAACAAATTACCATTCCATTATTTGAATACTACCTCTAAAATGCATACTCTGTCAACAGAATTCTCCAGATTGTCCAGATATCCTTTACTTTACCATGGGCAGAAACAAACAAACAAAACCAACAACCCTTCAGTCCATCATACAGTGCAATATTTGAAGTTTAAATAAGTGGCTCTGAAGTTACAGAAAGTAACTCTAACAAGAAATGCTTTTGTTTTTCAGAAGGAAACTGTTGGTTGTTCTTTTCTTGTTTTTTGATCCCTAGCTGATGAAGTTCCTGTCCAGTACTGTGCTCAGCCTACCAATGGCGTGGTATATTTTAGAGCTGTTTCCAGCTTGAACACTCTTCCTGAGGAGCTCAAACCATATGTGCCGCTGTTCTGCAATGTCATTACAAAGTGAGAGGTTTACTTTGCTAGAAGCTAAAGCAGTAAGATGTAATACAACTTACTGAAATAATACTTTTTTTAATATTTGAAGTAGTTGTCCTTTTAGGAAGGAGGTGCTGATAAGTTGGTGTGCTGCAGAAACAATGGTTCTTTCCTCTCTCCACTGAGTTGCCATCTACTTTGCCCTTTTCCTTTAGTCTCTGCTTTGCCTTGTTCCCTAGTGTCAACACAAGCATTCCCCAAATAGATTGGAAACTTGATCTAAATGAAAAGTAGCCCAGGAGAAATTGAAGTTTTCACTTTTTTGGGGGGGTGTAGCATCACAGTGGTCACAGAAACACTGACCGTATCATAGGAGCAAGAGTGGCACAGGGTAGATGAAGTGACATGGACCAGAAGGAATCTGTTTTTTGTGTTGGTTTTTTGTTTGTTTGTTTGTTTGTTTTTGTTTTTGTTTTTGTTTTTTGGTGGTGATACTGGCTTATGTGATGTTGCTACTCTAGTTCAACATGGATGTTGGGTGAACAGTGTTGGGGTGTTGTGAAGTCTGCACACTTACTACGCCATTTTGAAATAGCAGTGGGTTTTAGCTAAAGAGTTTGTTGTATTACTTCTTATTTTTTTAATATAAATTGTGAAGTATTATGTTTGTTAGATAATGCCCCAAATTACTTACTTGCTAAATTAGTATTGGCCTAGCAGTATCCTTTGCATTTGGTATATGAGTTGTGGTTTTGCCATTTAATGAAAATAGAAGTAAATCTCTGATTATTTTTCACAGGATGGGTTGTGGAGCCCTTGATTACAGGGAACAGGCCCAGAAAATAGAGCTTAAAACAGGTGGGATGTCTGTCAGCCCACATATCATTCCAGATGATTCACACTTGGATGTGTATGAACAGGTAAATTAATCATAAACATCATGATGTTAAATTACAATAAAAGCTCTGTAGTTAAAGGTCAATCACGGCATCCAGTAGAGGGTCAGCTAATGTGCATTGAAAGCAGTGTATAAAAGGGCTTATACCTTTTTGTGTAAAATATACAGTTGACAATTACAGTATCAATATTTTGTGTTAAGGGAAGTGTTTGCAGTTATCTCTTTTAAGATAGTGTTTCACTAGCTTTTGTCAACATGTTTCTGAATGCTGCAAAAAAATTCGGAAACAAAGCACAGAGGAGAGAAAGGCATAGTGTTGCACATAGAGATTGCTGTCAATGTGTATATGTCACAATCCTGAATGTTTTCAGTATTGTCAGATCTTAGTATTGGGCATAACAGTTTTAGCAACGTCTCTTAAGATTTTTCAGACTTGCTGGGGTCTGTTTCCTGTAGCTTGCTCCCTATGGATTGTGAAGTTGAGTTAGGGGGGATCCTTTGCAGAAAGACTCATCCCCAGAATAGTTTTACTTGTACTTTGTGGAAAAATAAAGTCTGTTTCTGAACTGCTGCTGACTGTTGAAAAAGAGTAATTGACAGGCTTGTTTTGTGTGAAGATCAGTCATATTTCATGATTTTAGTAGCACAGCCTGTATTAAAGTGGTTTTGTGTTGTGAAGCATTAGGTTGGTACCACTGCATCACTTCAATTAAAAAGTTCTTGCTCGTTACTTGTTCCATTGCTGAAGTTTTTTTTTCCTGTATGTGTTTCTTTTTTTCCTTCAGGGTGTGCTCTTTTCATCTCTGTGCTTGGACAGAAATCTGCCAGACATGATGAATTTATGGAGTGAAATATTTAACAAGTACTGTACATTGGGTTTCCTTTTTTTTTCCCTTGTGTGTTTGGGGTTTTCTTTTTATTTCCCCCTCATTCCCCAACCATTCCCAACTTCTTAGAGATTCTACTGTGAGATTTGCTTTCATAACTGTATCTTTGAGTGGCTTCTACTTTCTAAATTACAGATTCACAGACTAGCTTATGTTGAAAGGGACCTCTGGAGACCATCTGTTCTAATTCCCCTGATTAAGCAGGGCCACCTAGAGCAGGTTGCTCAGGACCACGTCTAGACAGCAAATCTAAGCATGTCATCCTTTGTATGACTATGTAGTGGATTAATTGGAAAAATGATGGTCTAAAAGCTCTTTGTTGAACTTGGGATAATGAACGAATGAGTCAGTATTGTGAAAACCCATCGGCGCAATTTCGCCTGAGATGTAGAGAACTCCTTCTACTCTTTTTCAGCCCGCGATTTGAGGAGGAAGAACACTTCAGAGTGCTGGTTAAGAAGACTGCCCAGGAACTGTCAAATGGGATTCCAGATTGTGGGCATTTGTATGCCTCTATTAGAGCCAGCAAAAACCTTACACCTTCTGGAGAACTGCAAGAAATGTTTAGTGGGATGGATCAGGTGAAAAATTAATGTCGTCTTTTAGTGAGGCCCAAATCCTCCACTTTGGAATTAGAGTGCTAAATTTTTGCTGGTTCTTTCTAAGTGGCTTCATCTGTAGTCTTTCTGCCTTCCTGCACAGGTGAAGTTGATGAAGAGAATAGCAGAAATGCCTGATATTAAACCAGTACTACGCAAACTACCACGCATTAAGAAGTATCTATTAAATAGTGACAACATCAGGTGAGTTCCAGCTAAAACAAAAAGGGGCCGTTTGGTTAGAGAGAGGCAATGGCCTATGAAAGGGCATTTCTTAACGTGCTTTCTGGGATGTTGGGGTTTTGTGAAACAGAAAACCCAAGGAATTCATAAAAATGTTTTTAGTCCACATTTTCCTACCTTAAGAACTTGATGGTAGTTATGGTTTATTTTGTTTGATTTTTAATATGTTTATGAAACTTAAGGCAAATTTCAGATGTAACTGTTGCATCAAAAGTGATTAAACCGTTTGTTGGGTTTTACAGAAATATTCCATCAACATTTCTGCTTTTTTTTTCTTGAAAAGTGCCCAAGATAGAAATACTATTATAGTGTATTATATCAGTTGAATATAGTTTTTTGTTTTTCTTCCTTACAGAAAATAGTGATATTTTGAAATCTGCTTTATGTATATATTGGAAAAAGTAAGAGGGCGTGTTTAAGTGCTTAGTATCAGAAGCATTAGTTTGAAAAATACTTTCATTTGAGGTGACATTAAATTGCAACATATTGTTTGCAAAGAATAAAATGACGAATAAAGTTACTGAAATACCTGTGCTGTTCAAAACCATGAGACAAAGGAGGTCATTAGTTTCCTTATGAGATGTTCCTATTTTGTAAAATCTGTGTAGTCTTGTCCTGCACAGAGAAGGAGGTCACAGCTACTGCTGTCATCAATAGTGAAGTTGGTTTGGGGCAAGCAAAGGAACAAAGTAATTTGAATTTATTTATTTTTGCATGCCAAGTGCTACATTATGAGTATTTTTTTTTTTTTATTTCTGTGATAATGATTATCAGTGATCACAGATCTCACATTCTGACAATTTAACAAAGTATTTAGGAAGACATAGAGGTGCAAATTATGTTGGACTATACAAAACCACAAAAACATTAAAAAAAAAAAAAAAACTTAATATGTGCTTTTAACAGATGTTCAGTGAATGCAGCACCTCAACAGATATCAGAGGCATCTAAAGAAGTAGAGAAATTTATAAAGGGCATAACTAGAAGTAAAAAAGAGAGAAAACCTGTTCGACCCCATGTGATTGAGGTAGGAAATGACTTCATTTGTGACTAGTGCATCAAATACCATTGGATTTGATGTTGTGTAAAGACAATTGTGCAATCAGAAGATCATTCGATCTAAAATATTGTATCCATGCATAGATGTCTGAAGAAATTTGCAAGTCAGCTCTGTGATAAGCTGCTATGTTTCCCCACAGTACCTGTCTTCACCCTGTAAAATAGGCAACAATAATCCTGTAGATCAGCTGTCAAATGTTACTCTGAGGTGGTTGCTTTTGCATGGGATGAAGGAAAATAAATTCTTCTGTTCTCTGTCACATAAAACTGTAATTTCTTTTTTAGCTTTACTTGGCATGTTAGCCAAAGGAAAATAGGGAATTGTGCAGTTCCTTAATTGTTTAGGAATCTGTTTCGTTATCTGGATGGACATTTGGCACAGAGGGTACTTGGCTCAATCCAGTTGACAAAGGATCTGCTCCGATAATGTACATCTGTATTAATTTCTGAGACTTGAATAGGCTCCCAGTTCCCTACCCATGAAGGAAATAATTGCCTGAAATTTTGGGGGGCTCTTTAATCTCTCTCTTGGTGTCTTTCAGTACCAAATTACTCTTCAAAGGAAATTTATTTAGCTTTGAATTACAAATGATCGAGTAGGTTGCTTATGTGTGTGAAGACACATGGGCTGATGGTGGTTTCAAAAGCTTACACAGGAAGTTCAAGGGAGTAGGGACCATATTTATTGTAATCTTAGTTTCAATTGTTAAATCACCATTTAATATGGGTTGTGTCTCTTGTAGAAATCTTCAGAAGTCAAACCTGTGGGAAGCAAAATGCTTAATTGTTTGCAGATCACAAGGAAACTAATTAACGTAAGTACATTATCGATTGAGGATAGTGCTACGTACATTTCTACACTCTTACTCTATTGTTTCTCTAAACCATTCGTCAAACTTCTTCATGTTTCTATGTCATCCTTTTTGTTGTCTTCCCTTTGGTTCTGGTTTGAAGATCATTTAGCTGACTTCCTATCTGTGCATGCAGGAAATTCCCGCTTATGCTGTTTCTTGCAAGTAACGTTTACAAGATTTTATTTTTACCTTGGTTTCTTTCACGATCAGATCCATGTGGTGTCACTCCCAGTCAGCCCTTTTCCTTCCTCTACTCCCTAAGTTATTTTGAATGTGAATAACACCTGATAAAAGAATATCTGTGACAATTAAGTAAAAATGAAAATTTTTATTTGACTATATGGGAGAAACACAACTTGGTGTATCCTGAGCATTGAGCTAAAAGGCAGGGATTGCTCAGCCAAAGGTGGTTCTTGCTTACAAGTCCAGCATGTAGTACTGGGCCGGGCCCAACCAGCGAGAGATGTGTGAGGGGCTGGGGAGCAGGTTTGTGGAGTTAAGAAACATTTGGAAGCATTGAAATGAAATTTTAAAAGATTCTGGAGGTGCTTAGGGCTCTGCTTATGCTTAAGTAAGCACACAAGCAGGTGTATGTGTGAAAGAGACAAAGAAGCGAGTGCTGCAGGGACCTGGAGACATGAGAAGGACTGGAAGTTTTGAACTGGGAGAGTCCCCATCCTTGGAGGTATTTCAGAGGCGTGTGGACATGGCACTAAGGAACTTGGTTTAGTGATGGGAGCTGGTTGGTCACATTGATGGTTTGACTTGATAATCTTGAAGGTCTTTACCAACCTAAATGATTCTGTGATTCTAAGTAGAAGTCAAGTTTATTGCAGGGGATGTGTGAGCAGAAATTGATGTAGCTGCTGCTGCTCATAAAACAGTGAGGGGGGGTGTCTTTTTCTGGATCCAGTTGCAATATCTAAAATTGAGTAGAAGGAGTCAAACATGATGGACATAGAAGTGGAGAGTTATGAACGCTTGGTTCAGTCCAAGTAAAGACATGTTAAGAAGTAAAGACATGTTATTACCAAAGCTTTTTGGTAATAACACAAGGCATGGACAGCTGAGATGCTGGTGAGCAGCGATGGGTAGCCTATGTACAATATCCACATACTTAAGTTTCCTAAGGCAGTTGTATTACTGGATTGCTAACGTGGGGCAAGATGAATGTCACTGATTGCAGTACAGGTCAAGTACTGCAAGGCAGCTTTACCGTCTGTGTGTTTGGTGGCACTTCATAGTCCTCAGCTGGCTAAATTGTCTCCTATCTGCTAACAGTGCCAATAATGCATTTTTCTCTTAGGATCCTACTTTCAAACCATGCCAGATGAAGACCCATTTTGTACTTCCTTTCCCAGTGAACTACATTGGGGAATGCATTCGTACAGTTCCCTACACAGCTACGGACTATGCAAGGTAGGAAACATAATCAGCAAGGAGCTTTGTATGTGTGTTGGGTAATGCAAAACAAAACAGGACTGCTGAAAATGGAGTGTCAATTAAAAAAAAAAATGCTTTGTGGTGTGTTTGTGACAAATTCTTTACAGACCAATCTTCATGTTGCTAGGTCCGTAAATGCGCTGTTTTGCCAAGTGCTGAGATTAAGTAACTAGGGGTTACTAACCCCTAGCTTCCAAATAACAGCCCTGCTTACCTGGATGTGTCTGAGATGACAATCCTATTGCACTAACAAAGTTACAGGTAGGAGGCTGCTTTTGTATTTGATTACAGTGACATAAGTGGAATAATCGAGCAATGTTCCAAAGTAGCAACAATTCTTACAATGATGTGACATTGCTCAGCTGTTACTAAATACTGAGTATTGTTATTGTTGTAGATTGGAAGAAGCAGTGCATAGTAAATGGGGATCTTTCTGAACTTCAGAGGCAGTTGAGAATATTACTGTTATCCCGTTCATTTAACATCTTTGCTGTTAATATTTCTCTCATTACAGCCTTCGAATTCTGGCACGGTTGATGACATCTAAATTCCTACATAGAGAAATTAGAGAGAAAGGAGGAGCTTACGGTGGAGGTGCTAAACTTAGCCACAACGGCATATTTACTTTCTACTCCTACAGGTAACAGCATTTGTTCGTGTTCATGTCTGAGGGAACTACTGACTGCACTTGTGTGTATCTTTGTTTGAATTTGTTTTGATTTCACTTAGTCTTGAAAGAGAGATACAACTATGTTGAATCAAAAGAAAGTGATTCAGCACTGATGATGTTGAGATTAATTGCTTAATGTATATCAGTTTTGTTAATAACCCCCTCCTCTGGTTTCTGTCCCTGGGAACGTCTAATTTCTCTCTGCTGGTAGCAACCATTGTTGTGTCTGTGTACCAGGCTTATGTAAGACTGGTTTTCATTTATTTCCTCATGAGTTAAGGAGGTCCTTCATATTTATTTATTTTTTTTTTAATAAATAAATAAGCAAATACAAGGAGAAAAAAAAAAAAAAAGTTGAGATTTTGTTGTTTGAGACCATGGAGTAGAAATGATGCTGTTTCCTAATGCCCTGGTTTTGAAAATACACAGCTTCCTTGGCAGTGTCTGGAAACACCAGAGATTCAGCAGAAAGAAAGTATTGCTGGTGATGAGCTAGAATGGAGAAAGTCTCTTTTTTTTATGCTTTTTGTTGTCAAGTCTGGAACAGTTAACCAGCTTTGGTCTTACCAAACTACTTTCAGATGAAATTTAAATTGGAAACATTAAAGACTAGTTATAAAATCCCCCCTGGAAATGTCATAGAGTCCTAGCTTAAATAATTTTCCTAGACCAAAGGTAGTTCATCACAGTATTTGGACAGTATTCCTGCCTAAAATCTGAGCAGTGTTGCGCCTCTGCAAAGTTTCAACGTGGTGGGACTTGTCCTGGTTAGTATTTCAGTAGTTGTCAACCTGTTGCACTTGTTTTACAGAGAGCAAAAAGAGGTGTAGCAGGAAGAGCAACTTAGAGGAGATAAGGTGGTATACCATAAATATTACTGTTGTTGATATTAATGGAAGTTAATGCTTATTAAGTTGCAACAGTGAATTGATAGTGCATTATAAACACTGTTGGCTTACCATCTTTTGAATGCCACTTCTCTGCACACTGCCTTGAAACTACTTACAGGCAAGTGAACTTGCTGCACTTGTGTATTTGAAAATTCAAAAAATGTCTGGTTTACTGTAATACTTGCTTCCTCTAAGAAAAAATCTCATAAACAAAAAGTAGGTTTCTCATTTGATGTAATCCACGTGTATCTATGTTTGCGTAATGAATAGTAAACTCTAAATTAAGAACAAAATAATTACAGTATTTCACTTTGTAAGACTGAAGCCCTTAATTTTACCTTTTTTTTTTATTTATTTTTCTTTAAGAGACCCAAATTCATTAGCCACCTTGAAAACATTTGAAAGAGCAGTTGAATGGGCCAAATCTGGAGAATTCACACAACAAGATATCGATGAAGCTAAGTTAGCAGTATTTGCTGCTGTAGATGCACCAATAGCTCCTTCAGATAAAGGTACGTTCTTAAGTTTTAAAGGAGAGAAAACAGTTAATTTGCTAAACTGAATCATATGTTAAAATTTGTACTTGGCAGATGTAAGACAACTGTGGTTTCAACAAAATACTCAGTTCCTGTTATTCCCTTTTCAGAAATAGCATACATTCAGTCTCTCCACTGAAGTATTCATATTCATGCTTGTCCTTGATGTCAGGGGAATACAGTTGGAACATGGAGGTATATTACAGAAACAAATTTAGGCTTGGAAAGGGAGTCAGATGCTAGCAAGCAAAAAAAATAAATATTTTGTCTTTTGATTAAAGACAAATAGAATTGAAGAATTATTTTCCTGACACAACTGTACATTTTGACTACAAATGTGTAACCTTCTGTGCATGCTTTTTTTTTTTTTAAATAAATTAGAGCATAGCAATGCCACAGTGGAGGGTGTTACCTTCTTTACATATCTGCATGCATATCACAGTTGGTAGTATCTTCGCATCTTCTTTTTAGTTTGCCTACATGTTGCTTTCCTCACTTGCTTTCCTCACTTTTCCCTTCCTTCTCCAAGTCTCAGCTTAAATTCAATTCAAAACTTCCTAATTTAAAATACATTCCTTTCCTTTAAGTAATTATAGGAATAAAATTAATGTTATTTTAATATGTATTTGTATTAACGCTAGTTTGTTAAATAACACTTGAAAACGTGTTGAAAAGCTGATTTCGTGTTCTTTGAAATGAATTTGGTTTTGGCCTGGGCAAATTAATTTTAAAGAAAAAAGTAATCATTTTTAGGTGCAGATATGAGTGAAATGAACGCATATTGAATGTTGTAATCTGTGAGAGCAGTGATTTAATTTTAACATGTGCTGTAGCAGCTGTGACAAATTTAGTGAAGAACATTGTTCCATAGGCCTAGGATCTGTTGCAGAGACAAATAGCTATCCCTTAATACTACTGTTATTTATTTGGTCCTGCATAGGGTCTTCAACAACCTTATCTCATTTTATCCTGCCTTTGGCAGAAGTTTGGATGAGTTAACTGTCTCCAGATGTCTTTCCCACCTACTCTTTTTTTCTGTAATTATTTTAATGTTTAAAATCTTTGCTATGGTTATTTTGGAGTTCTCTGGTTATAGCTCCATGCATAACATTCATGTTAATATTGATGCTGAAATACTGTAGGTAAGTATTCCAACAAAAGCAATAAAGTATTTGTATGCAGACTTCTTTCTGTATGTAGCTTGATCAAAAGGTGATTAAACCATTGTCTTGGCATGTATATTACAGCTGATTGAAAATTTTAAGAGGTTGTTCGTACAAGCTGCATGAAATCCAGTTTGGCTAAAACATTTTAGAAAGTATTGAGACTTTTTAGAATGAATCTTGTTAGCATGTTTTGTTTTGCCTTGGTTTATTTCTTTAGGTTTTCTGGATCCCAATTACATTTAGGTTTTTGGCAAACTTGCCAGACTATATAATACAAATTCTAAATAGCAAGCTCCTACTACCTCAGAAAAATAAACTTACTTACTCAATTCTAACTTTTGACATTTGATTGACAATTAATTTGTCTCAGAACAATGGTCAAACTGTAGGCTCTATTCTTCCCTTCCAGTACATCACTGCAGTATGTGGCTTTTTTTGTTTGTTTTAGGTATGGATCATTTCTTATACGGGATTTCAGATGAAATGAAGCAGTCACACAGAGAGCAGCTTTTTGCTGTCAACAGTGATAACCTGGTTGATGTGTCAAACAAGTAAGTCTATGCTCAACTTCAGAGAAAAAAAGATGCTTGAAAAACTGAACAAATCAGAGAAGTTTGTTAAAGTTACCATAATTAAGTTCTTGAATTTCCTTGGTCTTCTGTACTACTTCCACTATTTGTTTTTGTAACCTTAGAGAGATGTTAATTATATTCTGATCATTGAATTTTAACAGATGTAATTCACCTACAACTTCAGAATGTAGGAGGGATTATTTTACTTTTCAAAAGCCTGGAAAGGGCCTGAAGAAAGAGTACACTCAGACTTCCAGCTCCTGGCTAAAGGAGCTGGTTCTTCTGGACTCCTAACATAGTGTACTTCTTTGGATTTCTGACTTGCACTTTAGAGTTAAGAATTTCACACAGAAGAACATCTGTTTAAGCAGATTAGGCTAGTTATGGCCAGGTGCTATTGACTGTTGTACCATCATTAATGGGGGGAAAATTGTAAATCCAAAAGATGTTATAAAAGCAAACAATAGGTGCATATCAGACAGCACTTTTTCCTGAAATTAGTCTTTTAAACTGTGTAACATAGGTACAGATAACCAAATGCATTAACTTTTCTTTTATTTCTTTTTGCAGGTATCTTGCAGTTGGGAAGAGCACACGTGGTCTGGCGGTACTTGGCCCAGAAAACGCAGATATTACCAAAGATCCCTCATGGGTCAAACGATGAATTGCTGCTGAACATCCAGGCTCATTTAAAACAAGCCAATCTTTGTGACTAAATTAATTATTTTTTTATATTAACTTTTAACTGGCCCATGGTCCAACTTAAATGTTCATTGCTGCTTCTAACAACACGCAACAAACCAGTTAAAACCATGTTGTCAAATCTTCTAACCACACAGTATTTGAGAGCAAGAATTATTTGCTCTGTTAGGACAAAGACCATAATATTTTACTCAAGAGATTCATATGGATACTATATAAATTAAATATTTTTGTATATGTAGAACTCCAGAGATTTAAATGGTATTTGTTTGAAATCACGTCTGCTGTTGGATATATAAAAAATTTAAAAAAAGTCTCTTATACTACAGCTTCCATTCTTTGGTATGCTAATTCCAGCTGCCTTTGCTGGAATTAATTCTTTTGTAGGTGGAATAACCAACTACAGCTAGAAGAGCTTTTGACAGTGCCTTCCACCTCACAGCAAGTTTGTAGTGAATGGCAGTGTAGTGGGCAAATCACTAATGAGTCTGTGTACAGTGCAGCTTTTATCTTGTTTATTTGGGCAACATTCAGTCAACTTTTGGTATGAAATGGTTTAGTACTTTTTTGGTCATCATCTAGTTAACAAATCAGCCTAAGAAAAGAGTTTGGTTTAATTTTAAAATTAGGTTAACAAATAAGGTTATTTCTACCCTTTGCCCTCATTATGCAGAGTTTCTATAGCCTTAACAAAGGTAAGAGAAAAAGAAACATGAAACAAGTAAAAGTAGAAGAGTTGCTTTTTTTTTCCCCCCTTCACTAGATAGGGAATTAAGACTGATGCTTTTTTTCCTTCATTAGTCTGTAAAGAATCCTTCATGAAGGATTTTTGCTATTTGTGGTTAGAAGCAGGTGAATACATTTTGACACATCACACTTAAGATGTTTGCAACAGTACTTTATTTCACTTCAGATACATTAAGCACATCCTGTAACTCAACATAAAACTAGCCATCTACACTTATTTTTGGGTGTAAGTACTCTGAAACAAAGTGCAGTAGGTGAGTAACTTACAGAGTGCATAGAACAGTGTTGCACTTTTTTGTTAAAGGATAGTATGAGTAAAATGGTGCTTATTCCTTAGATGCTGGGATTTGTTTCAAACGTAACACAAATATAGGACAAAATTTGTGTGACGTGACTGTCTTGTTTCACATAAAGTGCTGGTACAATAACTTAAATGTTACAAAACAAAGCTGTAACGATTCTAAAGCATTGTTACTCACAATGTGCATCTATGACAACAATCTAAAAATGATCTCTTTAGATGGCTCCGGTTTCTGCTTCCTTTGGGCTGTGCATAGCAACATGCTCCAGCTGGCCTGAATCTGAAACATCATAGCTGGTCTTGTATTTGGCCAGGATTTTCATCAGTGGTCTCAGCTTCAGCCACCATTGCTCCATGGGAATCCTATGTCTGTGGTGTGGCGGAAGGAAAAAAAAAATATTTACTTAGTAGCCATGGCAAACAATGTGTAGCTAATTTAAGAACACTAACATGAATATTCTAACAAAGAGGATCAAGTATTGCTATTTATTGCACTGGGTTGGTGCATATAAGCAATAAGTATTATATGCACCAACCCAAAATGGGAAGAAATAAAAACAGAACACTGAAGGAAAAAAACAGATTTTACTGGATAGTTTTTCATAGATAAAATGCCATCTAAGGCACAAAAACACCACTCTACTATTCTATTAAATTTTATCAGAAGTAAACCAATTCCAGACATTAGAGCAAAGATGAAAAAAAAGACAGTGGGCTCCCAGAATTCATAAAAGAGAACTTCATAAAGTATAAGGACTAGAAAGCATAAAGGGAGTTGTTCAAAAAGACAAGTGAACCATCAAAGTGAATCACTGGTTGAATATAGGCCAGAGACAGAAGCACAATAAAACAGTTGGCAAATGCTGTGTGTCAGCACCATGAAGAAGACGTTCATTTGATGTGGTGAAAGAAAGCCTGTGCTGAGATGTTTAAAATGTAAGCAGCATATACATACACAAAGTCTGTTTCATTCTTCAGCTCAGCCACTGGTTGGAAAACAAGGTTGCGTCTACGCATTCCCAGCAAACAGACTGAGTCATCAGTATTGGCAAATACTTTTCCTAAAAAGAATGAAATAATTCAAGACTTTTTTTATTCACATTTGTATGGCCAAATACCCTTGTTCTGTAATTAAAGTGAATGGGGTAATTAAAGTGAATTTCAGTTACTGAACATTTAACATAACATTAAAACATCAATTAGTACTTTAATAGGGTTAGGAGATCTTCACTTTTTACATTTAGCTTTGATGATTAGCCATGAAAACAGTGTAATTAATCAACAAGACTGAATTTTAACATCCAGTTTTAAATTAGATTTTAGTAAATAGTGTTTTATAAAAATTCCCAAAGAAGACATATTACCTTCTTCTGTCTCCCATGTAGCCATCATGAAACAAAAAGGAAGAACAGATGTAACTTAGGTAGTCATCAATTCCTTCATGCATAATAAACTGCAATCATACTAGCATTTTTTTAAGGCAGGTAAGAAAATAGCTATCTAAAATACTGACCTCACTTGAGGGGTAATATAGCAGGAAGCATAGCAAGACGTTACTGAATAAGATGGAAAGAGGTATGTTAACTAAACCTATCATGCATTCATGTGTTTGTGTATGGCAGTAGTCATATACTAATATCTAACTGAAGGCAGTAAAACGAGAGATAGGACCAAGTGTTTCTGCACCTTTCCTGTAGGTTTCGTTCAGCTTTTTGGAGATCCACTGCATAGCTTTTGCAGAAATTTTTGTCCCAAAGTTTCTATCAAATGGCGAAGGCGCACCACCCTGTGTGGAAATTTAACTGTGGGTTAATTCAGTTATCGAGTCAGTATTTGTCTTCTTATTTTACTAGTTTAATGGCCTGCTCACATCTCCCCCACTTTAAACAAACAAACAAACCTACCACATAAACCAAGATAAAACACTTAAAATTTGTGTTAAGCCTGTGTAGACTTCTCACTGAATCAATACTACTTTTCACTTAAGGTAAACAAAGGCCACTGATTTCCCTTTCCTCCATTTTCCCTCAGTGCTGATCACAAAGCACCGCCTAGCTCTCACACTGCACTGGGCAACCCAGTTTCAGCATAATATAAAACAGGAAACAGTTGAAGGTGTCAGAATGAGTGTAAGAAACTTAAGTGCTGACTGTAATCTAGGAAGTTGGGGAAACAAAACTCTATTGCAGCTAGAACAAGGAAGGCTAGAATGCTGTGTACATAAGACTAGGATGAAACAACTGGGTTGGGACTTTTTTAAATAGTACATTTTTTAATTAATATTATTTTTTATGGCTGCTTTCATTCAAAGTATTAAAACAGCCTTTATACGGCTCTGGGAACGACGTTATATTTTTTAAGCTGTCTATATATGAAGTCTGATTTTTGTGTTCATTTTCAATGCAACAGATGGAACTGAAATCATTGAACTATTCAGAACAACTTCACAAACAGCAGATCATTTCATCAATGCTGCTCTTGACCTTAAAAATAAATTTTGTTAAATTTTATGCAGAAAGTGCCAATCTTCGTGTTGAAGAATCTAAAAATAAGTAATGGTAAAAGGACTATGCATACAAGTTTAAATGACTTAATGTGAACAAGAGTTATTTCACTACTAGCACTTGAAAAATTTAGCTCTACATGTGTTTTTAACTGTACCTCAGTCTTGGTAATTACCATAGCCAAATTAGAAACTTATTATCTGCCCACTAACAATCAGCATAATGAGTTAAAGAGAGGGAAGCTACAGAGACCACAAGGAGAAGCTGAATGCTGTCTCTTCTACCAGAATAATCCATCTGCACGTAAAATTCCTTAACCAAATTTCTTCTCTTCCAGAGAGTTCCAAAGCCAGATACATTATGTAATGGTAGAGATGTATGTTCTAAATATGTATTACAGTAATAACGATAGCTGTAATGTCTATGATTTTTTTTTTTTTAATATAGACAGAGGGAGAAAAAATAATTATTAAGAAGCTAAAGGTTGTTTTTTCTTTTTCCTACATTTTAAGGAAGGAGTTGCAATAAATTGTGATGCTAACAAACACTTCAGAGCTACCTATGAGCAAAAATCCACACACTTTTTAATTCTGAGTCAGACTTACTTGAAATGCTTGAATAGTGTGTGCCCTTTGTGCATATAGTTAAGCTTGTCTGTAAACTCTAAAGTCATTTTTACCTGCTGCATGTGGCCCAATACATTTTTTCGACAGTCAAACACTCCTTTTCCTTCTTCAGAATACAGCTGATAGATGAAGTCAGTTGTGTAGTTCTCATTGCAGTTCTCATTTCTGTAACAATTCAGGCCAAATAGTCATAGCTAATTAACTGCTAAGTAGTCAATGTCTTTACAGATACTGAATGACAAACATCTTCCCAGTTTCTTGATAGCAGCGGTCACTGCTTGGATAATTTCATCTAATCCCATACGTTCACTTTCATGTTTCATGAACATATTTTGTGTAACATATTCATGATTTTAAAATCTGCATTACTTCTACTATACCAGCATTACTGGCAGGTCAGCTGGAATCCATTATTGAATAAGGTAGCGGAAAATAAAATTTATGTCTGACAACTTAACTATGCAGTGGAAAAACTGCACAAACAGAAGTTATACATACTGGCAGTAATGTCAGTATCTTGCCATTTATAAAAGCATGGATGATGAATAACACCTGGTCTGCTCCTTATCAGTACTTTAAATGTCAAGTATTTTTTCACCCTAATCACCATAAGCAGAAAAATGTAAACAAGTGTAATAGCTTCCTCATACAATTTATTATAGTACTCATTTTTCAGCCCTTTGCTACTCAGCACACTGAAGGTAAATGCTAACGAAAGAGAGAGAGAGAAGCTGCAGACTGATTCAGGATGCCTTAGAATGGATAACTTTAAAACATGTTAAATAACAAGTTTTAAAGTTTTTGGTCTTTGAAAAATGGTTTATCCTGTGTTATCTTGCAAAATCTAAGTAGAATTTTTATAGTAAAGGCTATATGTGCATGCTAGTTTTCACTGTCTTTATTAATAATCTACAGTTAAAAATCGTTGAGAAAATAGGCTGAAAAGAGAATCAAGTATTAGATTATAGAACAATTATATTTACATAGAAAGAAGGAAGTTTTGGGCTTCAGCTCCCAGACAGCTCCCACACTTGCCTTCTGGAGCAACAGCTTTGCTAATAATCTCATGCTAAAGGAATAATCAAGGAATACAGACTTGAATTGTCTTCACTAGTGGCCAAACAGCCTTGGCTGCGAGTGCTCAGCATCACAGATTTCACTTACTACAACTATTTTTGCTTACCTCAGCACTAGACCACGCTGGATACTGGTTTTCATCTTTTCAGTTAAGTGTTCCACATTAGCCTAGGAACAACAAAGGTATTTTTAAAGAGATAAGCACAACTTTTAATTTAAAAGAGCTTGAATGAACCTACGAGCTTATCCTGAAAGCTCGTGTAAAGATTCCACATCAAGTAATATGTGCAAATTCAAATAATCAATTTTAGAGATCCAGGAAAACATCGAGTATGGCTATTCATCTTGGGTTAAAATGAACTTCTTCTTCTGCATCACAAATTTAAATTGTGATTTAAATTCAAATCACAAATTTAGATTTTAGTAGACACATAAAATTGTTATTTTTTTAATGCTATACTGATAGAGCACCAAATTGGATTACCTTGATATACATTAAAATACATTGTCACATAAGGTCTAATCCTGCCGTTACTCCCAATCCTTGCAGTCCTATATGGATCCAGCAATGTATTACCGCGTCAGTACTCCCGTGCATGACATGAAGAGTGCATGCCACTGCAAAATGAGTGGGGAGGGAACTACAATTCACTTTCTATCTATTAGGAAATCTGTATCTGCTCAGGTTTGTATTAGTCCATGACAGCAGCTAGCACTTCAGAAGTGTAAAAGCCTTGTAGTAGACAAGTTTCACATCAGCTTACCCTCTGCAAAGTCATATCCTAATCTGTAGCCCTTAAATCCTAAAATCTTTATTTCAATAACACTTCAAAAATGCTCGTAATAGTTTGATTATCAAAGTCAATATCTAATCCACCTTAAATCCTGTTCATTCCCTGACCTGAGCAGCCTTCTGACACAATGAGCTGAGGCACAATTATAATGGAAAAGGTATTTCTTTTTATCCTATATTTGTCTGTCTTTTCAAGCTGCTGAACTTTTTTCATTTACATGTTGCTTGAATTTCAATCAGAAGAACAGAAATGAAATGATACCCTAATAATATTTAATGGTTAATACAAAAAAAATCATCAGTTAACTGACCCTGACGCCAAGAACAACTGGGTGTATGCTCCTTTAGGTAATAAGGCATAAAAACTGGAACTATTTGACGGTGCTACTGACAAGCATAGCTTTTAGCTATAGTATAATTAAAAATAAACTACAACAAAAAACAAGTTAGCTATCTACTTCAAATATATACATGTATGTTCAACAGTTTTAGGATCTACCTAAAAATGAGGAAAACATTTCTCATTTTGCATACCTGGAGCTCTCGAATATCAAACTGTTCTTCAAAAATATAAGCAGCGTCAGCTCCTGCCGCAAGGGCCCCCATATTGGCCAGATATCCACAATAACCGCCCATGGTCTCAATGATGAATACACGACGTTTGGTACCACTAGCTGACTGTTTGATGCGATCACATGTCTACTCAAAGATAAGATATTAGAAATTTTAAATTCTGAATTTTTATTTTATGTCACACATTTTTGTGTCACATTTTGATTTTAAAAATTTTATTAAGAGAAATTTTAAAAGGCTCCAACATAATATAACCCATTTAACTACCATAAGTCATTTTCATAAGTAATATATTGAACATCACACTAGCAAAACATTTTATTTTGACGATCAACACTTGTTTCATGCAAATACTAACAAGAAATAAATTTGTCTTGTGCATGAACATAAAAATTGTGATAGTTTTCTAACAGAGATACTAATACATATATTAGAGCTTTTTAATCAGTTTGAGCATAAGTTTCTCTTCTTTACTTTGACTCCATTCATTACTGAAAAGCTTTTATCATTTTACTATTGATTTTAAAATTTACTGCACTCCTGACTATGCTCAAGTTTAAAAAAAAAATATGTAACTGTTCATACTCTTGGGTATGTTCTGCTCTGTGGATTACTTTCCAACAAAGATATCCACAGAAATACTATTCAAGCACTACTGGAGCTATTACTCCTTTATTTATTTATTTGTATCATGCTCTGAACAGCCTAAGAAACATTCTCTACTAGGAGAGCTGATGCTCACATAGCACCAATACTACCAGTATTTACTATGGTTGCTTAAGAAACTTGGGAAAGAGTAGCAGAGAAAATCTCCAGGGTTATAGGACCTAGGAAACTGACATTACTACGCATAGCCATGCTATAAGAAGCTAGCTGACAAACTCTCACTTCCTGGAATGAAAATATTTCTACAGCAACTGTTCAAAGTTATTTTTAAGTCATAGGACAAAAATACTTCCTTTCAGGAAGAGATTAAGAAAAGAAACATATTACTTCCTCCTTTTCCTTCAAAATCAATAAAAGTTATGCTAGACTTGGTAACAAGAATAATTTTGGAAAGTTGATGTATAGTCCATACATCAGTTCCATTTGGTAAAAGTAAGAAATGAAAGTATCTAGCAATCGCATAATTTTGAAACTTGAATTATATTTTTAAGAACTCCTCATGCCTTACTAATTTTCTGAATGACCAACTACAGATCCTGTTAATATTGATTTGTTTCACAGATTTTTACAACCAAAAGCTTCATTCAGATAGCAACAGGACTTCAAGAAGAAATTGTGAGCTATAGGAGCTTCAAAAATATACCAAACAGACCACAATAAATACTGAATTGGTAAGTGAGGAAACTTAAAAAGACTAAAACTTTTAACATCATAGTGCTTAACGCATTCAGAAACTAAAACCAGTATGCATTTATTTAGGTCCAGCTACCAATTAATCTATGCATCTTTATATTTTCACACATATGTAAACGTATACCTCTACCCCCCATGAACCCATACACACACTCAAGTGCAGAATTCACACAGATGTATTAAGAATACTGATTAACACTCTGCTATGGAAAATGTTTCTGAATACTTCTGTTTATCATAACCTAAACAAGTTTAGATAGAACTTCGTTGTTTTTTTCAAGGTGACATTTTCTTTTACCCGTCTTGGATTTTACAGTGTCCTCAAGCTTTCCTGTTCCAGATGTGGTTTTGTGGTTTTGTAATTGTTGCAGAATGCTGGTACTTGGTATATGGTAAACAACAAATTTATAAAAGTCCCTATTACTTGTAACAGTAGCAGGCACATTGATTTTAACTCAAAAAAAAAAAAAAACAAAAAAAAAACATGCCCACCCCCACATGCCTAGAACTGGATTGATAATACATTGATTTCCTTCTGTTTGAGAGACCTAAAACATTTGTAAACTTCAAGCAAGTTTTCCTGCTGCTGGTACAAGAATGAAATTTTCTGCTTTGGGGATTAACCATTTTAGATGTATTTAGAAGGATGTCTCTCGTAATAGAAATGCAGAAGAAACTGTCTGCTATTCTTGCTGTCTCAGAATAACTGTGACAGAAATACTCCAATGGCACTGATAGATTTTAAAGAAATTCAGACAGCTTTATAGGAGATACAATACAAGTGTTCTTATTCAGTTAGCAGCCTGACTCAAGACTTAAGAGGATTAAGTTCTAGGACCCAATATGCATGAAATCAGACTGGATGAAATGTGATCTTTTCTAGCCTTAAGACACACAGGTATCTCTGTATGTACAGATGTTTTTATTTAATATGGTTAGCAGTAATCTTCTGCAATCTAGTAGCCATACATTTCAGTCTTCTACATGCCTGCTATAGACAGACAGACCATCTTTATAAACTGTTGCTATGTTGCTTTCTAAGCAATACCAATCACCATAATGGCAAATGGTGGTGTTAGGTACTAAAACCAGAAGGCAAGGCAATTCCTTTTTATGAACGTCTCATGTTTTTTACTGCGATGATATATAGACTATCATACAATCAGTTTAACTTGTCACGTTGCTAGCTCCTTTTATCTCAGCTTTTTCATGGTAGAATTTCAAATCCTTACTTTAATTGACTATGATGAGGAAAAAAAAACACATAGCTTTTTACATTGATGCTATATTTCCTGTTTTAGAATAACTGCCAGTGAAAACTGTGTGTGTACTTGTCTACACAACAATGGATTTTGACATTGGATTTTGACATAAAACATTAGCATAGATTTTTATTTGCTGCTTTCAGGGAGAGAGATTTGTAGCTGGTATTAATCCAGGAATTTTTAATTCATGGTTATGGGGTCAGCTTCAAAGAAACTGAGACTATAATAGCAAAGACTACTGCTGTGGTAGAAGCCCTTTGTTACTTGTCCATATTTCACTGCCTTGACACTACCTTCTGTGAAACCTCACAGTGAGCTTGGTCAAGTAATTGATCAGGATTTTAAGTCACCTTTCATTTTTTTCCTCCCCATTGCCCTGTCTCCTAAATAAGCTTGCCCTCCTTAAAAATCTAGAATAAAAATTGTTCTAGCCCTTTTTCCTGATGGTCTTGGAAAAAGTAGAAGTGAACCTATACAAAATTGGAAAAATAACATTCTTAGAAATTATATTTACCAAATTCTGTCTTGGACTTCAGTCTTGACTCTGTATTTTTAATTCACATCCTACTCCATAGGCTAGAAAGGCCAACGCTCAAGAGTATGATGCAGTTTCAGGACTCTTAAACATGGAGGTATGGTGATTCTTTCTGGAGAACTTTTTAAGATTCCATTGCTAGTTGTGTTGTCATACGAACTAAACCAGCTTCATGAAAAATCTGATATTCAAACCTCCAAATCAACAATATTTTATCTTTTTAAATAAACAAAACTTTCTGAAATTTAATAGATCACTTTTTTTTTTTAAACAGAGCATTACTGAATGCTGTACAAATTGCAATTAAAAGTACTTAAAGCAGTGAACTAAGAGGAAGCAGTAGTATGTATATTTTCTTTTCCATTGTGTTGTCGTGTTTTTATTTTTACATGTGCCTATCAGCCACACTTAAGAGGCTGGGTAAGGCAGAAGCAGCTAATGGAGTGACTAGAGGACTTGTGTCCTACCTGTGAATGTGCTGATGCTGTTTACCCATTCTACATCATAGGTTGTCTTCATTCTCTTCATTCCAGGGATGTAATATTGCATCTGCTACTGACCAGGTCATACTATATTCTGATGCAGCTATTTCATTTAGCTACAAGAGGATTTTTACTCTAATGAATAAGTAATTCTGTACCGGAGCAGGAAAACAAATCAGTTTTCAAGATGATTTCTCAAACCCCAGGATCTCCAAGCAGACTTTCTTGGCCAATTGCATAATTATTCATTTAGTTTCATAATAGGAGGTTTGATAGAACCCAAAGCTATTCAGTCATCTGTTTGCATTAGTCCTCAACCAGTTCCCTTTTTTGTTACTCCAGCAGACTTGGTGAAATGGTAAAGAATTAAAGACTTCATATAGTAATTGTACCTGAGGAAAAATGCTACAGCAGACTAGAACTAGAAAACTGATTGTTCTGATCAAAATGGAGAGCTTCACTCATAGCAAGATCTGGCTTCAAATCAGCATCAGTGATGAACTTAACTGCTTACACTATGTTTATACTTGATGTTAAACCTATGTAGTCCATACGATTATTCACGTGTTTAGTGTTAACACACACACAGATGTTCTGTTATGCTAAGTTCAGTCATTGGCCCATACAATAAATATGGTATTTATAAAAGATGTGCTTTCTTCTTTCAGCTAAATAATGTTGAGAAGCTACTTAGGATTTAAAAAAAAAAAAAAAAAGAAAAAAAAAAGAAAAAAAGAAATTCATAAAATCTTTTATTTTCAGTAAAAGCAAATGCCTTAAGCACTAATGCAGTAGTCTTGGATAACAAAATAGAATCCCCAAAAGCTAAATACTGACTATAATCAACTTTAATTAGGTTCATATTTAATCAGTCTTGGTAAAGTTCTTAACTGTAAAACATAAAAATTACAGTGACAGAATTATTTTAGAACACTAGACATTTCAAGGTCTTTAGGTATCCTGATGTTATGTATGTTACCATCTTAACTTTTAAAAGATACACGGTCTTACCTCCACAATAGCATTCAAGGCAGTGTCAGCACCAATGCTAAAGTCTGTGCCTGGCACATTGTTGCTAATAGTAGCAGGCAACACACAGATAGGTACGCAAAACTCCTCAAAGCGGGAACGTGCCTCATGTAGCTGCAGACAACTTTCATAGGCCTGAAGCAGTGGTACAAGTATGAGTGATACATTCCTTGTCTTTGGATTGCTCTGCTAATGACTCCTTGCGTGTGATGGCAAATTTGGCTGTCCATTGGCCCAAGTGAATACAATTGGTGAGATTATTGGGGGTGCATCCTGTACAGACCACAACAGTGCACTGAGGTTGCATTGGCACAATGCTCTTTGAAGAAATGCAGATGATTAGTGCAGGTAAATATGGAGTGAATATGAAGTGTGCACAGCATTAGAGGTCTGAAGCAGTTTAGCAGAAAGAAGACAGCACAAAGATGGACTGGAAATCATTCAACAAAAAGCCACTTAAAGAACAAAGTTTGATACGTGTTAAGAAGTTCAGAAAGTTAACTAGGAAAACACCTGCAACATGAAGGAAATGCTTAAAAGAAATCTGTTTTTTAACACTATGTTATCCTACAAAGTCAAGACACACCTATTTCCACTGAGAAAAAAAAAAAAAAGAAAAAAATTGCCTTTGCCTTCCAAGGTTCTATCGACATCACACATGTGCTTCTATTCACGTAGATCACACAGAGGTCCAGAAAAATCCAAGAACATGTGCACATGGATGAGCTAAAGTTTGCAAGTACATTTCAAAATTGCTTTGTGAAGCAGCTGTAGGTATTTAGGAAGATTCCAAATTACAAAATAAATCTGCATGTGAAAAGGATTATGTGTTCCTAACAGATGTAAAAATAATGCTTGAAATTCAAGCTGTTTTAAGTCAGTAAACTTTTTTTTTTAAACTTACATTATTCCAATTCTACCTAATCCAAACTCATTCAGCATCTCTCATGATGTGTGACAATTTTTTAAACTACCTATGTAATGACTCTCCACAAGAAAGTCTAATTACATAGTATGTTCCTGTTTTGTTAATCCTTTTCCCAGAAAAGAATGACGTTCACAGAAGTCTCATCTTTTTTCAATTTCTCAAATCAGTTCAGAGAAGCAAACTATGGCAAATCAAATTATTAGGTAGCTATTTCCACAAATATCTCCACAGCTACTAATTTAATCAATGACTTGGGAGAAAGCGATGGGAAAAAATTCACTCGTGAGAGCTCTGCTTAAAGGCTCTTTTCCCCAGATGGAGCAGATCCCATTCAGTGAGATGACAGGTCATATGTCATCGGGTGAATGCAGTGCAAACTAAGTTTCTAAAGTCTATGTTGACTTCAGATAAATTTTGGAAGTGCAACTTTAAACTCAGCTCAGTGCTAGGATGCATTTCCAATTTAATATCTCAGTCTAAAAAGCTGCTGTTTCAGATCTGCAGCTCTGAGTAGTATAGCCAAAACAGCGACATTATTTATTTATTCAAAACATTCTGATTATTTTATTATTGTTATTTTTTGAGTGGATGAGAATGAATTTTCACTGAGAAAATTTCATTGAGCAGTAATTGCTTAGCTTAGCTTAAGTCAGTCAGTTGCATTTTTTGTTTCTAAGGAAAGAAAGTGACGTCAAAACCATAAGGCTTCTTAGAGATCTGCAAAGAAACGCCGATGAATTTCTCTGAAAAGTTTTACAATGAGACTTTTGGGAAACCATGCTGAAGGGAAATTTAGAGCAGTAACTAACACAATTGGTTAGTTATGATATGGTAAGATATGTTTTTACTTGCATTAAATTTTGCCATTTCATTTGATGCAAGTGATTTTAGCAAACATATCCAAAGATTGTACCTCCACCAAGCATAAGCATCAGATAATTATACACAGCATCTTAGCATCACCGCAGAAAATACGAAAACATTTTCAATGAAAGGTAATTTAACAATTCTGGAAGGTAAATGATGGGTGGTTGTAATCATTGCTTTACATTTTATTTTGTTTTTTTAATGAGGACAACAGTAAGATCATAGAGGAATACTGTACCACATCAATAACATGTTTTAATCATTTCATATCCATTTACTGTATTATTATTTAGAAGTGTATTGGCAGAATCAAATGTGTTTTATAAAAATACAAGCAGTCAAGCACAGACTGTGTTCTGTTGACTTGTGTCCATTAAAAGGGATGGACTTACTGCCCCAGCTCCACATCCACATTGCTAGGACCAAACTGGATGAAAACTGAATTGGATAATTAGTTTGGCCAGGTTAATATTCAGCCTGTTCAGCTGCATGATTCAGATTAATGTACAATCACGTATGCTAGCACCAGCATAGGGATGATAACAGGAGAGTGGTCCCTTTTTTTTTTTTTTTTTCCCAATGAAACTGCACGGACAATCTAATAAACTTTCTTCACTCCAGTGAGAAATTGTCTTCTTGTGGCTGTTTGCTATTCTTTTTCTCATGACCAGTTGATCAGCTTGCACACCCTTCCCTTTGAAGGATGGAATGAAAATGCAGATTGTCAATTCTCTGAGCATATCAAAAGATTTCAGCCTCCTCTTTTTTCAAGTTCCTTCATTCTCCATCTCTAGCTGCTACCTTTACTTTTCATTTCCACATCTAGTTCTTATGTCCTAAATCAAAATGCATATTCTCCCATACATTGTTCTGGATTATTGCTCTTTCTGTCACTGTCCTCTAGCCTTTGTAGGCTTTGTTTTCAAATTTAATTTTCATATTTTCCATACGTTTTCACATTGTGTAGCTAGAAGTCTAACTTTTTATTCATTCTTCTACTTACAGAGTAGATTTCAATTTTTTTAATTTCACTCATAAAAATGTGTTGATAACCTCCATTTTTGATGGTTATTAAATAACCCAGTAATGTATAGGTTATGTCTACGTAAGTATGAAGACTAACACTTTTCTTGTCATATTTCAGAAGTCTGATATCCAAAATAGTACTCTACTTATTTCACTGAGTTAGCAACATGAAATTAAGAACACAGGTACTTTTATTACCGTGGTTAATTTACTGCTGCTTCTTTTCAGAGAAAAATTCAAGTTAACATTCTCATCCTGTAATTCTAAATAATTTATGTCTACCTAGATACAAAAAGCCTAAAGTATACCCTATTCACATATTGAAACTTCCACCTTTCCCCAGGTATTCCAGTACTGTGGAATACTGACAATTTCTCTGACAATTGTTCTCACTGATATTTTACACTGAAGTGAAAATAGAATATATAGGCAAATTTAAAATGCTACTCAAGAGACAACCCAAATTCTACCATTCTACTGATTAAAAGTCTAACATTGTAAAATACAATTTGGAAAAAAAAAAAAATAATCAAGAGCATCAAAGAATCTGTCACAGAATCCAAATTCTAGTTATTGAGAAACATACCATCCACTATCATGACTTAGGACACAGCATGCTCTTGCCTAATAACTCATCCAGAAGATCTGTAACTGTTCAAGTATTTACAGATCATATACCATCTTTAATACCAAGTTTAGGTAAGTATAAAACAAAGTAGTCTGATTTGTGTTCGTTTATTTTCTTTTTTAAATGCAACATCACCACATATGCAAATGTCTCAGGGTACCATTTACATGCCTTGACAACTCTCAAACAACCTAACACTGACAAACATCTATTAATGCCAAAAAGCAACAAGGCCTCATTACCCAGAAGATTTTACTTACCTTACTGAACGTTGTTGAGAACATAGAATTGTAAAAGTACCACAGAAAAATTAAGCGTGGTAACACTTTAGTGTGCTAATCTGAGAGCTAAAAGACGCTAATCTGAAAACTTGACACATTTACTCATCTAACAGTGTCAATAGGAATGAAAATTATATGACTTGTATTGAGCCTATCAGTCACACTTCACAG
This sequence comes from Netta rufina, assembly GCF_964035555.1. Taxonomy (NCBI): domain Eukaryota; kingdom Metazoa; phylum Chordata; class Aves; order Anseriformes; family Anatidae; genus Netta; species Netta rufina. The sequence continues at coordinate 12,568,782 of NC_140124.1, read as the reverse complement.
GGGACAGCATCGCTATTGAACCTGATCTGAACATGTGACACAGGAATGAAAGGAAACATTTTTTATTACCAGTCTTAGTGGATCATATTCAAACAGTCAGAGCAGAAAACTGAAAAAATACTAAGCAGGAATCTTTCCTTAACACAAAAGTCTGCTCCTTTCCAAGGAGAAAAAAAAAAAAAAAAAAAAAAAAAAAACAAACCTTAGCCTTCTAAATCTTAACCTTCTATTGGCTTGAAACTAAATCCTGCAAAGCTATTACATTTTGTATACATTTCAGAGAAAAATCTCGACAAAGTAAAATGCAAGAACAAAAAGACTATCAGTAAAATACAACACAAACAAGTTTTCAACTACTGCATTGAAAATATGGAGACACTGTCAATTTGTTACCTAATGAAGTCTAACAGTATCTAGAAACCTAAGTATAAAGCAAAACACATTAACAGTATAGGGAAAGGGAGAGAGAGGGAGACCCTACTCTACATGAAATAACCTATAAAAAGAAGGTAGTTAGGTAAACATACACAGGTTATGAAAAAAAAGGAGAAAAGAAAAGTAGGTGTCATGCACAGTCATTTTACTCACCTCAATTTATGATCAATCATTTTGGTGAGATATTTTTATTTACCAGAACTGGAAAAAAAGTCAACCTTTATAAACCTACAGTCTTGTTCAAGGCAACAGTTTGGAAAACTGAAATTTCTTAACTCAAATGAGAATTATCTTGAGAAAAACAAACCCCCATGTTGGTATGGTAAACAGAAATAAATAGGTGAAAATTATGTTAATGCTCTTGAGGTTGATAGCTTTTGAGGAATCATAGATATTTTTTGAAATATTATCATGATTAAAATCTTCAAACAAATTTATATGACAGAAGAACCGATATTACATTTCAAAAGCAATCTGAGATTCTTTTCCTACTTTACACAAACATCATGGTTATTGTTTTTAGTTTTTTGTTTGTTTTTAAACGTAGCTCAACATGTATAATCAGTGAAAATATTTTTGCTCCAACACTACTGGATATGCATCCACAGATTATACTAAAAAGAAAAATAAAACCAAAAGAAGTGTAATGTTCCCATTGTTATTGCTTGGATAACATTATCTCAAAATATATAGGAACAGTATTGCTTTTCTTAGCAGGTGTATGATTGATTAGTGCTTCCTAAGTGATTCAGGTGAACTGTAAACATGCGTGCTTGATGTATTATTTGTGTGGCACCTGATAATTCTCTGATAATCCAACTGAATTTACTTTTAATTGATCCATTCTTAATTTATATTATGTTACTGTTGTATTTTGCTGTTGTTTTTTTTTTTTTAATATGTCTCAGCTCTTTATGTTAAATCTGTTTCTTTTATTAGTAGTGTATACAATTCTTATTACAGAAATGGTTACATAAATAAGGATTCATTTCTGAACAGAACAATATTCACTTGGGATTTGTCACAGCTGGGTATACTGAAACTTCACATATAACAGGGATTTTTTTTTTTCCTTATTCTACAGTGCAAACGATCATCAAGTCCTAGCTTTAGGTTTCTTTCTTTCCTATATAATAAATACATGCCATCCTATTTGGTAGTTTACAAATTCAAAGGTCATTGTAGTTTTGGATCTACCTCTGAGACCACAAAACTTCTCTCTTTTAACTAAGTATCATGAATGTGTCTATACTGAGTAATTGTATTATTTTCCAGATTAGATTTCCAAAGTTCTGGTCTATAAAAATATCCAGTTCTAGCCAATTCAGTCAGTTTTAACCAGAACTGCTGTATTAGTAAGCGCACACACCAGAATAGACTTACATCAGTTATAGTGTTCAGAGCAGTATCTGCACCAATGCTGAAATCTGAACCCGGTACATTGTTGGATACTGTTGCAGGAACCATAACCATTGGAACACAGAATTCGTCATATTTCTCTCGGGCAGCTGACAATTCCAGGAGTCCGAGGTACGCCTGTTGGGCACAGGCATTGGATGAAAAATTAGGACAAATAAAATAAAGACAAGGTTGGAATGATAAAATGGAACGGGCCACAGGGGGAGCCATTTCTACCACGACACACTTCAGCAAGCCAAAGCATTAAGAATCCACTAAAATGACAGATACACAAAAAAAAAAAACAGAAAGGATTAAAAACATGTATGCATTTGAAAAGAAACAATAAACAGAATACTCATTCATTTCAAGAAAATATGTAATTTAGACATAAAGGTGCTTTGTACAACAAATATACAAAATAATTCCCCAATCTTCAGGTACTATTACCTGTTGTTTCAAATCATAGTATTCCTGAATCAAGACATCCTTAAAAAAATCACTTTGGTAAAGTAAGATGAACTTGAAATATGGACAGAAAACAAAAAAGAACACTTATCTTCATTTATTACAGATTTTTAAATGCACTGTTTGAGAAGAGTGGCTTAAATAAGGGACCACAGTACAATTACAACTAAAGCTTAAGAACTTTTTGATGTGTTCTGAGTATTGATATGGTATATAGACTTGCTTGTACTGCTGAAGTTATTATTTTTTTTAAATATAGAAACAGCATCACATCACCTCATCTTATTTATCCATTTAGCTTACCTGTTTTTTCAGTTATTAGTCATTGCCTTGAATGCCAACTTTCCACAGAAATCAGTGATTAGTAAAAACTGATCCTAAATGCTATATTGTGTATAAAATACAGCAAATCAAATGCACTTTACATGAAGATTGGGTGAAAATTAAAATGGTCTATTTCTTTTGTTAGGAATTCTATTCTACTTAGACATAAAGTTGAAACTTAATTGTACCTCAAATCCACCAATAACCATAAGAGCGTTAATGTTGTTAGTGCGCATCTGGTCAGCGATCTTCTCCAAATACTTAGCAGGAAGAGTACTGAAAATTATTAAACCAAAAGAAAAATAAAAACAATTTACAGACTCTGCAGCAATAAGAATTAATTACTAAGCCATAACGGTAAACCCAGCAAGCAATAGAATATTTTTCATTTTAAATACCTATTCATAAATATATTTCTTTCTGGTCGCCTCTAAGGAACCACATCAGCTATGAGAAAAATACAGGTTTGCAATACTTTTAAATAATTTCCCTAGGAAATTTTTCAGTTGAAGAAGAATGACAACTCCCATTGTCATTCTCTCCTTGGAGCTGATACAGTACCATCAAGATACCCACATTGGAATATAACATTAAAAAAAAATAAAAGAATTAAAACATTCAGTGAAAGGAAAAGAGAACTGAAGTATACACAGGTTATATAACATACTAGAATTCACCATAGCAATTGGAAAAATATTGATGTTACCGTTTGGTACCAAGAATCGATCCTCCCTGGCCAGTCCAGCCTCCAACATCTCCCCAGCTGATTTCCTTTATCTTTGAATTAAAGTAAAGGAGATTTTGTTACATAATTATTTAATTACTCTTCTTGACATGCAACAAACACAAGATACTACTTAACATAAAGCTGTTGGACCGAGTTGTTGGGCACTTTGGCAGCACCAAAAATGAAATTGGCAGAAGTATCAGTATCAAGAGGTTAAATAACTTAAATTCTCTTTAATTCTTACCAGTCCCTTCTCATTCTCTCTCTTTCTCCAGATCACAATAAACTTTTCCTCCTTGATTCATATCATGGTCCTGTTTTCATATCCTCTCTTACTGAACATGAAACATACAAGTCTAAAACTAGGTCTTTGAGGTTAGTTTTGGGACCTACTGCTCCAGCTAATAATCTTATATGTATTTTCTCCTCACGCCATTAACTGATGCATAACATTTAAAACAGAGGAACAGAAGAATCTGACTCACCTGGAAAAAAAAACAAAAGCTTCCTTCCTTAAAAGGCATCTCTGCAAAGTTTCTTATTGTAAAAGAACACAAATGCAACAGCAATTCTTCTGTTATTCTGTGGAAAATCTATATATGCTAAACATTGACCATCACCTGAACTAATTCTGTAGCTCTGAAGCATGTAGTATTTAAGCATAAATGAAATAAAGCAATAACAAACAAATAGGTTTATATAGTTGAGAAATAGTTACAATTTGTGTTTCATATGTCTTCATTAAATAACTTACTGATTTACTTTCCATGATAGTATCACAGAACACGCAATTATAATAAAGAACATGCCTTATAACAAAGGCAGTAGAGTGGGATGAGGTACATACTACTATACTATCCACACAAAATACTGACCTTCCCTCTAGAAAAACCTTCAAATCCATCAATGACAGCAAACATTTTATGGCCTTCAGTTATGCCAACTCTCACTGCAGCCCTTACTGCAGCATTCATTCCAGCTGCAGGAGCACCAACATTTAAGACTGCCACATTAAAATTAGTCTGCAAGAGAAAAATAACAATCTTTAATAAGCACTTTCTTTTTTTATCACGCTTAATTTTTCCATCATGCACAGATGATAAATATTGTAATGTAGGAACTTGCAAAGCCCTGAAAACCATTCAAAACTAAAATATACCTAAATCTATTTTTCCCATTTTCAGAATGCCACACAATCTGTTTTTTTTTTTTTTTTTTAAAAGTTTTTACATAAGACTTTCAATTTGCTTTGCAGTTTGTTACGCTTTTTTTTTTTTTTTTATAATTAGCTCAGCTAGGTTCAAGAAAAAAAAGAAAGAAAAACAAAATAGACTAAGTTATTCAACCATTTTCATATTATCCAAACAGTTGGATTTTGCAAAGTAGAATATCCTAGAAAAGAGTAGGAGCTGATGTATTTCATTCAATCACCGTAGCAGTTAGTGTCATCAGCAGACACACAAATTGGAACAGATTACAACTTTAATTTAAAAGTATCTGCCAGACTTTTAGAGCAGCTAGCAGCAGTAGCAGCAGTAAACAGGATCATTCAGCATCTTTCACATTACCGTAAGGTTTCAGATTATGGCAGATTTAAAGCATTTTAGTGACTCCAGAGTAACTGTTTATATATAGTGTTACCTCCTCCTGCAAGTTTAATATGTGTTCCAGGTAAGTGTCTCGTCTATTCAAAGGGAAAAGTCTGAGATATCAAATATGCATTTGTAAACTAAAATACACGCAATGTAAGAGAGAAAAGGTTCTGCTTAAAACAAGACATGAAATAATATTTTGCTACATAATATATATTCCATGATCTTGCATTTAGTTTCCATATATATCTGTTAGTTATTGTGTCTAAATAAAGCAATTCTGTAAATGTAAGCATTACTGACTGAACAATGGAAAGGACCACAATCACACGACCTAGATATAAAATAGGATGTAAAACTTCTATCTTGTTACAGCAAGCCCAGTTCTAAAGACAAAATAATTTTCAAATTAAGAACACTATCCTCAATGGAACTATGTCTTCACACTGATAAATCCAAAACCTTTCAAACCACAGATTCTTTTTCAGAGTTAAAGCTTCAGTACTTGCATTAAAAATAAAAAGAAAAAACGTGTATGGGTAAAAAAAAGCAACAGTACTACTATGAGTAAATGCTAGCAAGCATCTTTCAATTGAACAGCAAAGCATGGAATGCAAATCATACATGTATGCATTTAGCAGAACAGGCTTTAAACAATAGCAAACTAAGAAAAATGCAACAAAATTTAACAGCCTGAGCTTATACACCGAAATTCATCACAGCTCAATGATCTTAAATTGTTTGCAATCATTAACATGACAAAATTGTAACAACTTAGTACTGGAGAAAATTGCTTTACCCTGGAAAATGGGAATAAAGAACAAAAAAAAGAAAACCAAAACAAATAAACAATAAATACAGAGCAGATGTTAGGCAACAATCATTGAATCTTTTCAAATAAAAAAAATACAGAATTTGTATTTATTTATTTATTTTTAAACTTCAGTGCAATCAAAGAATTGTAAAAAAGACAAAGGAAACGTAAGAGCAAAATATCTGCATGCAGCAACACTTCTGAAGCAGAGCACTGAGTAGGCTCTAGTGATCTGATCAGCTTAGCCTCTTCCTCAATTCTTGTGACAGGCTCATTTTATCTGCTTTTTAATTCCCCTCTAACACCTTTTATTGAAGCACAGATTTGGCTGGTGTGGTCATAGCCAAGTACTTCTGTTAATTATTGCAAGTGACCTACAATTCCTTCTAATGTCTTCCATCACAAAAAGACATAGTAGAACTACTGTGAAACAAAACAGACTAGTAGAAATAGACCAATGCTAACAATCCTAAAATTACACTGCAATGTAAACAAATAGTCTGATCTGGAAAAGCAAATGCTGAATATCCACTAAAAATAATCCTGAATTCTTTGGTCTCTTGAAAATCACTAATTTAAGGCCTAATAAAGGTCTGTGTGTGTGTGTGTGTGTGTGTGTGTGTGTGTATACATACATACACAATACACACACACACACTTTTAAATTAAGTTTTTGACAGGTATATTTGAAATAACGTCAATCTATATACTTATTTTTACTTATATTTAGATAAAGTAAAAATATAATTTAAACTACATTTTATCCTCTCTAGTAGCTTCTATTATAACTTTTAATTTGCAATCAAGTTTTCTTTATTGTGCAAAGATTTCCCTGACAGATTACACATTAATTTTTGTCAACCAAAATGGCTATTGTGACGATGCTATTACCTATCCACAGAATTTCTAAATCAAAATGAACTTTTCCTATTTTCAATGCAAATTTGTGCTTAGTAATATGGAGAAGGTACTATTAACCATTACTTAAATATTTCATTGAAAAAAATCCTCAAAACATAATAGTAATATAATCATGCAAATAAGGCAAAAAATAGTCACAAACCACAATTAAAAATGAATTAACCAGTGAGGTGACATAGTTGCAAACTGGTAAAAAACAGAATTACTCAGTAAACCATTAATAGGGAAAAATTAAAAAACCAACTGTCTGAAATTTATTTCAGACACCATTTATTGACAACTTCCTAATAAATCCAGCTTTTCTCAGTCTGTAAGTTGTATAAAAGGAAATAAGAGGTAAATAGCCACTACTGCCTTGTGCACAGTGACTTACTAGATCAGATAACCATGTGTCTTATCCAATCTGTTCAATGAATTCCTGTACTTGCCTCTGTTCTTGAGTAGTTTTGCCCCTTTGAAATGAAAGGCTAGAATTTTTTTTTTCATACTGTACCCTTCTTTCTACCAAGATTTTTAGTCTCTTAATTGCGATTACATCACCTTTCCTTCTCTCCATGTCACCTAACAAAAGTGATGACAGTAACCATTAGGACCAGATACTGTAGCAATTGGGAAAGAGACATATCCAAGACATATTCACAATAGAAATTGTCTAGGATAAAAATTTTTAGTTAGACTTGTATCATTTTAAAAAATATTAACTATTATAATAATCAGATGGTGTGTTACAATCACCTTTCTGCCATTATAATATTTGACTAATTTTATAAAATAACATACGATATAGAATTGAAGACAATTTTTAAGGGGGTGACGAAGAAAAAGTTGATTTGTTAATATACCCTAGGGGCAGACACACATTACACACTCATAAAAGAACTCTCACCTTTGGAAGCTCAGCATCTGGTTTTTTGTGTGACAATAATTTGTAGGTGTTAAGGTTGTTTTCAAAGCTCCTAAAGAATAAATAAAATAAACAAATCCAGTAACACAGTAGTTTTTTTGAACACACTTACTTTAAAGAGTAAACTTTTTCATAAGCTGATAGAAAGAGTAAGAAGTTAACAGAACATGTTTTTAAAGATAATATGCAAAATCTTACAAATGTTAAAACTAAGTCAACTCCCAAGTAAGAAAGTTTTAATATCAGTGTTCTGGCTTCACAAAAAGCCTTTAGAAAGCGAGACAACATAGTTCCCATTAAACTTTGTTATCACAAAGTGTATTGGGCGGGTCATAGGTCTTCTAACAAAAAAAATAATGATAATCTTTTGGAAAAAGGTTTCCTTTTTTTTTTTCCTCCACATTTTGTTTAGCCTAGACCTTGGTTGAATGCGAAGCAACACTACAGCAAAAAAATAAATAAAATAAAATATAGCCCCATTTTCAAGAGCATACCTGCCAGTTCATAATATGAATATGCAAGGCTTGTCTATCTCAAACAAACAAAAATAAAGCATGCATCCTGTATTAGGGTAAGAATTTCAAATTCCACTGCTAATCTCAAGACACGGCACTTATTTGAAATAACTGTATATAGATAATGAAAAAATAAATAGAAGATTCTAGAGGAAACATGCCTTAAATACTGAAGGCATTCAAGGCACTGAATTTGACAATGCAGCAACTTCAGCTACAGTACTAGATTTGAAAAGTGGTTTTTTTGTGCAACTAGTAGCAATCACATTGCTTTGTACACGTAATACAATATTACTGAGTAAAACAGATTTCTAAGAATGAACACTTTCTGTACTTTCTAAACACTTAATTGAAAAATATTGTTTTAATTATAAGTATGAATAATCAATCCTCACTCTAGCAAATCAAAGTAACTTAAAAACAGCTATCCAATGTTAGGACTAAAGTTATTACAAACGCAAAACATGGTAATAATTGAAAATGAGGGAACACAAAAACACTCTGTGTTACACACTTTGTAAGATAACATGAAAACATAAAATAACCATATGTAAGGCAAGAGAGTTTTATTAGATGGGTGATAAAACACTTTACTATTAAGCAACTTGAAACAGAACGTGCCCTTTTGACACATACGGGTGCAGAAGGTCTTTCCCCAACATTACTGTTGGAAAACTAATGGCTGCTTACAAATAAATTCATCTTACACAGGATTGGTTTCAAAATCTTGAATAAACAAACATGTGGTTGCTACCAGCCCATTCATACATGACAGCAGCTCTTTTCTCTGTGGCTAGTTATCCTAACATCAGTCACTAGAGTCTCACACGGTACCAAACTAGTTTTCTTTGTTTTGTGTGGCGGGTTTTTTTGTGTTTGTTTTACACAGATAAATGTTTCTATTATTCTTTTTAAGCAACTCTTCTTCCATCTTCTCTACTATATTACTCTAAATACACAAAAACATTTATAAACTGATTTAAATGTAAAGTGCCAGCAGAACAGCAAAGCACTTCAGCCCTTCTAGAGCAAATAAATTAATGTGTTATTTGTCATACCTTCCACGAAGCCTCACAGCCTCAACAAATCTTCCTTCATCCATGGCTTTCTGTACTTCTTGAGTCTTGAAAGAACAAGTTGATTATTCAGTAAGTTTAAAAAAACAACCCAGAAGATTGATTGTCAATATATTTCTCTAAACAGGCACTATGAAATAACTTTCCAAAGTGAAAAATGAAAGACCGATTTTTCATTTTATGACCTACATTTTATCACAGCATAATTTATAGTACACAGGAGAAGAACAAAGTAGAAATTGACACCTCAAGTCTCTCTGGAAAATCAGCGCATCTATTTTGCATTTTCCCTTTTTATTTTAAGCTAAAGTAACACTGAACAGTTTTGGTGGAGAAACCAGAGTGTTGTATACAACGTGCAAATGGATGCAAGCATTCTTCAGATGCTTCCATTGCATTAATGAATATATATTTATTTATATATTATTTATTGGTGGTTCACAGTTATCACTTAGTACCAGAGAACACACACGAAGCTCATTTTTCCCAGATCCGGGTAAGTGTTGTACACATTCCCATCAGCATTTTAACGACAGACCACTGATTATAGTACACAGTGGTCCGTTGTAGTTAATGAATAACGATGAACTGGCTTTTTGCCAGAAACTCACCATCTGCACACACTCCATCAAAGGCAGACGGACAGCCTGGTTTCCAGACAGCGACACAACGCAGGCAGGAGTATCTGGAGTGCCTTCTAAAAGGGCAAGCACAGCTTCTACACCCATACGGCTTGCCTGAAAAAATAAAACATTCAAGTGTTCAAGCAAGTGTTTAAAACCTAAAAGCCTGCACTCACAGAAATGGTCAAGATTTCTCTGAAAATCAACCTGAAATTAATTCTTATTTTTCAGGTGAAACTGTAACAGATTGTTCTTGCAGCTTTGCTTTTTAACCCTACTACAGATTATTTTATGTAAAGTGCTTCACTATTCTGAATTTGACAGACAATTGAGATCTCCCTCTCTCCAGTAAATAATCCGATATCTCTATGCAAGGTGGAGTTCAGCTAGTCATCAGTGTGAAACCACCACAAATGATGAACTGTGCATTTGTACCAAGTGATGCCATGAAAAGTTATTTTAAGTAACTCACCAGAATTCTGTCAAAGGCTGAAGGGGTTCCTCCTCTTTGCACATGACCCAAGATAGTCACACGAGTGTCAAATCCAAGCCGCTGAACCACAAGCTGCAAAAAATTTCAAAATGTGTTTTTATTATATGTAGTTTTATTAGCATAACTAGTTTATGTATCTCTGCCAATGAGTGGTTTTGAAATTCTTTTCCAAAAGGACACTTTGCAAATAATCAGTGATTTCAGCTCAAAAGGGTTTTTTTGTTTGTTTTTTTTTTTTGTTTTGTTTTGTTTTTGTTTTTTAAATCTTAGAGAACAATAAAAATTATTGACAAAGATCCATTTAAAAAAAAAGACAAGACTGTCCAAAGTAAACATAATTATTTCACAATAAGTGGGACATATCAGGATTTAAGTTTTACAAGAAACAATGTATAATATACCTGTAATTACTGATGTAAGCAGATTTCAGACTTTGTATACAATGAAAGTACCAATGAAGTAAGTGTTTCAGACTGTTGTCTTATATTGTGACTAAAAAAGGTCCTAATTAACAGCAACTGAAACAATTTCTCTTTAAGTGCACTTGGATAAATAAAGCACAAATTTAAAATACAACCAGCAAAGTGTGTTAGAATCTACTTTTGAACAGACTTACTTAACAGAAATGTTAGTGTTAGTAAAAAGATCTCTGGTATGGACAAAATAGAAACTGCATCATAAATGTATCGACACTTACATCCTTAACCTTCTCTGATGTTATAGGTTTGTTGTGGCAATCAATAGCTCCTTCAGCTACAATAATAATATTCAGCCTTTTCTTTCGTGCACGATTCTATAGTAAAAAAAAGCATATTCATATAGTTATATAGAAAATCACCACACAATTTCAAAAGAAATTGTTTTGCATTAAAAAAATATTCCCTCTCCATGCAGTTTATACTCAATCACTTCAGAGTTCTCATACATTTTATTTTCATACGGGTATTTTAATTGATGAACCAAAACATCTTATCAAATTAACAAGGAAAGGTGCTAAGAAGTCTGATTGCATTGCTAAATCACTGCTTTCAAAAAAGGATCTACAAGAAGTCAGGAAATCCAAAACAGAGTAATTTATTACCTCTGAAAGCTTAACACACATTGAATCCTCCCATCCTTCTTCTGGTGGGTATTCAGGAATAAATACCCAATCTGCACCACAAGCTAAGGCACTGACAAGAGCTAAATACCTAATAAATATAACAAATACTTAGTTATTTATGGTTCAGATTTCTTGGTATTTCATAATTATATTTGTATGAAACAAAAACTACTGAATATAATACATACCCACAGTGTCTCCCCATAACCTCCAGAACAAACGTCCTCTGATGGCTGTAAAGATGAGAAAACAAATTAACTGCAGCTCAAAAATCCCATCCAAGTTCTTGAAATCAGCAGCTGGTATTGGGAAATATGCTGTGTTTGGTAACATGACCACAGCCTTCATTAGCAAAATAAAAGGCCATATTAAACTACGTATCTTCTACAATTTAATTCATTTTCACTCCTGTTTCATTTTAAGATTTATAAAAGCATTTACAAGAGAAGAGATGAACACTCACTAGCAATGTAAATGATGAAAACTCATAGTTATGAATTGTAATGATACTGCTGTAGGTTTTGTAGTTGTTGTTGAACTTCATAAAACTATCATTTAATTACTACCACTTTACCTGTGGAAAGCTTACATGAAGATGTTATTTTGTACTATTCAATGCGTGTCTGAATCTTCTCTAGAATAGCATGTCTAGGAAAGACTAAAAATGTATTAGAAAAATGAAGCCTGCCCCTAAAGCTGATAAAAGCTGTGCCCCTAGATCTCTACAATCAGATGTTTGGAATTCCGCCATGACAGGAATGAAAGAAAAGCAGTTGCAAATTAAAAAAAAAAAAAAAAAAAAAATCAAGACACATGAAAGATGTGGTTAAAAATAGCTTATATTCACACTCAAGAAATACTGTGTGAGTCAATTACCTAACTTCTATTTAAGATGAACATATATCCTCCATTACTGCATGACAATAGGAAATAAGACATGAAACAACTATGTTTGTTACAGTCTTCTATAACATGCACAATTACCTTTGAGCAGTGGTCATGATGGCATCCACGACTTCAATGATTCTGTGCAAGGCTGAATCAGTACCTATGGTCATATCAGTGCCACAGAAGTCATTATCTATGGATCCAACCATTCCCACAATGTTAAGATAAGCATATTTCTTAACAGCCTCTTCATCAATCTTTCCTGTAAAGAAATATCCAGAGAAAGACGTGTAAGTTTAAACTTCAAAAAAATGCATACTAGAAATATTTCTTGCGTGCTCTATTTTTGTAAATTAAACATATCCAAACGTTAAATAATGTTTAGATATTTTAGGTAGCAGGGTTAGTCAGAAGTACAAAGAAAGGCCAATCAAACAACCAAACAAAAGAATCCTGCACAGAACTCCTTACACTACGGAAGGAAACAAGAGCTTTTCAGTCCATTTCAAAGCGTCAACAGATTATCATGTTTTGTAACCAACCTTAAAATTGGTGGTTGGGACACAATAGCATCCAAATTGTAGGGTCAGTGTGTGACACACAATGTACAAGCAAAAAGATGCAAACTGGATGTAAGGGGGCATACACAAGTAATCAAACCCCACATTTAAGCTTCTGAAGACTTCTCTTCTGCATCACTGAAAGGCTCTGATTTCATGATTAATAAGTAAATAGAATAGGACAGCTCCTACTCTTAAGTTTTCATATATGTCTCCAAAGACATCAGTGAAAATGCTGAGTCACACAACAGTTCTAAAGGATCTCAAGGATGAAATGTCAGCTGTTTAAGTGCTTACAACTACTTTAGTAGCTGTGGCAACTAAACTGTAGCAAATAACACCAAATTTTTCATGCAAGATTCAAGAACTATATAACTGTTTAATGACTATATTAAAGAAAATATTATAAACCATACGGAAAAAATAACTAATGTTTGTACAGATAATTACAGCATTCTGAAGAAGAGTCAGTGTTTTCTGTGAACATATATATAATGCTTTACAAACCATTTCTAGTGTTCCTAAAGTGACATAATAATAATGCAAGGGATATCTGGTTGATATATTCTACTTAGATTTCCAAAAATTGACAAGGATTTTCAATCCCCAAAGGATTTTGAGGGAACTAAGCATCCACAGCATAAGAGAGAAGGCTTTTGCATGGAGTAAATGATACGAAAGGAGAGAGTGAAAAATACAGAACAGGGCTGTAGTAAATGCAGATTTTTATATCTCAGGAAGGTAACCAAAGTAGTTTTAAAGGGATCTGGACTGTTTAACATATTCAGCGATAACCTAGAACAGGAAATGAACAGTAAGGTGCCAAAGTTTATTGTTCATACTGAATTACTTGGGTTCTAAATGTGTGGAAATGTCTGTGAATAAAAAGAAGACTACCAAGACACGATGAGCAGCAATAAAATATCAGATGGAATTCACTGTAGAGAAATATAAACTAACCCACATGAAAACATATCCTAACATGAAAATACTATTTTCTACATAATTATATGATAATGCTGTTTTCATTAATGAATCAGCTTCAGTGCCCAGTAGCAGTCAAAAATAAAATGAAAATATTAGGAAAATATTAGGAAAATATCAGAGAACAAAACAAAGATCATTATACTACTGTGCAGATCCATGGTTTGCCCTCATCTTGAATACTGCGTGCAGTTCGGGTCCTCCCCACCTCAAAAAGGATATGGTAGAACTGGAAAAGGTTCAGAGAAGGGCAACAAAGATGATCATAGGTACAGAACTTATACATATAAGGAACTACTAAGCAAACTAGGACTCCTCCATCTAGAAAAGAGATGATGAAGGAAAAAATACAACAGCTGTAAAATCATAAGTGGCACACAGAAAGAAATCAGGATTGATCATTCACTGTTTGTTCTAACAGAAAAGTCGGAGGACAACAAATAAAACTAGAAACTAATAGGATCAAAATAATCAGGAGGAAAAGATTCTTCACAATCTTCATAATTTGTTGAAGCTGTAGAACTGCTTGCTACAGTGTTTTCCACAAAAATCTGTATCTGTTCAAGGAGACTGTATACATTCATACAGGAGAAATTCATTAAGGACTGCTAACAGCATCTGGTTCAGGAAGTCTTGAAGACAGAAAGGGATGAAACATATGTGAGTACTTATATATTCTGAATAACACAGAGCATCAACATGGCCTTGTGTAGGCTTGCTCTGTTCTTTTTCTTAAACATTCTCTTAGATGCCATCAAATGAATACTGGGCTGGATGCATTTTTATAATGTTCTGATCTTAAACAACTAGGCAGGAAAGTAATAATAAATTATTAACAACCAAATATTGTAGGAAAATTTTGCTTATTGTAGGAAAAAAATGCCATCTCAGTTTACATTTGAGTGAAGGGGCCTTTCAAGCAGAAGGCTCAAAGTTTAGACACTGAAATCTGTTCATAATGGGAAAAAAGCCACACAGACAGATGCCCAGTATTTTTTGGGTGTCTTTTTGAACATTTATGGTATATAGGAAAGGATGTACAGAAATCAAAAACTAATACTTTATGAAGAGATGCATAATTTCCCAGAATGCATGCATTTGATTTTTAAAGTTAATAAATATCCTCCGAATATAGTTTGTAAACATATAGTTAAGGTACATAACCACTCTGGAGATTGAACTAAAAGTCTAGAGGGTCTAAACCCAAACTTACCTTTCTGCGCTAGTTCTTCTAGAAGTCCACTCCATTCTTCACGGAACAGATTGGCACCAGTTAAACTACCATCTCCACCGATCACACACAGATTAGTGATTCCTCTCTGAACCAAGTTGTAGGCTGCCTGCAGGCGGCCCTCCCGAGTACGGAAGGATTTGCACCGTGCACTACCAATAACCGTACCTCCCTAGAAAAAGGAAATATAATGGTTTTAATTTATAACCTAATATATTATTGTATTTTTAAGATGTATTAATTATGAATGGTTATTTTGTAGCATAACCTCCACCTTTAATTCTATAGTGAGTAAAAAGTAATGAAAACAATTATCGAATTTGTTGGAAATTATGTTCACGGGAGTCAATACATACAACAGAAATAAAAAGGTAACACTCAAAAATTTGACTCCTTCTCTGTCCTTGGCCATAACACCTCAATTTTTTCTTGGTTATAGATGCTACAAGATAAAAAAACTGTATTTTTCTATGCTAACCAAATTATGCTTATTATATTTGCATTACAGATAATCTCAAAGAAACGCTCAGTTCACCTGAAAGGAGTTTTCAGAAAGCCTAGCAAGCAGCAAGACCTCTTTGCCAAACATCGCATCTGCTCTGGAAGAACAGTATTACCATGTCGAGGAAAAGCATAAGGAGATCCAAATGGCCACCTTGCAGGACATTGTAATACAAATGCACAAAATCACTGGTATTATCTGAGCTCTAGAGAACTGTAATTACATCCATTACTATAATTCTAAATTCACTTAGACAGGAAGCCAACAGGGTTTTGTAAGAAAGCACTTGCCTTACGAAATACAGTTACTCCTTATTTAGGCCCTATAACATCTTTGCCAATATATCTTCAGGAAGCTAATGACATGTGATATTGAAAATCTAGAACAAAGGTTTTCGAGATTATTTTTGTGCACCAAAAATGAGATCCCACAGAGATCATCTTTAGAAAATGTCAAGCAACTGTATCACAGAAATTAGGCTCTGCTAGAAGTGGTATGTGATCACTTCAGTCATCACAGAAATAAAATTCCATAACTGCAGTTGTTAGCCTGGATGTAAGATTTTGGTTTGTTGTTCAGAGAGATGCTTTGTGTTCCCACCCTTATACCCTAACACTTACTACTTGCAGGATACTCGAAACGCTTTCCCATGAAACTTCAACAATATTATCACCTCCGTCAACCATTCCTTGGTAACCCTAAAAAAAAAAAAAGTATTTCAAGAAGGCTGATTTGAAAAGCTGTAGCATTTCCACTGTATTCACCATATAGTAGTATTCACATTAAATGCAACTCTAAGTAATGAGAAACATTGAATTAAAAGATACTTAATTCAAATGAAATAATGTTCAATCAGAAAAATCTACCTCTGTAACACTTTGTATGCTTTTCCCCCAAGGTATGGATAAGCAAAGCAAAATAAACAGCAACAAGCAAAAAGTTTTCATACAGGAAGAAGAAATCAGGTTATTCAATCTTATATGCCTTAACTCAAATTGTCTTCAAAAACCAGTGCATATTCTAATACAGAAAGAACTACACTGAGCTGAAAGAAAGAAAATGATGTAGTTAGCAGCTACAGAAAATTGTTTTGCTTGGTTTTATTAACTCCCTGTATAAATATTAGCAGAAAGATGATAGTTACAGACTGTTTTCCATTAGGTGATATTGTAAACACTAATGAGAAAAAGAAAATACAGCAAATTTTGAACCTGCAAAAAACTAATTGATATAGAGAGAAGACTAAAACTGGAGTTACTATTCGTTTTTTTGACATTTCTCTAAATTCAAAGGGAAACAATACACCAATTTTAAAAGAAATGTGTATAAAAGGAACTAATTAACCATTCTTCCATATCCAGTTACTGCAAGGCAGTACATATTTATTTTTAGGGTTCTCTGTAATAAGTCAATTGGAAGCTGCAATAGAAAGCTTGTAAAGACAGAAAAAATTGGAAACACTTAATTTGGGATGATCCAGAGGAAGCAAAGGTTTTAGCCATTAAGAAAGTTCATTTACATGTTACAAGCTTGCACTGGCTTAAGAAGGTGATGTTGGAATACAATATAATATGATATGATAGGAATATTCTATAAAATTTGAGTCACCTGCTAGAACGTGAATATAAAGAAAACCTCGACTCAGCAAAAGTATGAGTTACATGTAAGATAATCAAGTAATAGTAAAGAAACAGTTAGGTAGAAGATAATCTGTCCCTAATTTCTGTCCTTAACAGATCTTTTCATTATTTTGTATACTCTCTAGATACCTTTAATATGTAACATACACACATACAAAATAAGACATCTTAAGGCTCAGATATTATTTGCATAATTCTTTCAAAATTAAAGATCAAGCTGGGAAATAATAAATCCTTAATCTATTTAATTTATCTACAACTTTATTTCTGAAAAAGCGCAGACCCTCAGACAGAAACATTCCATTATATCCAACTGAGCCTGATAAACAAATTGCAGAGTTCAATTATCAGAGAATTGTTAAAAGAAAAACAAATAAAAAAAAGAAACCAGAGTGTTACTCATATCGATAAATAATGGATAGAAAGCTTCTCCTATCCACATTCCTGTTGGCTACAACAACACTGAAATACATAGCCTATAAATCCTGAACGAATAGCATGATGCTATACCCTAACTCTGCTTGTAAGAGACTATATATAGCAAGCTGCGCTACAAGCTGACAAAAATGCATACAGTCCACGAATTTGCTCAAATCATTCACTTCCCCTTCCTACCTGAAAGGAAAAATAAACAAACTGGATCCAATAAAGTATTCTAAGTATTAAAGGCATATCATGAGACTCACAGATGAAAATTGCTAATTCATATTTTATTAACAGATCTAAAGCATAGAAAGAGCAAAGGAATAAACTACTACTTGAAGTTGGCTCTGTGATTTGAAACACTTTACAGCAAGGCTAAAATGAGCTGACTGACTCACAGGATGGTTGAGTTTGGAAGGGGCCTCTGGAGGTCATTTTGTCCAACCTGCTCAAGCAGGGCCACGTAGAGCCAGGTCCAGCCTCAACCAACCATTCTGTAACTCTGCGTGACCATGAGCTTCTCTGTGTTGACAAGCAATAACAATTAATAATTCCTCTAACTGAAAGGTAGCTTTTGGAACAGGCTAGATGCATATTAGCTTTGTTTACATTAGCTTTTACTAACTCAGTTCTGCTTGCCAAATGGTGCATGTAAGCTAGCTCGGAACAACGTAACTACAATTTCAGCTCTGTTCTTCCCTGCCACTAACAGGTACAAAAACCATAGAACTTAAAAAAAAAAAAAAATCTTTCTATAAAAGCTACAGAGGAAAAAAAAAGGATCAAGTAGAATTTAAGTATTAATAATAAAAATGATTTCCATTTATCATTTTACCTACTTAAACGCTGATGTTAACCTTGGGGACAGAGCAATTCATTTTAAAAGTGTAATTCAAGATTAAATATTTCATCAAATATTGCAAACTAAACCTGTTAGATTTAACACTGTCATAATTGTCTGATTACTGATAATCTCTGCCTGGCATGCATATAGACCTTAATAAAAATATGGTGGCAATTTGCCAATTTACCCCCCAAAAAATGTTTACAGTTTCTAAAATAGCAGCTTTGGTACTAACATACTCGAGCTATAAGGCAAACATGGAAAAAAAAGAAAAAAAAAAACTGTAAAAAATACAACAATACATATTCAAAGGTCAACCCCTTGTCATGCTTCCTTCTTCTAACATCTGATAGTTTAAAGACAAACTAGAGGAAATCTGTGGGTCACACGTTTGCAGGGCACATGTGAATATAGCGTAACTCTAGAAGAGAGCAGCAGGGACAGCAAACCTTGCTTCTGATCTTAAGTCCACAAAAAAAGCTATAGGGAAAGAACAAGTTATCTTCTGATATGATTCATGTTAAATAACTGTTGAAGCCCAAAATATATGCTTAATTACTCAGTTTTTCTGGTTATTGCTTATAAAAATATCACTGGGTGCACAAAACACCACATAAAAGACATGAAGATTTCCACACAGAAATCCATGACAGCTTTACCACTGAGTTTCCAATGCTCTTGGAATGCCTCTTAAGAAAAGGTCTCTTAAGCAAGGCAAAGAACCTAAGGGTTCCACAGCTTAGCGGTAAGAGCAAACAGCCACTGGGAACTATGTGGCCTGCTTCAATTGAGGAAAAAAGGGAAGTTATTTATATAAATATTTAGGATCTCAGTTTCTCAAATTGATAGCCATATATGACAGCTAACACTTCTATATGAAAAAACACATTTCTGATTAGTAAAAATAAATAAAAATAAAACAGCTTCCTAGCGCAGCCTGGTACTTTTACACATACTTCCTACACTTACTACATTTTCACAGCATGAATAAGTCCATGGGTATTAAAATTTTAATTCAGGTTGTGTAGATATGGGAAATAATGTGATGGTTTTCTATGATGGTAGCTACAAACTGTTTAAATCCTAATATTAAGCGCTAAAAGATGCTAACATGAATAAAATATAGAACCAGAGCAACTGTGTAGAGTAAGCATTATTTCCACAAAAGAACTGTAAACATTATTTCCACAAATGAACAGCGTAATTCTCAAACGTGCTCATTTCAATTACATAAGATACATGTCTTAGTTTTGTTTGTTTTGTTGTGGTTTTGGTTGTTTTTTTTTGTTTGTTTTGTTTTTGTTTCTTTTTTTGTTGTTGTTGTTGTTTGGTTTTTATTTTTTTTATTTTATTTTATTTTACAATTAATTTTAATTTTCATGTTTGTCTGTTTTTCCTCCTCCTTTTGGGAATTAAGGTATGTCCAAACAGCATAAGAATTCCAATATCTAATGTTTTCTTTCTTTGGGCCTTGACAAGATCAACTTAAACTCTATAAAATTAGATAAGTCTTACTTCACTGCCTTTTTCTGCTTATTTATCTTGTTAGTCTCTCTTACCTCTAAAAGAAGGACAGAAAGATTGAGCTGTTGTTTTATGTAGAATATTGACCTAGCTTTGGACACAGTTGTAGAAGACAGTGATTTTTGCAGTGCAGAAGTTCTTATGAGGGAAAGCAATAGTTACATGGAAAAAAAGAGCAGACAACTGCAGCAAAGTAGGCTTCAGAAGGCTGAGACGTTTAACTCCATTTTTGGCTCCAAATAAGAAAACATTGCCAAAGTAGGGCAACAAAGATGTTGAAAAGACTAGAGGGCATGACTTATGAGGAACAGTTGAGGATACTTGGTTTGTTCAACTTAGAGGAGTCTGAGGGGTGACTTTGCTGCTGTCTACAGCTTCCTTGGGGAGGGCGAGGAAGGGGGGTGTTGATCACTTCTCTCTGGTGACAGGATGAAAGGGAATGGCTTAAAGTTGTGTCAGGGGAAGTTCAGACAATATCAGAAGAAAGTCCTTCACTGAGTGTGGTCAAGCACTGAACCAAGTGGTTACAGCCCCAAGCCTGTAGGTATTCAAGAAGCAAAACTCCAACAATAACTTGGTTTCTACAAATGACTTTCATTCAAAAATTATGTGACTTCACTCTTATCAAATTTTAGCAATTGATAGAGAAGCACGATAACTTTCACTGGGATTTTGACAAATTCAGAAAAACAACAGCACTTCTATGGAAATTCATCACTGGATACACTGCATGATACAAAATAGCCATTAAAAAGCAAACAAACTCAAAGATAAATTACAACAATGATAATTCTCAATTTATATATAATTTAAAAAAAATCTGGTCTTTCAGAACAGCCAAAAAACCTCCTTACTTTCTCAAAAACATTTGACCTATTTCAGCAATCCTGCAGAACAGCTGAACATTGAAAGAATTTTAGAGATTGGTCATGTAATTAGTACACACACAGTATTCAGGGCTTTTGTGCTACACTGCTACAGCAAGGAGAATTCTGGAGCACAGTGCTCCACTTATTTGCATTTCAATGCACTTCACCTCTCTTTAGTAAATGAGCTGTAGGAATAAGCAGACCAAGAAAGAAGATGGATAAATAGCTGCCTTTTAAAACTAAATTGTATATTTTGCATGCACAAAACAGAAAATAAAGTACTTTCATAACACCTCTATGAATCCGAGTACTCCTTTTGTTAAATAACTTTAAAAAACAAAAAAAAATTTTGATAGGAGTACTGACTACTGAGTTTTGCCCCACAGCAAATGTTTTTTATGATTTGTAATCACCCCATACTTCTAAGTAGTTGTAAAGGAATTCAAGTGTAAATAGAATGACTTTTTGCTGAAAAAGTATTTACGGTATTGTGCAATTTGCACATTTTATAACTGAAGGTGTCTTTCAAGCTGAAGTCTAACCTGAATTTAAGTCTTCCGATAAGACATGCTCAGATAGTATTCTTTTGTCATTTACATTAAACTTGCCTTCTGCATGTTTCATTTCAGAGGATTGTTATGTTTCTTATGTAAGTTAATAGTCTTCATGCACATGCAGTCATAATCTTCAACCACAAAATTCTGATGTCTGGATATGCTACTTTTTTGTTTGTTTCTTAAAAAAAAAAAATAATAATAATAATAAAAAAATCCTATCTTTAAACCAGGGAAGATGGAACCAGCCTAGCAGAACTCATAAAAAAAGAAATGGTGTTATTTGTGAAATTGTGACAATGGCACATTCTTATCATACCCTGGGGGGAAATAAGAATTAGAAGTTTAACTAGATTTATTTATACATCACAATAATTGAGACCAAATCCAATAATAATAATTGGGGACAAACATCTGACAAGTACACAAATACCTATCTCACTGTTGAGTGTCAACCACCTCTGTATTCTTAATGCTTTCAGGCTTCTGGTGCTATATGGATTATTCCATTTATTTACAAGTGACTTAACTTTATCATATATCATGTCAGAAGCGCTTTACACACACACAAAAAAAAGCTGATATGATTAAAAGGGAATGATATCTACAGCATTTTTTTTTCCTATTTTGTTACTCACTCTCTATGAAGTTTCCACAGTCAGAAAATTACTCAAATACAGTCAAAAGAAATACAGAATGAATAAAAACCACTAACCTCATAAACAAAATAGACTTTGGCTTTTACATAGATTCCCATGCGTACCACTGCACGTACAGCAGCATTCATACCTGGTAAGAAAAAGCAAAATCACATTGTTCCAGGTTACCTTTTTTTGTGTGTATAGTGTAAACTTTCAGCGTTTTTGAAAATAAATAAAAATAAGAACAACAATTAATTCATTCCTAAAGGAAGACAATGATCAGCATCTATTATACCAGGAATTTGCTTAATGATATTGCAATCAGTCTATAAATATGAAGGTTGCAGTAGTATTTACCTTAATATAATAATGATATGCCAGTATGCATGTCGGTCTGTGATTAAATTGCTGTCTATTGTAAAACAGCATTGTAAAGCTAACAGCTACTAAACCAGAAAGAGAAAGGAAATTCACAATGAACACTCAACCAATTTAACATCTTCAAAAGGGATATTATGCTACAACAGCTCTTTTTCCTGAGCTCTCCAAACAACGTGAGTATAGAGTATTCTGTCAGGAGCACAGCCAAAGCTCCTGACATTGAAGGAAAAAGGAAATAAAGAAATAGCTGGAAATTAACACAAGAAATGTTTTTTGGACACATCTCACATAAAAGAAAAGTGCCTATATGCCACTTTGCTTCCCTGAAATGCAAATTCACACTGGAACTCTCTGCTCACATATCTGACAAACTATACTAATATAAAGTATTACATGCAAGCGTAATGATCAAACACGATCTCCTCAGAAACAGTGGAAGTTCCACTGGTCCCCCTACATTTGTTAAATGAATTTCTATCATAATCCATCACTTCAGGTTTCATGTTACCTTTCTCATTAATCAAGATGTTCACAAAAGTAATATGCTAATTGCTTCTATACCACTTAAAAAAGGCATGAGATTATCCAAAGCCTGAGGACAGAAGCTGCAGTTAGGCTACACTGAAAGATTAGCCTCTGCACATCAGCTGAAAAGGGATGCCAGAAACAAGACAAATTCTCCAAATCTGCTGCATTCACAGAATCACAGAATTTCTAGGTTGGAAGAGACCTCAAGATCATCGAGTCCAACCTCTGACCTAACGCTAACAGTCCCCACTAAACCATTTCCCTAAGCTCTACATCTAAACGTCTTTTGAAGACTTCCAGGGATGGTGACTCCACCACTTCCCTGGGCAGCCTGTTCCAGTGCCTCACAACCCTTTCAGTGAAGAAGTTCTTCCTAACATCTAACCTAAAACTCCCCTGGCTCAACTTAAGCCCATTCCCCCTCGTCCTGTCACCAGGCACGTGGGAGAACAGGCCAACCCCCACCTCGCTACAGCCTCCCTTGAGGTACCCATAGAGAGCGATAAGGTCGCCCCTGAGCCTCCTCTTCTCCAGGAATTCAATATCAAAATAGCAAAGCAGTAGGTCAGCTCTGCTGTTAACGTAGGTGTTACGTGCTCACCAATCTGGAGATTCGAGAACATGATAGCTAGAATACATAAACTCACAACACAGTAAGCCATAATGGCCTATCCCCACAATACCATTACTGGGAGAAAAGAAAAAAAAAAATACTGAGCTATAAATGCCTACCTGCCTAAATAAAGAATGAGGCTGAGGTATTCTCAGAGATTGACTAATGAGGAACATACCAGAAAATTCCTGAAGTTAGCTAATGTTAAAAAAAAAAAAAAAAAAAAAATCAAAAAAGTTTGCCAAAATCATGTAGACAGCTTTGTTGATGTATAATTAACGAATAATAATATAATTTGCATAATGTCACTTCACCTTAAGACTCAAATCTTAAGTAACCACGCTTTCCCCCAAAATCTGTATTAGGAAATAAAAGCAAGAATTGTCTCTTTGTCCCTCTGTCTTGTGGCAGAACATGGAAAAGTTCTCAGGTGCCAAGAAAGCTAAAAGCACAGCTCTGGAAGAAAAACTGGCTAATGCCAAGGAAAAGCTGAGAACTTCTTTTGACACACTGTACTGAAAAGAAAGTTAGCATGCTAAATTTCAGATTAAAACTAATCTATTACACAGAGTGAAGGTATCTCCTCAATTAAGCAGTTCAAAAAGAAAATACAAATAAAAGAATAACATCCCCCCCTTCCAAATTCCTCTGGAAAGCAGAGACAAAGACCTTTAACTGTATAAAATCAACCGTTCTTCACAGCACTGCCATTTTCTGCAAACCAAGAAGACACAGGCACAAGCTACTCCTTTCATCAAAGTCCACCGCATACTTAGCTCGTTCTGTGCACAACTGTTTGTTTGATTAAGAGATGAGGACAACTTTTTGTACTATCCCTATCACCACACAGTTTTAGAAGAGAGCTGGCAAGCTCATTTTCTGAAGGGAAGATGTCCATTATCACTCAGAGAGGAGTACTCAGAACTGCCCTCATAAGATTTGTTCTTGAGGTTCAAATGTCACCTTTCCCGTCTGGCTCCTGAGGGGACACAGTAACACATCTTTGGTATCTAACAAACGTTTGGCTTCAAAGACTCTGGTGTCTCACTCATTAGCTGTCTCTGTTCTCCATGTATCTAAGTAAAATAAAAAAAGGTGTCTGTGATTCCAGCCAGCTGAGGCAGAATTGTTTTGTCAGCAAAAAGAGTATTTAATAAAATAAGACATTAAATACAAACATCCAAATCTACTAAAGACGCGAACTTGTCTTTTATCTTATGTTTCTGCTTTATTGGTCCTGTACCATATCTTTATATCTTTAGCATAAATCTCTTAATCATTGTACTTTAAAGAAGGATTCCTCTGTTCCTATTCCAAATTCTCCAGATCTGCCAGAACTTTTTTTTTTTTAACCAAAAAATTAGCCTAGTTGATTAGGCTTACCTTTCACTCTTCTAAAACAGAAAATTTAAGCATTTATTTCTTAAAATGGCAAATCCACTAACTCTTTAACCATGAATATATTCTTAATACAGTTGCATACGTTTTTAGTGAATACTTCCCAGTTTCCCTGTCTGACATGAAAAACTGGTGAGACTCATAATTTACCTGTCCAAAAAGACAGTAAAAGCTCAAGAAAAATGCAGGAACTACAGACAAAAACCATTTTCTCTGTACCACCACTAAAACTTTGTAAGTTCACGTAACAGGCATTATTATTGCGTGGCGATGCAGGCTTTATTTCTTTATATAGGAAGAGGATTTGGGCATCTATTGGCAAACTCCTAAAGAAGTGGCTGGCATTTCAGAAGGACTAAAGCACACTATAATTCGGTATCTGCAAAATACAGGTAAAACACTGAAGCTTTAGATTTTATGTTGGCTTTCTAAATCTGAATAGACTGCATTGCTTGCAGTGATTCAAGTATGTAAATACAAAGGATTTCACAAAGTCTCCGCATAACTTGTCTAACAAAGCGCTGCTCTATTTCATTATCTGTGGAGACTTACAATAGCGTTTGTGAATTACTGTAATATCTATGAAATGTAATTACACGCTTATTACTGAAAAACAGATTTATCCAGTTAGCCATGGATTTAGTCCTGAATAATAAATACTGTGCCGATGAATGTAGGATTAGAATAGCAGCTTTAAAAGCAAGCTACAGATAAAACCAATATTTTTTTTTTGGTTTAATGCAAACACTTTTGCAGAGAAGCCTTTGAAGGAAGAAAAGATTTATTTTGTTCTTTTGGACTCTGCACAGATTACGCTACCTGCAACGACTTAGATGGCTTTATGTAATGCCTAAAATTAATTTCAGAGTGGATGATTTACTGTCCTTCTTGATATTCTCTATTCAGTTCTCTTTGAAGAAGCTGATTTTTCATAGCAGAGTTACAAACAGTACTGCAGAACTCTTTAAATTATTTCAAAGACACTCCCCCCAGAAGAATATTTCTCTCTTGTGCCTACATACTGTTTCACGTGCACGTGCAAAATTACAACAATGGAATTTGAGTAAAATTAAAACACAGTTTTGTGTTTAGCTATCTTTTTTCACGTTAGTCAGCTCAAAGAGGCCTTTAAACAAGTAACTATAACACTAACCATGTAAAAGAAAATGTAAAACTATGCATCTTGCTCACATATCAAGAAATCCTTAAGTTTCAACTATTTTAATTTTAGTTATTGGCTTAAATGCACATTTAATGCCTTAACACATGAACTACAGAAATGTCTTAACACTGTTAAACAGAAAGAATTTATTCAAGGACATAAATGGATATACCTATAATACAGTAGGAGGCTATAATCGTCAAATGGAAAGATAAGAAGCTGTAGTCAAATACAAAACACTGAACAAATCATTAAAGCTAAATGGAGAAAATTCAAATTGTTTTGTTAATTACATAACATTTTATTGCACATTAATGATTCTAATTACCTGAAGAGAAATACTATACAGTTTAAGCGCTTAGAAAAACTGTATCAGATCAGAGCTCTGTACTACACAAATATTTACATAACATCTAGACTGCAAATATATCTACTTCTTCACAATTTAAAGGACATCTGAAGAGACTACTTTCAATCACAGATTCTGCAAATAATAGATAAGCTTCCTCCAAAATATTAAATGTCTTGAAACAGTTACAGTCATCCATTAGTAACCACATGCCTTATTTTTTTTAATATATATTAAAAAGTGGACACATGTTTTGCACATGGATGTCTCTACACACACAATCATATTTGCTGGAAAAGATGCCTTTATGCCACGTGATTATCTTCATATTACATGAGTGTTAATAAATAAATTGTACATTTTGGATGTCATGAAAGAGTGCATATTTTATTATTTGTTCAGTGGCCAAAATTCATTTTTCCAAAGGAAGTGACCAGGATAAGAACAGTACATCTACACTACTATATTAAATATGCCTTGAAATGTCATTGGCAAGCCTGTAATGTATCAAACAGAGAAATGCAAATCTTTACTTCAGCAGCCTTGGTCTAGTATATTCTAGAATATTACCAGGCAATCCAGATTTCTAGTCCCCTCACTTGCTATCTTCCACAACACTAAATCCTTGAGTTAGTATCAGAAATAACGTGATCACCTCTAAGAACAATAATCCTGAGCAAGTAAATGGGAACAGCTCAAAGGAACCACAAGCTCATCCTTTTTCAACAGCATGCAATTGCCTTCTGTCAG
Organism: Netta rufina; assembly: GCF_964035555.1. Lineage (NCBI taxonomy): Eukaryota > Metazoa > Chordata > Aves > Anseriformes > Anatidae > Netta > Netta rufina. The sequence continues at coordinate 12,541,549 of NC_140124.1, read as the reverse complement.
ATGCTTTCAGACGATATTGCTCCTGCTGCTGAGACACACCTATCATGGTTCTGGAATAAGCAGCCTGACTGGAGGTTATACAAACATGAAAGTGACCTACAGCTGCCCAAATCGTCTGTGGTAGTCATTGCCAACTACCATAAAATACAACCACGTACCTGAAGCAGATCATGGTAAATCCCACTGAGTAATGATGGAAGCATGAATAAAACCAATTTTTAGTCTATTTTTCTGAGCTTCAATCTCTACCATTTGTAAATAGTCCAGGAAATGAATTAACCCCTAAATTTTGAGAGTTGTCAGAATTTTGCCTCTCAAGGTAATTGTGATTAAGGTAGAAAGTACTTACTCTAGTTTACTAGTTAGCTGGCTAGCTAAAGCGATGGACTGCCAAGTTTAATGCTCACACACATTAGTGTACAAACTACACCTTTTTGATGTAAAATAAACCAGCAATACATTCTTTAACCCCACCAAAAACAATACTTCACGAAGTGTGGTGACTAAATCATAATAATCCCAGCATGGCATGTACACATTATATAGTGCTTAATATTTCACAGCTGGCAAAAAAAAAAAAAAAAAAACTTACAAGGAAGTACCACAAAGGTGGGAAAGTGATTTACACTTTAACACATCCTATAAATAGGAAGGCTTGTTTGTTTTACATAATGCTACTTCTAAATTATTCACAACAGCAGTAAAGGCAGTAACTTGTATTCTAAAACAGTATCAAGCATATTTTGTTCTAGGATAAGATTTACAGCCCACCTGTCTAAATCCAGACACCTATTGGGACGCAGATATGTGTTTATTGCAACTTTAACAGGTATTCTTTCCACTGTATTTCCTGCTGAGGCTGGTTTACATTACAGATAATCTGACCTTTTCTACATCTACGTAAGACATTTGAAAGAAAACCACAGACTGGAACTTTTTTATATTTTCACTTTTTTGTCTATGTCACGGTTTGTAGTTTTACCTGCTCTACAATTTTGCTTTAAAATTTATTTGCAACAAGTTCTGCAGCAATAGCAGCATATTTCCTTCTGCGTATCCTTCACAGTTTCTCTAGAACATTTGCCCTACACAGAGCAAATGACCTTGACAGGGCATGACTCATTCTGTCCCTTGCTCTACGCCTAACCCAGCATGCAAACAGACTACAGGTTGTATATCTTACACATCTCTGTCATTCAAGATAGTAAGGCTTATGAACCTCAACTGCCTCGTGTCATTTGGTCCGAATGATCAGGTCCTAAAATTGCTTTTTTCTTGTTCTAAGTTAGGTCAACAAAGCTGCCTACAAGATGTCTTGGAAGACATCCAGCTTGCTTTGTTTAGTCTTTATGACAACCTCTCTCCTCAGACAGCAGCTTTCACAGGTTGTTCATCTTTACCTTTCCGTGGAAATATGCTGCAGTTGCAATCTGCCAGATAATGTCTAGATGCTATCCACTCATTCTGCAATTTGCAGAATGCCTTAATTCACATAGTGACAAGTGGAGATTAATACTTTATAAAAGGAGATGCATCTGCCGCTGCATTATATAATCTCCAGACACGCGGAAGCGAGCAGCAGGGTTCAGCCTCTTGCTGAACACGCTACTGCTGCTTGAGGCAATGCCCTGTCACACTTAGAAGTTAAAATGGCGATTTGGGTGACCTGACCACTACAGCAGAAAAGCCTTTATTCGCAGTCCCTTCTAGAATCACTTGTCAGTGGAAGTAATGAGAGCAAACAGCGGATAAAACTTGAACAAATGTAACCTGACTGCAGAGGAAAAGAGAAGCCATTTAAGGTCATCAGCTTGCTTTTTCTCTGGAACTGTTTTCCTTCCTGGTTGGCACTAGATCAACCCCAATCAGAAAGATTCCCGAGGATCCCAGGTAAGACCGGGGACTCCCCGTTATTCCTGCGGAGGGAGGGCGGGAGGATGCTTCTCCCAGCCCAGATGACGCAAGGAGGCGGAATCTGCAGCGACTCGCAGTGGATCACGTACACACCGGAGGGGGGGAGCGGGCAGACGCTGGTCCACGCGATGGGCTGCCAGGAGGGCGAGCGGCAGGCACGGCTCTGCCCATACCCACTTGCCCATTGGGAGGGCCAGGAGAGGCTCCACCATGGATGCAGACCGGTCCCTGCACGTTTCCATATGCAACGCAGCAAGCAGTGGTCACTGAGCTGCCAAGTATAAAGGAAAGAAAGGGAGGCTTTTCTCTTCCTCCTCTCTCTTCAATCCACAAACGCGAGTAACGTTTCTTCTCGAAGTTAAAGTACTTCCGAGGCACTCTCCGGGGAAGTAAAAAAAAAAAAAAAAAAAAGTAAATAAAGCAAAGGAGCTAAAAGCAATCATCACAAAACTCTCCCAGCAAGCGTGGAGAGTCCTGTGAAGCAGCACGAAAAGCTGGAGGTCTGAAATCTTAATTAACTGAAACTTCAAGCTGTTAGCGTAAGTGAGGTTTTCTGGTAGAAAAGGGGAAACGAAAGTGCGGGAAAAAAACTACTTCACGACTAAAGTACGTTGAGATCGAGCCTCTCTCTTTCCCCCTGATGCCCGCGCGTCTTTTGTTCCCCCTGCTCGCGCGGCTCGGGCTCCCTCTGCACTGAAGGCATTCAGGGAGGTGGAACACGCTGCCAGCACGCTCCTCCCGAGAGCAAGCCACCGCCTGAGCTTCCTACATCACGGCCGGGCACACGAACGTGTCGCCGGGGCAGCCTCCCCCCGCCGTGAGGCAGCACGACCTCCTTCCTTCCCCCCCCCCTCCATTTATTTCCCCGGGGGCGAAGCCGTCTCGGCGGCAGGAGTTGCTAACGCCGCAGCGCTGCTTTCTCTCCCTCTCTTCCCCGCCCGGGGCAGGCTGAGGGGAGGCCACGCGTTAGGAAGCGAGGGTGAGAAAAGGAAAGGAGGCACGGAGGATGAGAGGCCGTTTGCGGCCAGGCCGCGAAAAAAAAAAAAAAAAAAAAAAAAGAAAAAAAAAGGTTATCTTTTAAATGATCTTAGTACGAGATAGCAACAGGAGGCGCAGGACCCCCACACCCCCTCCAGGCTCCCTCGAGGCCGCTCTCCCCCGCCGTGCCCTAGCCGGAGCGGGGCCTCCCCCAACCACCCCGTCCCTCCATCCGCCCCCCGGGGAGGGGGAATTCCCCCCTCCTCGCACCTCCCCCCCCCCAGCCTTCCTCCCCCTCTCCTCATCCTCCCTCCGGGCTCACCCTGGGCATCGCCGCCGCTGGTGAGCACGCCGATGGCTTTCCCGGTGCCCGAGAGGTTCTCGAAGAACTTGGGCTGGTGATCCATGGCGCCGGCCGGGGGGGGACCGGGCGAGGTCGCTGAGGGAGCCCCTGGCCTCGGGGCTCTGCCCTGCTGCCCGGCGCCTCGACTCCGCCGAGCGCTCGGCCTCCGCGGAAAACAAATTTAAAATAAAATAATAATAAAAAAATGGGATAAAAATATAAAGCGGTGCTGGTGTGGCTTTGCAGACGGATAGTAAGGGGTAGTTGGGTGCCAGAGGGCGGGGAGAGAGAGGAAGAGGCGAAGAGAGCGCGAGCGAGACCAGAGGAGGCGCAGCGCACACCGCAGCCTCGCCGCGCTGCCTCCCCCGGCTCCGGCTGACAGCGCGGCCCGGTAACGCCCCTAACGCCCCGCCGCCACGGGCGGTTGACGGACGGGCCGGGGAGCCAATGGGAGGCCGAGGTGCCGGAGCGAGCGGAGGCCGTTACGGCGGCGGGGCGGGGCCGGGAGGGGTGGGGGCGTGAGGAGTCTGGGGTGGGGGCGGAGGCGGAGGAGGGGTGCAGGTGGCGGCGGGAGGACCCTTCCCTTCCCTTCCCTTCCCTTCCCTTCCCTTCCCTTCCCTCTTTACCTTCCCGGTGGCAGCACCTCTGGCTGGCCTCGTGTCCCAGGGCCTGCTCGGTGTCTGCTCTGTCAGGTCTTTGTCCCTCTTTTTGCCCTCCCCATCCCTCCTGAGGTATTTATTGCTGCACTGCAGGCACTCAGGCACACGTAGGGAAGTGGAGTTGTTGCCTGTGAGTGTGCACAGCTCGCAGACAAGTGTTGAGTCTGAGGGAGCAGTGGAGGCCAAGCAGATGGCAGAAGTTACATAGGAAGCCCCTGTCTTTCTGCCCTCCTTCTGTTCCACACTGATAAAGCAGTGCTCTCTTAAACTCACTTCATTATAATATCTCATTGGACCAAACCAGTATGATTATGTTCATCGCTGTAACATGCCCGTGATTGTAGCAGAAACAGCTTAAGACCGGGATTTTGTTAATTTAAGTAGATATTAATGTGTTATCCCATAAACAGTTCTGTCTGAAACTTAGCATGAGTAAAAGTATTTGCAGAATCAGGGACCAAGTTACTCGCCCAAAATTATAAAGCAAGTCAGGGAGAGAGTCAGGAACAGAAGCAAAATGCTGACTCAAGTTTTATACCTTAATAGCTGTAATAATTATTGTTTTTATTCAACATCTACATCACATCTTAGACTTAATTCTCATTCTAAAAATACACGTTCTCATCCTGTCAACTTTCACACAGTCACAGGCAGAAGCGCAGTCATTTAAGTACTTCAGTCAATATTACTCATAGGTAAATGTTTCAAGAAATTGTACCTGCAAAGAGATATCTGCACGTACTATATGGGCACCGCATATTTGCAAATCTTCTCAGAGGCTAAAATGAGTGTATAATTTAACAATGGAAAAGACACGTTTCCAAGTAGTTTGCATACCCTGAACATCTTTTCTGTGTAAGTAGCTGCAAAAACTATTCAATAGGGAATGTACTGTATTATATCTGAGGAGAGTTCTGAGTCATGCAGTGCAACAAAGATGAACTTTTATTATAGAAATATATAAGCCCCATAAAGTCCTGCTTCGATCATCTCTGTTTTGAACTGGAGTTGCATCAGTTTCTTGAAGAGTAGCTCTGCAAAAGCTAAGTTAACATTTTAAAATTCAGGGCTTGATACAAAGCCTGTAAAATCAATAGGAAGGTCTTAGGCTAATATAAAGTATTGCAACAACTTCAAGATAATGGACCAGTGATAATTTGTCATCTGAACAATAGCCTGAGGAAGTTTTGCATTGATTATGTTTGCTTTGGTGCAGATACTTAGCCCATCTTTGGAATTGGTTTATTTTGCTTTATTCTTTGTAATTAAAGCATTCACACTTTGTCTTGAAGGAGACTTGTCCCCTTTGCTTCCAGATATACCCTTGATGCTGTGGAGTTATGACTTTCTGAAAACATTTTTTCTCCAATAGCCTTATGGTACATAAAGAATTCAGTCCTTGTAAGTGATGTAATTTTCCCCTCCCTTGTGGAGGGGCCTGTGATTTCACTTCATCATTTATTATAGCTACTCATTGTTCTTTAGGAGAGCTCTCAGGAAAGAGTTATGTTTTGTCTGTGTAAAGTCTAATAACAGAGGTGGGAGGAGAGGAAAAGATGTGGAACTGTTTGTTCTCGAGGCTGTCTTGATGTACTTAAATATATTCTGGTACTACTGTTGCCAATAATCTTAAAAGGCTTGGCTTGAATATTGAAGATTGTTAGGGAAAACAATCTCGTTTAACCCTGTGGGGTATAGTTGCAATGTAGTTAGGTACAGGCACATAAATCTTACTGACACGGAGAGAATAGGCTTTTGTGAGATATGCAAACCGATCATGAAAAAAATGCATATCTGAGTAAAATCTCAGCAGATAAGCTGCACACTACATTAAGTGCTCTAATTGTCCTCTTACTATAACAATTAATACGATCAGTTTACATGGATAAGGACAGCACTGGTGGGTTTTGACTGTTCCCTGATACTGACTGTTGCAGGTAGGCAAGAGGAGAAGAATGTGGTTAGACTGTGTGTTCCCCAGGCCATCTAGATCAAGGCTTCTTTAAGTCCTGTCACTACCTAAGAAATCCTGATGGATCCTTTAAAAATACTTTCAGTTGCTGCCTGCCTCAACTTACTGTGCAAATATTGTTAAACAATGTTGTGCCTTTGAATTATAAAGTTGTTCATATTGTGGATGTAGTATCATAGATGCATCCAGTATTTCATTTAACTTCCATGGAAATTAAGTTAAATTAAGAAGAAAAAGCCTTTCCAAAAAGATTATTGCATAAGTAGCGTAGCAGAGTATAATTCATTTTTAATAAATTTCCAGCTTTTAGTACATGAAAACTGAAGGTCCAATTGAAATAATTTTCTACTGCTAGATCTTTCTTTCATATGTGGATTCTCTGCCATCTAGTAATATTTTAGCCCACACTTCAAGTTTTTATAATGAGATTATAGAAGCTGTCTCTTCTGCTCAGCTACCATGAGACTTATGGATCATAAATTCATTGATTTATTATTTAATAATAATAACTTATTATTATTAAAATATTATTTATAAAATATTAAAAACAGGCAGAAAACAGAGGATGGGGTGGAAAGATTTATAGAAATTACGGCACTTAAAAATGAATCAGAATAGACACAATGCACAGTTTGGCATGAAAAAAAAAAGAAAGAAAGAAAGAAAGAAAGAAATCATTGGTTTGTCATTTCTGGGAAGAGGGAGACAGAGATTTCTGTTAGACAACAGATTACTTTATTTCTTTAATACTGTGGTATTCCCTCCCTATATCTTGCATACAAACCCTTGTGCTTCTTAGTCTATCTTTTTCCAATTTGTTTTCACCCTTCAATTGCATCATTCTAACAGTGTAAATGTAGTACAGCAGCTGGATTTCCATATTTTGTTTGTTTGTTTTTCATTTTTCTCTTTCAAAGTACTACTATGTTGATGTCCATAAGTCTTCCTTTATGCTAGAAATAAAAGGTGTAAATGAAAATAAGTCTGGAACTAGCATGGGGCAAGAGGTATAAGAAAATCTTCAAGAGATTTGAAGAAAGGTCTTGCTGTTAGGAATAGCTGAGGATGAAAGGGAGATGAGGGCAATGGAAACTAACACAGATTTGAGAAGGGGATGTGATTGTATCCAGAATAGTTAAGTCTTCTAGTAAATATTCATATGATTTTTTAATGTATTTTTTGTGTTTTCCATCTCTACCTGGTAGTGATTTTGCTAGGTGGAGAGTAGCAATTGACAGAGTCATGGAGAGGAATGTACTTAAAACTCCGACGTACACAGACATTATGGAAAAGGTAATCAAAATATTAATCTGTTACTTCCCAGCAAAATAATTTTCATTATGAAGATAGATAATGTCCTGAGTCACTGTAATATCAGCTTTTAACAGAGATAAAGAGTAGTATCACTGGTTTGTGAATATGCCCATTTTACGCAGGGACAAATAAAACCCTTATACTAAGTGTAAGCTATTTAAACTGACCAAAGTCAGCTGAGGAAGTGGGAGTGGGAACAAGTGTCAACTATAAAAGGATGTTATCTTATTTTCAGAGAGGGATAATAATATAAAGTCACTGTATTCATCATGAAGGAAAGTCATTTACTGAACATCAGCTACAACTTTTTTTTTTTTTTTTTAATGTCAAATGGCTGTTGCTTTGAATTTCTTGTACCTGACTATTCACTTGAGAGTTCTGATACTAATCTAAAGCATTAATGAAAGTCCCAGTAAAACCAAGCAACCGTTTGATGGTACTTAAATCAATCTCTGTATAATGGAAAACACAAATCTAATCCCTAAATTTGCTTAAATATAAATGTTCTTAATTAAAAATTAGCTTATTTCAAAAAGCTAATAATCTGTTTATCAGATTATTAACTTGCAATAGCAAGTTAATTCCTAGAAGAAATATCTTTAATAAGAATATTGCTATATCACTTCAAAACCAAGAGATATTGATCAACTTTTACTAGCTTTCAAGTGGTAGTTTTTTATAGAAGATACTGTATAAATGGATATATGGAAAAAGTATCAGTTTGGTCTTTACACCAGAGAGTTATTTCTTCCATTGTAAAATCACATTTTCTTAAATAACACATACTAGAGTTTGTAATCCATGCTCAGTTTTTTCATTATATGGCACTGTTTTGTATTTTGTTTGTTTGTTTGTTTGCTTGTTTTTCTCCTGCTTCAGCTGTTAAACTCACTGTTCAGTGCCACCATCAAACAAATACTGTTAACATGATACATATTTTTAGGTTATCTAGGTTATCTACCCTTCAAACTTTGATTCTTGAAAAACATGTTTTAAGACCTTAGAAATATATTTTCCATCACTTTAACGTGATCCATGTAACTCTGGAGCCCACTTCTTAAACTAAAAATATGTTTTTATTGTTTTATTGGGAAGGAAAATTCAAGACTATGCTAAGCACCACCCAAAATATTGCAGATCAAAGAGGATTTGTATTATGAAAGACGTGTTGTGTCAGATATACAAGGCTTGGAATGATTGAGCCATGCTAGTCATACATGTATCGTAATTGCTCAGTTAAAAAAAAAAAAAAAATCAGAAACAGAAAAAACTGCCTAAGAAGCTTCTTTAAAAGAAAACATTGTGGTAATTAAATGGTTGGTGAATCACACAATTGACTAAATTATTTCTTGTATTTTGGGGAAGAAGAATACGTAAGTTTGTCTTTCTCACCTAGAGAACTTCCACATTGAGACATCATTTGGTGCCACAGGATAATTTGTAAGCTATGAGCCACAAAAGGTACGTGTCTGGTTGGGAAATGACTAGGGCCATGTATACATGTTCATAGTTCACGTGAAAAGTATATAGACTAATGATGCTATTCTTGGAATATGGTGAGTCTACAGTTTTCTTTTAAGCAGCATGAATTATCTCAAGATATTGAGGAGAAATCTTATCGTCTATGTCATGTGAATGACATGCTTATGTATTTTATTGCTCAATATAAAAATATAAATAATCCTTAGAACATTGTCTGGTACAGAGGGCTTCTTATATATGAGTGTCCTAATTACTTGATTATTAGATGGTATTATCCTTTGAACAGTATTTCTGGATTAGTGAATCTTTGTAACAGCTTCAGAAGGAGAGTTAGTGTCCTCATCCAAAAAATAAATAAATAAAAATATCCTCCTGACTCTCCTGACTGACAGGTCAGATTGTGGAGAAAGGCTTCAATGTACTTGGGCAAAAGAGGGAGTTGATCTTAGTTCAGTTTCTGGTCATGTGCTGTAATTGTTAGGCTATATTATATGAGAGGTGAGCACTGTGGAATTTTATGTGTAGGTCACTTCTGATGCAGATGATATTTAAGAGTTCTCTGAAAATTTATTCTATCATATTCTTCAGACGAGTCTGGCTGGAATACTGCTTTGGCTTTTGTTTCCAACAAGGCATGAATACAGGAGACATCAGCGAACTGCGTATGTGGATGGGAGCCAAATTGGTAATTTAGCCTGAGGCTGTTTCTGATTTTTTCCCTCAGCAGACTTCATGGAAATAACTGCAAGGGGGAAAAAATCTGGAAAACTAGGTATAAATCAGGGTTGCTTAAGGAAAGAGTAACCACTTCCCCATTTTATAACACTGGGGATCGTTAAAAACAAAAACAGATTTGTTATGCTCCTTTAAAATTATGTAACATTTTTATATTTCAAGAAATAGACTACAGTAAGTAATGATCTGATTTAATTCAATTCATTTGGTAAGTGTAACTTTGTTTCTTCCTTAATATAATATCTGATGTCCTACAAACATCAAAATTGTTGTTACCTTTCTCAAAGACTTGAATTTTATTTTATTCTCCTAAATTAACAAGACAATGTAATTAGTGTAATATAAATTTGATTATACAATTACTAATCAGATGAATTAAAACATGTAGTTCTCCCAAATATTTGTAGACTACATGCAGCAGTTTCCATGTTACTAGATAATTTCAGTTTATCTAAAATTTAACTAAAATTAAACTAATTGACACTAGAATAATGCAGGTTGGAAGGTACATGACAAGATCATCTGGTCCAACCTTTTGTGGAAAAGGGGACTTAGACAAAATTATCTAGTGCTCTGTCCAGGTGCATCTTGAAAACTTCCAGTGTTGGGGACTCCACCACATCTCTGGGGAGATTGTTCCAATGGCTGATTGTTCTCACTGTAAAATATTTCTCTCTTGTATCAAGATGAAACCTTTCTTGGTGCAACACTTATACCTGTTGCCCTTTGTTCTTTCCATGTGGCTCCTTGTGATGAGAGAGCCTCCGTCTTCATAGCCACCCAGATGAATAGAGTAGGATGATCATTTCTCTGCCTTTGCTGGTAATGTCTTTGCAAATGCAGCCCAGGGACTGATTTGTTTTTGCTGCTGCAGCAGCACACTGCTGACTCATGTTCAGCTTGTTGTCCACCAGGACCTCAGGTCCATTTCAGCAAGGCTGCTCCCCAGCTACACAGATCCTACCTAGCCTGTAGCTCTTTGGTTATATCATCCCAGGTGCAGGACCTTGTACTTGTCTTTGTTAAACTTCATCCAGTTCTTGCTTGCCCATTCTTTGAGCCGATCCAGGTCTCTCTGAAAGACAGCTCTCCCTTCTGATGTGTCCACCTCACTGCCCAGTTTAGTGTCATCAGCAAACCTGGTGAGTGTTCTTTCAGTCCTATCATCTGGATCATTTATGAAGACGTTGAACAGTGCAGGGTCCAGTACTGAACCTTGGGGAATTCTGGTTATAACTAGCTGCCAGGCTGAGTAAAAAAAACGTTGATCACCACCCCCTGAGCACAGCCTGCTAGCCAATTTCCTACCCACCTTGCAGACCACCCATCCAGTCTGTGTCTTGCCAGTTTGTCTAGATGGGGGCTGTGGGAAACAGTGTCAAATGTCCTGCTGAAGTCCAGATATATAGTATCCACTGTTTTCCCCATGTCCACAAGAAGTGTTACTTTGTTAAGCAGGTGGTCCAGTTAGTCATGCATGCTTTGCCTTTGGTAAATTGTTTAGGCTTTTCTCAATCACCTGCTTCATTTGGTTGGGAATTATTTATAGGAGGACTCACTCCATCACTTTCCCAGGGACTGAAGTAAGACAAATGTGCTTGTAGTTTCCTGGGTCCTTTGGGGGGACTTGTAGGTGAATGTGACGTTTGCCCTCTTTCAGTCATCAGTATTACTGCCTGATCTCCACTACTTTTCAGAAATTTTAGACAGTGGCTTTGCAACAGTCAGCCAATTCTCTTAACATCCTTTGGTGGATTTCACTTGGGCCCATAGATTTATCTGGGTTGAGCCCTTGTAAGAGGCAGCAAACCAGCCCTTCCTCCGCTACTAGTGGGTTGGCACGTGAGTTACCATAGCTACTTCATCTGCTGCCTGGGGTCCAGCTATGCCAGTAATGACAGAGATAAAGAAGGTATTGAGAACCTGTGCCTTGACTGCACCAACTGTAACTAATTTCCCCGCCCTATTTAGCAGTAGGCTTATGTCTTCCCTTCGATTCTGCTTACTGCTCATGTATTTGAAGAACCTTTTTTGTTGTTTTTGACATCTTTAGCCAATCGTTCTAGATGAGGCTGATCAGAGGGCTGCAGCACCCCTCCTATGAAGAAAAGCTGAGGGAGCTGGGGAGACAGCTCCCAGGACACCTCGTTGTGGCCTTTCAGTACTTAAAGGGGTCTTATAAAAAAGATGGAGAAGGGCTCTTTACTCAGGTAGAGAATGATAGGACAAGGGGGAATGGTCTTAAACTAAAAGAGGATAGATTTAGATTAGACATTAGGAGGACATTTTTCACTGAAAATATAGTGAGGCACAGGCCAAGAGAAGTTGTGGATGCCCCATCCTTGGACGTGTTCAAGGCCAGGCTGGATGGAGCCCTGGCCAACCTGATCTAGAGGGTGGCATCCCTGTCTATGGCAGAGGGGGTGGAGTTAGATGATCTTTAAGGTCCTTTCCAACCTGAGCTATTCTATGATTCTATGAGCCTCAACATTCATACATATATATATTGCTCTTAAGCACACCCAAAAACTCATTGTTAAACCAATATGGTCTCTAGTTCTGCTATCTTCCTTTCCCACAGCCTTCTTCCTTTGCCCTCCATGGATTCTCCCCACAGATTTCCTCACTGCTGGACTCTGAGCATGTTGAAGTTGGCTCATCTAAGTACTGGCCTTTGGTGTGCTCAGCAAAACTATAAACTTCACAATGAAATGATTGCTGTTTCCAAGGCTACCATTGGTAGTCATGCTGTCTAGTAAGTCCTCTCAGTTTGTGAGCAGTAAATCTGGCAATATGCTGTTCCTACTCAGCAGGTTCAGTGTCTGCAGCAGGAAGTAGTCCTCAGTGCATTCCAGAAAACTGATGGACAATTTGGGCAGTACCTTGTTTTCCCAACAAATGTCCATTTGAAGTCACCCACGAGGACCAGATTTTGTTGGCCCAGGACTTCCTTGAGCAGACAAAGTAAGGTTTTTACATCCCTGCCTTGACTTCAGACAGCCATAGAGTGTTCAAATAAAGTGGTATGACTGCACTTTTTATCGTAGCTGCAGTGACCTTCATCCTTCAAAGGCTCTTCTTATTCATTGTGGTTTCTTACTGATGGACTGAAAGAGAATTCTAAGCTCAAAATGTCTGAACTTAATGGAAACATTAATTCTGGGATTCGAGAGGCGGGGAGAGAGCATAAACGGTCACAATGGAATGCGTTCCAGAGTTTACAGGCCATCTTTGTCTCCTCTACAAACTCTCTGTGGAGCAGAGCACCACAAAGTTGTCTTTCTGCAGGACTGAGGAGACTAGAAAAGGAATTTTGGCAGTAAAGCAGACAGTGGGGATCTGCATTACAGTTTGTGTATTAGCAGCCTGCAGTTTCTGAGAGAGAGATCAGAAGTACTTAAAAAATCAATAAAGTTAGATATTTGCTCCAGATAATTTACACTTCAAGAAGCAGACTTTACCTTTGATTTTTTGTTGTTGTTTTGCTATGGTGTCATGAATAATGTATAACAGCAAAGATTGTTTCTTCGAGAGAGCATCACAGTTCTTACTTATGCTGTTTCTTGATCAGTCAATATTTCTTGTTCTCAGCTGTGCGCTTTTTATCTTACTCCTTTTCCTCCTTGCTACAGCTTACTTTCATTTTTTTTTTCTCTCTCTCTTTTTTTTTTTTTTTCTTTTTCCCTACCATATATTTTTCTTTTTTACCTTTCTTGTTATATTTTTTGTTTCTTTTCTTCCTTACACTGAAGATGGGAAGAAACTCAGCTTTTTCAATCTTTGGATAGTATTAGTGTAGAGATTAACTGGTACAAATAGCATATTTCTAATATGCTATTAATATGTTAAATATTTTTTATGACACTGACTGGAGATCATAATTGATGGTGAAAACTATGTAATATTTCCATATGTGGAAGAAAGAAATAGCCTTTAATGACTAGCAGAGTAATTTCATTTATCAGATGCCAATCTGGATGCCTTATGCAATGTGGTCTGTTTTCTTCTTATGAAAGGAATTAGTAACGTCTCCTTTCTCCTTTTCTTAAAAATTCAAATAGTTAGATGACATATATTTAATACTAATTCCTTGTAAAAATGCATTTATGTGTATCCTTTGCTCAAAGAAATACCAGGAGTTTTATCCCACATTCCGCCACACAGAACAAAATAAACAAACAAACAATCAAAGAAAACAATTCCATAAACATAGTGTCATATGCCAGAACCTACAGATAGAAATATTTTGGCATCTTTGAGAAATTAAGAAACATGTTTAAGTTGTTGGAGCAGAGTTAGGGTGGTGGATGGACAGGTTAAAAAAAAATGTATTTGCTTTTCTTATAACGTTGTAAACTTACATGGTATGTAGTATTTAAAAGTATGTGTTAGATGTGCTCATGATAAGCACATTTTAATATCTGGCTTTTTACATATATACATGTGTATATATATATATATATATATATATTTTTTTTTTTTTTTCCTGTAATTGGTTCTAATTCTTTGGAATGTCTTAGCAATGCGATAAAATGCTCTTTGACTGCTTATGCAAGTGATCAAAGTCCTTTTATGATATGTTTGAGTAATACCATTAGGAACATTATGTCAAAATAATCATCATATTGTTAATAAATTGAATGGTGACTGTTGTGATGAGACGTGGAGCATATTTAATGTTTACAGTAAATTATCCTAGGATCATATTTTCTCTTCCAGAAAAGCACTGTTTCCTTGATTTCAAATACCAGTATTTGCTGCTGAGATTGAATGCCTCCCACAATCTCTTGTCTTTAAAATATGGATGGTGTGCATCAAATAGTTTTTTTTTTCTTGGTTTTTTTTTTTTTTAAATGAAAAAAAGTATAATGCTGAAAAACAGGTGCCATAACAACAGTCTGCTGGAGAGGTTTTTCTTTTCAAATGAATATCCTTCTTATCAAGAAGAAAAATGAATTTGCTACACAGATGCAAAATTAACTTTTATTAATCAACACCATATAAGATATTACATCTGCTGGTATTTGGCTTTCATTACTGCTTTCATGAATTTAGACCTTGATCAAATTAAATTTCACTATCAAATCACGAAGAACAAAGTATTAGGTGAGCTCACAGCAACAGCTAACTCAGTTTTGTGACATGCTGGAATAGCTTCTAAAGGAGTAAACAGGAGTAAGAGAGATTAGTTAGAGTTTGGGAATTAATGAGTGGTAGGCTAGAAGGCAATCAACTGACTCCCAGGGAAGGATGTGCCCTACAAACTTAGTAGTATTTTAGCTATTTCTAAGAAACATTGCCTGTAGCCAGTGTAATTTCTCCATGAGTTTAGGATCTGCTCCAGTGAAGCATCATTCCATTTCAGTAGCACATAGTGATGTTCACCAAGCGTTAATCAGACACCTCTGGCAAAGTGATTCCATTTTCCTGAGTGACTGGGAGGGATAAAAATTTCCATTCTACCCCTGAAACACTTTTGCTGCAATGCCATTGTCCTTATCTTCAGATCCGTATTTGCTTGTGGATCACACATTAAATAAATCAAGCACGTGTCTGACTCATGGAGAAGACCTGATGCCTTACGTTACCTAGGGTCAGACTATGATGGGTTACTGAAAGTTAAATAAGCAGAACAGAGGACAAAATTAATTACATAAGGGTAAATAAGACAGGAAGGGAGAGAGCAAAGATAATACCTGTTAGCAAAAATATTTTAATGTCTTCTTGACTATCATATTGACACCAATAAAAATAATTAATCAAGAATCATGATAGAATGAGAGCTGCTATGAGGAACATTCACTTATATGTTGGATGTTTTCAAGACCTGTTTGTACGAAGTCTGGAATTCAGTGTTAACCCTGCTTAGAGGAAGAGGTTGAATTTAGATGTTCTTCCAACCCAAATTATTCTATGAGTCTATAATTCCAAATTTTACTCAATTTACTAAGTAAGTACAAAGTACTAAGAGGATCAATCTATGTAATGTCTGGAAAACAAGGTAATCTTTCCTTTATCTCTTTAAGTGCATTTACAAATAAGCAAACGATTGAAGACAATTTTCTGAACAGATCTGTTTTGGAAAAGATACAAGCTTTAGTTACTAAAAGCATTCAGAAAGTATGGTTTTCTTCTTGTTTCCAAAATTCATTGTTTCTGAAGAAACAGCTCTGAAAAACAAACAAACAAAAAACAGTGGTGCAGAAAATTATTTCCAAGACAACCAAAAAACCACTGCTCAGAGTCTTGTTCTTTTTGCTTCTTGTGATTTATAATTTCCTTCTGAGAATAGATTTCTTTTATTTCATTGCATTTCAGTCTTTAGCTGCTACTGACACCAGTGTTTTCACAGCAAAATGTAAACTGAAAATTATCATCAGAAACATATAAAGCCTCCAGTCCTATACACAAGATAATTAATCACAGAATCACAGAATCACAGAATTTCTAGGTTGAAAGAGACCTCAAGATCATCGAGTCCAACCTCTGACCTAACACTAACAGTCCCCACTAAACCATATCCCTAAGCTCTACATCTAAACGTCTTTTGAAGACTTCCAGGGATGGTGACTCCGCCACTTCCCTGGGCAGCCTGTTCCAATGCCTAACAACCCTTTCAGTGAAGAAGTTCTTCCTAACATCTAACCTAAAACTCCCCTGGCTCAACTTAAGCCCATTCCCCCTCGTCCTGTCACCAGGCACGTGGGAGAACAGACCAACCCCCACCTCGCTACAGCCTCCCTTGAGGTACCTATAGAGAGCGATAAGGTCGCCCCTGAGCCTCCTCTTCTCCAGGCTGAACAAGCCCAGCTCCCTCAGACGCTCCTCGTAGGACTTGTTCTCCAGGCCCCTCACCAGCTTTGTCGCCCTTCTCTGCACCTGCTTGAGCACCTCTATGTCCTTCTTGTAGCGAGGGGCCCAAAACTGAACACAGTACTCGAGGTGCGGCCTCACCAGAGCTGAGTACAGGGGGACGATCACCTCCCTAGCCCTGCTGGTCACGCTGTTCCTGATACAAGCCAGGATGCCGTTGGCCTTCTTGGCCACCTGAGCACACTGCTGGCTCATATTCAGCTGACTATCCACCATCACTCCCAGGTCCTTCTCTGCCCGGCAGCTCTCCAACCATTCCTCTCCCAGCCTGTAGCTCTGCTTGGGGTTATTGCACCCCAGGTGCAGGACCCGGCACTTGGCCTTGTTGAACTTCATGCAGTTGACCTCAGCCAAGTACTGCTTTGTCTGCAGAGCTTGGAAACCTAGTTCTAGTAGCTTTCCTTAACAGTAATATCCTATGCCACAATCCCTGAAGTATGGAGAAACTTTCTCTACAACAAACAGAAGGAGGTTGTACATCTACCAATGTCACAAATTAGGGGTACTGAAGCTCTGTTTCTTTATTCATTCATTTGGATGAGGGATACCTGATGGCACAGGTCTCACAACATTGCTTTCATAAGTGTAATGGCACAGCTACATTCAGCACTTGAGGTGAAGCAGCACCAGTGCAGAGCAGATCGGGACCATCACTTACTTCCCTTGACTAGCTAGCCATGTGGTGCCAGGGCATGGTTAGCTATCTTGGCTGTCAGGGTGCACAGAATCCCAGATCTCTTTCTGCAGGGCCTGTGTGTACTTCACTTGAACTACTTCACCTTGAACTACTTCAGAGGCTCTCATCCTGTAGTTGACACTACTGCTTTCCATACAAGAGGTCACTGTCTGTATTGCTGTGGATGAACAAGCGGTATCATTTTGCTACAGTCAGGGCAGCATGAAAATGAAACTGAGGATAACTTGTAGGGTAGGTCTGACAGCGCTGCAGCCAAGTCTGGAGCAGCGATGCATTGCATGGCACCAGTGAGTCAGCAAATATGTGGACAGAGCTTGATCTGTTGGAGTCAGAGACAGCTGAGCACGTGTCCAGCACAAGGATAGCAGTAAGAGGACATATGGGAGAGATTTGTCCTCTGTTAATTTACGATGGAGCTAATTCAATTTTACAACCATTCCACCCTTGTTATGAGATAGCATTGTAATGTCTGCAGCATAGGCAGTGCTCTGATGTGGGTTAGGACTTCAAGTGAAATGTCATTTGCATATGATAACAGGCACCTGAAAGCTATAAAATATTTTTTACTGTTCCTTTTTCCCTTTGGCATCTGCAATACAAGTGCAATTCAACATGATCATAGTAATTAGAGGTAGAAACAGTTGCATAAGCCACCTATCGGATATCACAATACCATATTATTTTTCAAACTTTATTTTGTAGTAACTTGTTATTTTATTAGCAAGCACAACTGTTAAAACTGATATCTTTCATCCCCATGTTTACTATTACTTTGAGTT
The DNA here is from genome assembly GCF_964035555.1 of Netta rufina. Lineage (NCBI taxonomy): Eukaryota > Metazoa > Chordata > Aves > Anseriformes > Anatidae > Netta > Netta rufina. The sequence continues at coordinate 12,523,803 of NC_140124.1, read as the reverse complement.
GTTATTCAGCCAAAATACTGTTTATTGTTTAGTGTTGATGTGCTTCAGATCTTTTTTGCATTGAATGGTAAGTGATTTTGCTAGACCCTTAGAGTTCAAAAAATTCAGTGATTTGGTTCACCATATTTTTAACAGCATTAGCAGCTACTGCAAAAAAAATCTCTCAAGCATAAAGAATAAAGCAGTGTATGGTCAGATATGTAATGAAGCCAGTGAATAAGAGAAACGAAGTCTTATATTTTGCATTTTTAAGGTATTTTATATGAAATATTCATAAATTGTGAAATAAAAAGCTTCTGGGCTTGTGGCTGAAAATGAAATCTAAGAGTACATAGGCATGAAAAAGTATTAATCGTGGTTTAATGAAATGCAAGGATAGGAAAGACAATTTTGAAAGAGCTTTTCAAATTAGTGTAAAATACTTTACTGTATAAAGCTGCTAACTTCTCTACCATATACACTATATGCATCATTTTGGTATCTTATTTGTAATGACAGAAATATGTAGAACATCTTAATTCATTATTTATTTATTTGCAAGTTATCAATTAAATTAAACTTGGACTTATCAGATAAGTTTTTTTGTTTGTTTGTTTGTTGGTTTGTTTTTCCTTCAGTTAGAACTGAATAATTCACCAAAACAAATCAAGATGCATTTCAGACATACATTTGGGACTGTTTTTTAGCCAATACCAAGCAAGCTATATATCACAAAGCAGATGTTACATATTATTGAAAGCACAGAGACTTTTATATTCACAGAGTATCTACCAGACAACTTTCATAAGGATGGGAAATCCTTACACATCACTTGAAAAATACCCTAATGCATTAATTGTTTGAGAGAAGTGGGTAGGATTGCAAAGTGCTAATGTATTGAGATAGAATGAGGACACTGTGATGCACTTACTTGGGATCTTGTGTTGCATGACACTTTTTCTTTCTATTGCTGTATTATGAACAGCAATATGTAAATTATGAATACATCTTGATCAGATCTAGTAGCTGCTATGGTCTTATTTCCCCTTCTTTATATTTGAATCATAGAATTGTTTAGGTTGTAAAAGACCTCTAAGATCATCTAATCCAACCTTGTATCCAGTACTAAAGTCTAGCACTACCATGCTACTAAATTCTAAATCTACATCCACCACTAAACCATGCTAAGTTCTACATCTACATGTTTCTTGAAGATCTCTAGGGATGGTGACTCAACCACTTCCCTGGACAGCCTATTCCAATGCCACACAACACTTTCAGTTATATCAGGCTTATGTGGCAAGGTTTTAGTAGCAGGGGGCTGCAGGGGTGGCTTCTGAGAGAAGAATACAGCAGCTGTCACGTTAGATAAGGGCCAGTTTCAGCCGGCTCCAAAGGGACCCACTGCTGCCCGGAGCCAAGCCAATGATTGATGTTGGTTGGGCCTCTGAGAGAACAGACTTAAGAAAGGGAAAAAACAAACAAGCAAACAAACAAAAAACTACTACACATCAGCAGCCCAGCAGGAGGGCAGAAGGTGCTCCAGGCACGCAGCAGTAGTTCCCCTGCAGCCCGTGGAGAGGCCCCTGGTGGAGCAGGCTGTCCCCCTGCAGCCCATGGGTCCCACATGGAGCAGATTTCCACACTGCAGCCCATGGAGGAGCCCCCGATGGAGCAGGTGGATGTGGCCTGGAGGAGGCTGCGGCCCATGGAGAGCCCCCGCAGGAGCAGGCCCCGGGCCGGAGCTGCAGCCCGTGGAGAGGAGCCCATGCAGGAGCAGGGGGTCTGGGGGGACCTGCCGCCCGTGGGGGACCTGTGCTGGAGCAGTTTGCTCCTGGGAGATGGACCCCGTGGTATGGATCCATGTGGGCGCAGTTCTTGAAGAGCTGCAGCCTGTGGGCAGCCCACTGAAGATCAGTTCGGGAAGAATGGCATCCCCTAGGAGGGACCCTGTGTGGAGCAGGGGCAGAGAGGGACCATGAAGGTGGAGATGAAGCATCAGGGACTGACCACGGACCCCATTCCCTGTTTCTGTGCACCATGCAGGAGGAGGAAATAGAAGAAGGTGGATAGGGGGAAAGTGTTTTTAGTTTGTTATTTTTGTTTCTCACTGCTTTAGCTTGTTAGTAATAGGTAATACATTTTATTAATCTCCCTGTGTTGTCTGTTTTGCCCATGATGATAATTGTTGAGTGATCTCCCTGTCCTTGTCTCAACCTTTGAACCCTTTCCATTTCATTTTCTCCCCCATTCCCTTTGGGGGGGGGGGGGGGGGGGGGGGGAGGGAGGGGAAGTGTGAGAGCAGTTATGGTGGAGCTCAGCTGCCCAGCTGAATAAAATCACCACATCAGTAAAGAAATTTCTCCTAATATCCAACCTAAACATCCCTTGGCACAACTTGAGGACATCTCCCTTCATCTTATCACTTGGTGCTTGGGTGAAGAGCCCAATACCCACCTTGCTGCAACCTCCCTTAAGGTGACTGTAAAGTACTATAAGGTCTCCCTTGAGCCTTCTTCTTCAGAGTGTGATTTGGAGCAACTTTTTTTTTTTTTTTCTTTTTTTTCTGACTAACTACAGATAGCTTCCCTCGTATGCGGTAGTCCTTGCTATACCATATTTTTTCTCTTGTATGTCTTAGAGTGGAGATTACTTAAAATGACAGTGCAAACCTTCTTCCTTGTGTGTGCTGTGGTTAGCTCAGAATGCTCACAGCACTTGGGTCTTTAAACTAAAAGCCATGCATTCTCATTAAATTATAGAAACTGGTGTGTAGTGCTCATTTCTCCTTGTTTTCAGCTGTAAGTTCATGATATAAAACTACTGTTTTCCTAATGTTGCCTGAACACCTTGATTACTGTGGCTTGACAAAGTCACCAGCAGGCAAAAAGTACCCTCTACATGGCTTTGTCTCATGCTGTTCTTCCATGCCACTTTTAAAATGCCTCTGAGCAAAACAAATGTTTGAAAACTTCAAACTTTAAATAACTAGTGTATATTTTGTTTGTCATATGTTGATGATGACGTAAGTGCCTCAAATTTCACTTCTGCCTACTATTCTTGCCATTACCATATACCACCAGGGTTCTTTCTCTTGCTTTCTCTTGTGTAATAGCTGGGTCAAGGACAATTACAAGTTGTTAACATACTGGATACACTGAAGTATACGCACTGATCTGACTGACAAACCCAGTGATGTAAACTGCTTCATTAAATTAATTTAGTTCAGGCTATGAAGGGGGGACCACTAGAATTTTAATTCTGGCTATCTGATTCTTTTTTCATACTGTATACATTCTGCTTTCTATATTTACCTCATAAATGCATTCATATTGAAATATTTTGAAAAAATGCACTAAATAAAACAGCATACATTTAATCCTGTAACTTCATTAGACAAAGTGTAAACTGTTTAACATGGTCATTCCTTCATACCTTTATATATCTTCCCTTTAAAAATCTTTCTCCTACCTCTCCCCATTTTTCTGTTAATACACAATGTGTTAGAAGATGCTGAGTAATTTTTCTCTTTTGCCAAGACATAAAAGGCTTTAACATTTTTAATGCTGTTTTCCAGGGGAAAAAAAATAGTAATAAAAAAAATCCTCGTAATAGTGAGTTATATATTATGCATTTATTTTTTTTTGGACCTGTTTTGTATTTGTACTATATAAAATTGGGATTGTTGTTGATCAGCTCTTCACTGCCTACGTGAAGAACTGATAACATTACCTCTACCCTGAGTTTTTATCATATTTTATTACCAAAAGTTTAAAAGCTAGCTCAGGTAATTCTGTACTACCTTGTGCTACATACAGATGTCTTTGAAATTATCCTTATTGAAGCCCTTATATCTTTTAGTCCAAACTTTTTGTCACCAGTCACCATCTGTCATAGACAGTGTATTGCAGCCATGATTCATGATTGTTTTCCTGTAAATAGAAGATAGATGTCTTCATTTCATATGTTGCCTTAATTTGCTAGCATATCTGTGAATACACAAAAAATTATTTTCCTGGGGAAAGAATACAAGTTGTTCTATTCATTCTAACAACTAAGAAGGTTAGAATTTGCCAATTTTTCTGTCAGAAATTAAAGTGGCTTTGGCTGCTGCTTGAAACTCACACTAGAGCTGCTGGATTCCTAAAGATTTCCTAATTGCAGTAAATCTTCCTCTGTGCTAGAATATTTAGGTAGATATTGTAAAATGCTGCATTCATCAAATGATTCATTAGCCAAGGCTATAAAGTACAGTGCATCTATTAACTCCTTTATTTTTGTGAAGTCGTTTTTCTGTACTTACATTTTCTGCATTGCATATTTTAAGTACATGTTGTCATTTCTAATCTGATTAAAATGGATTGTGGCTGTTATTAAAATAAATACTCAGACAGATGTATTAGCATAATAATCCCACCCTCCTACCTGACCTCAGTTTACAAATTGATAATCTTAAGTAATAAAACTACATATATAGTTTTGTTTGATTTTTTTTTTTTTTCCCAAGAAATTCATTGAGAAGGTAATGATTTTTTTTTTCTTGGTTGTTATTTTATTTATTTATTTAACTATTTAGTGCTATCAGTATACATAATGTGGGTCACTGGCAATGCACCTTCCATCATAGAAGGTTTGGATCCATATTCAAACTACAGTAACATATATCAATATTTTTCTTAGAATATTGCTAGAGACAAAGGCACTTTCTCATTTCAAAAATATGTGTTTTGTTTGTTTGTTTATTTGTTTGTTTGTTTTTCTATTTTTCATTATTGTAATATATTATTTGTCTCTAATTAATTCATTAAAAAAAGTTGGATTCTTGTATTGATAACTATGTGACTTCAAGGTATTAATTTTCTGCTGGAATACTGTGCACTTTCTTTGCATGTTGATCTGTGACAGAGGTCTCTTACCATCTACATTTCTCTAAAGACATAAATTATAATCCAGTGCTTAGAAAATCTAGAACGAGGCTTAACTCACTGCCAGAAGATGGTAAGAACATTGTCTGAACTGTTCATTCATTCATTGTTCATTCACTTCTACAAGCTTTCACATAATCTGTGAGCTATTTGGACAAATGTATATACAGTGCTACCAACACATATCAGATACTGATATGATACATTTAAAGGTGTTTTGCTATTTAGGACCTTGTCTACATAATGGAATATGTTTTTTGTTTGTTTGTTTGTTTTTGTTTTGTTTTGTTTTGTTTTGTTTTCTGTGTGTGTGTGTGTTTTGTTGTTTTTTTAGATATAAAATTTACATGTGGATGATCAAACTGAAATGTAAGAATTCTCCATGAATAGTTCTGGAAACCTGGAGGCATGACACTGTGGAAACATGCATATCTTTCCACATGTGAACAGTTAGGTATCCTTGTAATTGCAGTGGTAAAAGTGCAACAGTATAAATTCATAGTATTGGAAAAACATTAGGCTGATATAAGGTCATATTTCCATCATTTAATGGATGAACTATCAAATCAAGCAGTGTAACTGATATGCTCACTGTTTAGCCTGAATACAAGGTTTGGAGGACCATATCTATGACATCTATTTTATGGAAAATATAAATATATATATATATGTTTACTAAAACCAATAAATATTGACACATTTACATGTTCTTTTGCATCTTTTTTATTAAGACTACAGTTATTATAAGTAGTTTAGAAAAATACTTTGACAAAAATATCTTGACAAAAATAAATTAAGTGATTTAAAACCTTAAATAGGAACTATGTATATACTACTTCCTTTCATTTTTAGAAAAATTGGATAATTTATCTTGATGTGATCCTCAAATTATTTGATTGAAACTGACATTCTTATTGTGTTGATCTTCTCTTGAAAGAGTAATTTTCAATTCTTTGAAGTAACTCTCTGGATTGTGCATGGATCTCTTGCCAAGTACAGTGATTGTTTTTCTGTGAAGAAAATATTATTAAAAAGCTTATTACTTGTTTTGTAAAAGGTAACATCCATTACTATGGAAAATAAAATATAAGTTGAGAAACAGCCTGCTTACCTTGGCCACCAACTTATCCATTTTTTTGAAGCAGTCCTTCACTATGGATTCATGGATAATGTTAAGTCCAGACTTCAGCTGTTATTTTTAATGGAAAAGAAAAGAACCTATTAATCTGAACAGTCAGAAGTAAATAGAAGTTCAACATGACTCAGTAAAACTGATAGAAATTGTCACGGCTGAAAGCACTGTAGTGCTTCTGTCATATGCAAGCCTACTGAAGGGGTTAATGCTACAGGTAGCATGTTGCACACGTGCTAGGTCTATGAAGAGATCAGAAAATTAATTCATCAGTGCTCAAAACAAGGTAAGGGCCTGTGGATTTTCCTTCTTTTGTGACAGTACTGTGTTTAATATATATATATATATATATTAAAGAAAATTAGCTTCAGAATAACTGGTGGTCATTTGACATACTATGTCATAGATGTAGCTGTATGTTTATTCATTAAAGAAAAAAAAGGAAATACATAATGTGCTTAGTTAAGGACTGATTATTACCTGTTATACACAAGTTGTCCAAGAATCTGACCTGTTTAGAAGCAGCAATGTGATTTTGGAGCTCAGTGTTTATATGCTACTGCGCATTCAAGGAACCCTCTCTACCATGCACTGGGGGCTCCCTCTTTGGGAACAAAAGGGTGTGTTAGCTGCATGCTTGTATGCCTGGGCTTGTTCTCCTGCAAGTTTCTTAGCAAATCTGACTTCAATATCATGCTGTGGAGGAAAAAATAATAAAAATGTGTGTATATATATATATATATATATATATATATATGTATACTTACACAAGTCTTGAGCTGAGCATGAGCTTCATACATTCCTCTTAGAAAATTGTTCTTATTTTGAAAAGGTGTGTCTGCTCTCTTGAAAAACTCAGCAATTTCGTGCACTATATGAACAATGGTGACACTATCATATTTAACCTGCAAGGAAAAAGAAAAAAAAAAAAATGAAATGTAGACTACCTTGGTTTCTGAAGTTTGCAGTTAAGTTTCAGTTACTACAAGTGTCTGAGTCGACTCATAAGCTCTTGCACAGTTTTCATCACTTTCTTGTGTTTTTTTAAAATTTTAAGTGCAAAAAAGAATATATAAAGTAATATGTATTGCAAAGACAGTATTTATTTGGAAACCAGGAATTGTATATGCAATTTCTAGTTGCAAATTTTGCTTCATAAGCTGGACCCCTATTTTTTAATGTAAATATATATTGCATTTTCTTATATATGTTATATGTTGCATCTCTTGGATTCAGACCCAAAGCAATACACTAGTAATGTGCAGCTCTTTCCTCACAAGCACATAGCAGATTAAGAGGAGCTCTCTCTTTCTTGGAGAAGATGGAAATACAAAAGTGGTTGATAATGCTTTCTGTCCTTTTTGTTACCTCAGCCAAGTGCCTTCTTATTTTGTGGACTGAATGTGGACTGTGCATATATGTGTTGAGTTGGCATGCATGTGTTGAGTAATGTAAAATTACTTCTGTGCTTCTTTTATAGGATCTGCTTCTGACTGAAGCCAAAGCTGGCATGCCATTCTGGTAGATTTCAGAACACCAGACTAATTCGAACTAACTTTCTGGTTTGAACAGCAGGCAGGACTAGCATCTCACCCTTTTCTGGTAAATGTAGTAACATAAATAGTAGGAAAAACAAACAAAAGCAAAAACCACCAATAACTTCTTGCTCTTCACCTCATACTTCCAAATACCCCTTACATTTTCAGGAATGGTTTATGAAAACACTTGAGAAGTCTTTTTAACAGTAATGAATAGAACAATAGAGCAATAGACTGCAGAGTTTGAAATTCAAAAGCGTGGTATTAAGGATGAATTTGACCAGTTACTGGCTAAGTTATTACTTAGCTTAGTCTATATGATCTCTGCAGACTTGAGCAAAGGGCAAACCACAAAAGGTGAAAAATTGGACAAGGAAATGTGCTTCCTATATAGCTGACTTCCAAAAATACATTCTGAGATTATTTGTGCCCAAAATACTTTGTTACTGTGGAAGTACTTTCCTTTCAGTAAGATTGTGTTCTTGCAAAGCAAACTGTGATTTTATGAGCTTGGCTGATACCAGTTAGCAGGTAGCCCTGGTTACTGTGGATTCCAGCGTATATGACAAGGTATGTTTTTATTTAGCCAGTAAGCTCTCAGGGAAAAGAGTTTGGAGTGAAAAGCCAAAAGTCAGATTTGTCATTTAAACCTGCAAAGTTCCAATGTGAAAGTCTCATGACAAGGTGCATAAACTGCGTGAAGTAGAGTTGTTACAGTGAAATACTATCATGTATTTATAGTACTTCAATATCGAGTATCATATCTTTTCTTACTTACTGCTTTTAGCATCTTCTCAGGGAAACACAAATCTTCACTGTTCACTTCCTCACATTCCAAAGAAAAACCTCTTTTGTTCTTAAAGAAAATATCAGTTAAAATAGTTATTTTAAGTTACTTAAATAAATAAATAAATATTTTAAGTAACTTTAAGTTACTTGAAATAGTTATTTTAAGTATGTACAAAACTAGGTTTATTATGAACAATTCATAGAATAGTTCACTAAATAATCATTTGGTCTCTTAACAACGAAATGTATGAACAACTGCATATGTTCACAAGCCTGGGAAGCTTCCAAGCTATGGAAGAAATAGATACTTTTATAGTATCTATATATGCTTTTATAGTAGGGCTCTTTGCCTATTATATTTTCTCAAATGTTCCAGGTATCTGTATGGTGGTGAGGAAAAGGCAGGCCATGGGGGGATGGGGGGGGGGGGGGGGAGCTAAAATGGGAAAGGAAACATGCTTTCCATACAGCTGATTTCAAATAAACAAATAAATAAAATAAAAATAAAACAGACAAACAAACAAAAAACACAAACACCTTAATTGAGTATTTGTGCCTTTGAAGCACTTTTCTTTGGGTGGAATTATATTCTGGTAAATTATGGGGCTATGGTTTCAGCTGATGCTAATTTGTAGAAATCCCTTGTAACTGTGTACTCTGAAATACATGACTTCTGTCAATCATCAGTGGAGGAAATGGAGTTTTTCATAAGACACATAAATGTCATATATTCAGCCAGATTAGTTTGAATGAAAAGATAAAAATAAGATTTTTGGCTTTGTAGAAATAGGGCCATATGTTTCATAATATATTTTTATAATTAATAATTTCCTGATTTACTTTTTTTTTTTTTTTTTTTTTTTATGCATTTAACAATTCCTTCCACTTATACTGAAGAAAGGAAACATTACAAACAATGTCTATAGATTATGGTGGTATTTTAAACATCTACTTACCAGTTTCTCAATCTCCTTTAAGAGCTCACTCCACTGCACGCTTTCAAGGCATTGGTGGCTGTTACTTTGGTGATTACCAAGGGAAGTAGCAATAAGGCAGACAGATAAGAGGATCAAGAAGCTCCCAGGGCAATACATTGTCTAGTTCTTGGAGAACGAAGAAGTGGACGGGAAGCTAACAGAATTAAGATGGTTTTACAATTCTGTAAAGTCATACAAGCACAGTTGATATCATTTACCCCTGCATGTTCACTTTTACGCTGTAATGATTCTAATTTCTAATAAAGATGAAGGCCATAACTATACCTGTACATGGACTTTAATCAGTGTAATTGTATCCACTTTAAACTAATAGGAATTTGGCCCAGCACTCCAGGGCAACCATAATGTTTCCTAGGGTAGAAGTCAATGGGAAGATAGCACTGATTACGGATGTGCTGTGGTAAGCCTAATGAGTTAAATTTTTGTGGTGTAACATTTGAAAGTTATATTATACTATGTATCTACAGGAAAATGAAACATATAAGAGAATCACATGTTGATATATAATTTATTTAATATGTAAATGTCAGAATGTGTTTGTTTTTTTTAATTATATTGTGATTTTCTAAAACATTTGTTTTCTCACCATTTCTATATAGATAAACACATACAGTATATAGAAAATTGCTTTCTGTAATAAATTTGACTAAATGTAAACCGCCAGGTCTACAAAGTAATGAATTAAAAAATAGTTTTTTTTTTTTTCCATCAGTTTGCTGTATACCTGTAACTTGTAACATAATTTAAAGCAATTGCTTCTAAATATAAGATAATTTTTAGGAAGACATGAAAATCATTTGACATTGCATTAGTAAAGGAAAAAGGAAATGAGTAAAACAAAAATCAGCAATAAAATCAAAGAAACCAACCTTGTGGATAATATTCTGCTCCCGATTGCACACTTCTGGAAGGCTCCTGGGGTACCATTCTGTCAGCTATTTCAGTCCCTTTTAAATGCTCTTCTTCCACTTCTAGAAATCTCTGACCGCCTCCTTTTAGTAGGTGATGCAGAGTGAAACTTCCTTCTTTCAATATTCATTTTCTTCAGGTACATTGATTTCCAGGCAATAGGGAATTTATATGTGGGTGGCATAGAGGCTACATTTTAACATTTTAATCTAAACAGACAAAAACTAGATAGACAAAGTCTGTAGAACAAAATCTTTATTTTACAAGATTCTATGTCAATAATTAACAATTTGTAAATATTCACATACAGTTAATAAAATAGAACAATTACTGTTCTTCTTGATGAACTATTATTTTATATATTTACATTATGAATGCATAAATTTGTATAACTTCCTGTGGTTTTAATTTATGTTTATGTAAGTAATATCAAACATAACAATAAAAAAATCAGTGTGAACATCCAACTTTATAGTTCTGTAAGAACTATTAAATACAAAGTACAAAAACACATGCACACACATGCACATACGTGTTATACATGTACATGCATATGTGCCTGTGCGTGTATATATATGATACTTCCCCAAATTACACCAATAACTATGAAGTAATCTGCAGAAATTTTTCATTGACTGTAGGTTGGAGTATTCAAAAGTACTAAAGATAGTTGATGTCTCAGACTGCTAATCCTTACCAAATTAGAAAATGTCCTAATAATAATATTTTAATTACATTTTCTCCCTCAGGCTTTTAAATCCTTTCAAAACTCAAAGCACAGTAGCATCTAAATGTATTGTCCTTGTAATTTCATACCTGTCCAAGACCCTTCATCCTATTGCCTCAAGTTTTTCTGTGATAGAATTTGTTAAGCACTGTTACTTGCAGATAGACAGCATTTTGCACCAGGTTTATGTTAATACAAATACCTTTAAACAATGGCACCGTAAATTTTACAGTTGATACTTGTTTCAGATGAGCTTTTGATTCTACATCAGTACAGGCTGAAAAATGTATCTTGTATCCATCTTCAGTAGACTTCCTTCAATAGGAGAAGTTTAGAGAAGTGTCTTGGGGGAGTTGGATGATTTCATGAAAATTGCCTGTGCTCTTTGTCTTTCTCCTCCCATTTCTTCTTATCCTATTTACAACTTCTTGAGAGATTAAGGCTATTGAAGAGAAGATTCACAGTGATTGCTATTTAATATCTTGTGACTAAGTCACAATTATTTTTCCTTTAACTTTATTGTACGTACAATAAAATCCAGTTGGACTATATTGGAAAGGTGAGAATATTCAAGGAAGGAGTACAGTCATAATGGAGCTAAAATGGGCCAACTTTTAAAATCTTTCAAAACCAGGTGTTTTTCTGATATTTTTCTCCAGAAAATTAAACTGAGCAATCTTAGTCAGGTAAGCATAAACACTACTTGTTGTTGTGCGAATTACAGACTTTTCTTATGAATGGTCTGTAAAATGACTGACAGATGTCTCTGAAAATTTAGCACATCATTTTTTTCATTCTACTTGTCTTTCAACATTAGGTTTCATACTTCGGGATAATTTTATAATTTCATTTTGTGCATTAGAACTACTTGACTGATGACAGCAAGGCATCTGAAACATTTTAGCTTCTTCTTTGAATGCTTTTTTTCTCCCTCTACTGTGGTTTTCATAAAATAAAATTAAAAAAAGAAAAAAGAGAGAAGTAGTAAAACTTTTGTTCTGTTGTGTTTCTAATTATTATTATTATTATTATTATTATTATTATTATTATTATTATTTCCCAGAGGAGAAAGCAGCTATTTTTCTCAAAATAAGGTAATAGGTAATTAAATATGGCCAGTATTACTATGTAAGAATAAAAAAAATTATGCTAGAAGATTACATTCTGTCTGGGACCGATGTGTGTGGGATAGGTGTTTCCTGCCCCTCCCATCCTCCCCCACCCCTTTTTTTTTTTTTTTTTAAGTGTGGGTGGGAACTGTGTATTTTTGTGTTGTTTTTTGTGTTTTTTTTTTTTTTGGGGGGGGGGGCAGATGCATACCTTAGTGTATCAAGCATGTCCGCAGAAAGTGAAAGCCACACCTGACAGGAAGTAATTTCCTGCTGATCAGGGAAAGTATTCTGAAAAATCTGGAAGTTAAACAGCTCACCACATTTCTTAGAATTTCAAACTAGGGTGCTGTAAATGAAATTATATTGTCATAGCTCTTGAAAATTTTACTTTCACTTGTTTGAGAAGGTGCATATTGATGAAATTACTAACCCTTGACATTACTATCCACTTTAAATGTTTGTCCTGGCATAAATGTAGGTTTTAAATAATCTCTAAGGCACTACAATGGAACTTGGAAGATCTTGGAAAATCTGAATATTCAGACTTATTTTTTTTTGGTGACCTTTGTGCGAGGACTTTCCTTCAGTGCTTTAATTCTTATCTCTAAAAGAGTAGCCATAGGGAATGTTAGGGTTGTATTGACTTGAAGGAATTTAACAGGTTTGTTATCTGCTGAAAGTTGTTACAAAGTAAAGCAGAAAAACCTAACCTAGAGCTTGTATTGATAAGCACAGCACTCAGAAGACTCAGAAATGTGAAATGGAAAGAAATCCTAACAAAATTTAACCACTTGTGCCATCCTTAGTGGAGGCAGCTGCAGCTAGATGTAAAAAAATAAAATAATTAAAACAAAAACAAAAACACAGGTTTACACAGTATATGCAGTACTGTTTGGTTTCTACTAGATTCCCTGCAAAATTATGAAAAAAGCTCATGATAAATCCTTAAACAAAAGTATTTACCAGAAAGGGCAGAGAATATTAGTGTTTTGTGACAGCTATAGGTAACTCATGTTTCTTGAGAAATAAACTCAGGTTGTTTAAAAGTAATTATTAAGTTGTTTCAATTTAATTTATATGAAGTTTTGTAACAGGCTGTAATATTTTTGTGACTATCGGGACATTAGATGTATGACAATACAGAGGGTGAATAGTGAGTATTGATGGTAATTTAATAATTTGTGATTAAGATGATCTTCTTAAAATTCTATTTGGTTCTCGTTAGTAATCAACGTTGTCCTGGTCCAGCATGCTATGTTTTAATGTCAAACAAATGGACTTCCATGTATTTAGCAATACAAAGCAATTTTAGAAATACTGCAGAGGGTCAAGAGGGCTAGATTTTACAGGTTCCTTAGTACAGTTCTTTTAAGAGAAACTCCACTATAGAGGGACCATTTGACATAAAGTTTTAATTATCATTTTGAAAGTTCACAGCAGTGATATAGGAAAATTTGTATTAACATACAAGCTTGAGAAATTGATGAAAAGGATAATGTCAAGCAGTGTATATCAGAGCTTGAGGCTGGATTTGGTGAATTTAGATTTTTTAAAATATATATATATATACTTTGTAAAATGTGGGTTAGTGTAAACATCCCCAGAATGTCTAGCTGAATTGTGATCTGAAATGCAGAAAACAGCAATAAAATAAAAGCTTCCTCTTTTTCAGATGTTCTCAGAACCATATCTACTCCAAATAAAACAACTGTACAAACTAATGTAATAGTTAAATATTCTGAGTTAAGCCTGAACCTTATCTGAGAATAATTAATCCTTACCACTTTTGGTATCATTTCCTTCTACATCTTTTAATGCTCATTGCTTTCTATTCCTGAAGTTTATGTATTTGTTTTAGAATTCTCACTCATTTCAGTGTACAGTTTTTCATGCAATAACCCAACTCCATGTCACAGACATTCCAGAGTTAATATTTAGAAGAACTTTGTGGTTTATATAATCTATTTAACAGTATTGAAATATGAAACGTTCTAGTCATGATTACTTTGGCATCCAGACTAAGACACTTTCAAAAGACCTAGCTTCCTGCAAATGCTGATCACCCAGTCCCTGAAAATTTTGCTCTTCATAATTAAAATATTAAAAATTTTCAATGACTTTGAAAATGATGGCCATATCTAACCTTACCCTTTTTCTTAAAATTTAGCTAGTGCTCACCCTGTTTGTATGAAAACATGTATGAATGTAAGCACTGCTAACACTTAATTTTTGCTAATTAAGTCAATTCATTCTGAAAATAATACAAAAATGTTTTTGGAAAATCTGTTGATAAGCCTCATAGTTCAGCTGCTCAGTAGATTGTAACACTGTTCATAATTCCAAATTTAAATTAAGATCCAGTTCAATTAACTGTTTATTTCTCATCAACTTCCATAGGTTTTTTCACATACTGAAAGGTATATGCAATTTAAAAATAAAAAATACTTCCCTATGAGGAGAGGCTGAGAGAGCTGGGACTGTTCAGCCTGGGGAAGGGAAGTTTCAGGGGAGATAACAACAATGTCTATAAATATCTGAAGAGAAGGTGCAAAGAAGATGGAGCCAGGCTCTTTTCAGTGTTATCCTGTGATAACAAGAGGCAATGAGCATAAACTCAAGGGTAGGAAGGTTCTGCAGGAGGATCTGGATAGGCTGGACCGATGGGCTGAGGCCAACTGTATGAAGTTCAACAAGGCCAAGTACCGGGTCCTGCACCTGGGGCACAACAACCCCAAGCAGAGATACAGGCTGGGAGATGAGTGGTTGGAAAGCTGCCTGGCAGAGAAGGACCTGGGAGTATTGGTTGATAGTTGGCTGAATATGAGCCAGCAGTGTGCTCAGGTGGCCAAGAAGGCCAAGAAGCATCCTGGCTTGTATAAGAAGCAGTGTGGCCAGCAGGGCTAGCGAAGTGATTCTTCCCCTGTACTTGGCTCTGGTGAGGCCACATCTCGAGTACTGTGTTCAGTTTTGGGCCCCTCGTTACAAGAAGGACATAGAGGTGCTCGAGCGAGTCCAGAGAAGGGCAATGAAGTTCAGAGAAGGTGAGGGGTCTGGAGAACAAGTCTTATGAGGAGTGGCTGAGGGAGCTGGGCTTGTTCAGCCTGGAGAAGAGAAGGCTCAGGGGCGACCTTATCGCTCTCTACAGGTACCTTAAAGGAGGCTGTAGCGAGGTGGGGGTTGGTCTATTCTCCTACATGCCTGGTGACAGGATGAGGGGGAATGAGCTAAAGTTGCACCAGGGGAGGTTTAGGTTGGGTATTAGGAAGAACTTCTTCATTGAGAGGGTTGTTAGGCATTGGAATGGTATGCCCAAGGAAGTGGTTGAATCACCATCCCTGGAGGTCTTTAACAGATGTTTAGATGTAGAACTGAGTGATATGGTTTAGTGGAGGACTTGTTAGTGTTAGGTCAGAGGTTGGACTCGATGATTTTGGAAGTCTCTTCCAACCTGTGAAGCTAGAAACAAATGATGTTCCTTCTGAACATCAGGAACCACTTTTTTTACTGTGCGGGTAGTACTGCAACCTGTACTGTACAGGTTACCCAGAGAGGTTTTGGAGTCTTCCTCCTTATATATCTTTAAACACCAACTAGACAAGGTCCAGGGCAACCTTCTTTGATTATCTCTGCTTGAGCAGGGTATTGTACAAGATGACCTCCAGAGGTCCCTTCCAACATCAACCTTTCCGTTTTTTGGAAATTGGAAATTTTTGGGAAAGAACAGTTATTTTTCTTTACCTAGTACATTACAGACATAGAGGGACCTACATGGATAGACGTGATATTCTCACTCATTTTCAGTACATGTGTATTTTGTTGGTGCATGCTAATGCTGATTTCAGATGTCTTCCAAGAATGCTACATTCACAGAGTGAAGAATTATTATTTGCTCTATGTTGTCTGCTGGCTGACATGCTCACATTGGTATCTCTCACTCATTGTGGTTGCATTATTTTACAATAATTTTACAACCACAAGATGCTGTGTACCTATGCAGTGAAGACCATACAGGAGCATACCAGGTGTCGGGCACAGGGCAATGGGTTTTGGCAAGTTGTGTGGTGGGTTAAGTCATCACATATGGGATATGAGTTGGTGGATTTTGGAATCTTAAGGTAAATTCCTCAGCAGAATGTATTGTCAACATTTGATATGGATTCCCTTTGCTGAATACTAGAAAGGCTCAGTATTCCTAAACATTCCACTATAACAGATCAGCCCAGGACCTGTGAAGGTTGGACAGTAGAGATTCTGGACAATTTGGCATTGAATAAGCTGTTGGAGGTGCTATAACAGAGCTTCATTCCAAATTCCAAGCAGGAGTGTAAACCATAACATTAACTTGATATCTCTGTTCCAAACAAATGTATACATGTATGTACAGAGGAATAGCCAGAAGTATGGGAGATGTCCCTCAATTTATTCTAAACTATAACTTAGTGATTAGGGCAGAGTGTAGTGACTAGGGATCAATGTAACAATAATCCAGTTTGTCTTAGCTGATATGTTTGGGTAAGCCTTGTGTTTGTCTTGACTGCTTACGAAGGCAGTTACTGGTAATGCGAGAGATATATAGCCTCCCAGTTTGAGAATAAATGTTTCCTTTTTTATCATCCAAAGCGTAAAGGACACTTCTGGTCTTCCCCAGATATGCTTTAAAAATAAACATCATTGACTTCACTACAGAGCATATTCACTTTGTTTTTCCAAAGTGTATCTATTAGATTGACTCCCTGGAGAGTTTCAGACGTGGGCTTAACCAAGAGAGGGATGCTAGACAGGCTCAGCAGAGAACAGGAGAGGAACATTAAATGGCTGGAATAAATGAACGTCAAAAAGATGAAGTTTTGTTAAATACATGCATTTCTAAGGCTTCCGGAACTGAAGTTTTGAACCTCAGTGTATAATGGCATGAATTCAATCCTTTTTGGAATTGTTCCCAATTAATCATATTTATAGAAGCAGACATTATTGTTTACTGTTAAATTTTTTTTTTCTTTTTTTTTTTTTTTTTTTCCCCAATTATATATATATAATTTACATTGGAATATCTGGTCAATATGCATCAACTTAAAAAAACTGACATTCATAAGATTCCACCTACCTGCAGGTAAATTTTATGACAAGACTTCTGATATTTTAACAGTGGATGAAACTATAAATGTACAGTAGATTTTCAGCCTTTTAGAATTTGCTAGTTAATTATCAGTTATTGTGCAGAAAAGATCAAAGATTAAAAAAGGGGAAGCCAGAAAAATAAAAATAAATAATTAAAAAAAATCAGTATGATATAAACCAAAACATTTTTCCAGTGAATATGTAATGTATTCAGTTCTCAAGCACATCTCCAGAATTGATTCTTTTGTGTGTATGGAAATATAGAAGAGTTGCCTGGAAAATAAAAACTTTTTTTTTTTTTTTTTTTCCTCCACAGAGGAAAACTTAGGAGGGTTAATTTCTTTAAAAATTTGTACTAATTCACCCATCTTTGTGTAATACCCAGAGCTGTAACATGAATTTAGGAGACTTAAGGTCAATTTTTTTTCTGCTTAGCAAAGTGCAACCTCATAATCCAAACAGTGGCAACCAAATTTGTAATAAAATATTTTAGGTTTATGGGGCTTGTGCAGGTATGCTTAAATTAGGGAATGATTCACACCAAATCAAGTATATTACTATGGTATTTAAAACAATTTTTTCACAACGTGGTAGGTGAACCAAGGTAGTGTGGAAACTGTTAATATGGGGTTTTGGATTATTGATTATACTTATTGATTTTATTATTTTATTGATTATTGATTATTATATTGATTATATAATCAATCCACCCATTGATTGTATAATAAAACTGAACAAAATTAATGTGATTTTCATAAACATTAATGTTATTAATCATTTGTAGATGGCAAAATTATAGAATATAATTTTTAAATTGACACGTATTAATCACACAGCAATTTCTGTTTCTGTACAGCCATTGTACTTTGGGAAAGCTTAAGCTAGGTGCAAAATGAACGGGAAACTGAGATAAAAAATATGGTAAGAATAAAACCAGTAAATTTTTTGGTTCCCAGAAACAGACATTTAGAAGATATGTATTGTCTACTTAATAATCTGTCTTGACTTGCAATAACAGTCACAATTTATTTATTTAGTTAGTTAGTTAATACAGGATACTTAGCACTTATGGGAAAATGCACCATCATTACAAAGGTATTATATAAAGACTGGCCTAGGAAATCTGTACCTGACCTTTCAAAAACCTAGAAAATTAAAAGTATGAAACTTCATTTCTAAATAAATAACATGGTAAAACAAATATACTTTCTATGACCTCAAATTTTTAGTACAAAGTTCTTTGTATTTCCTAGAGAAGGTATTTGAAATAGTACTTTATTTTTAAATATTTTAAAGCTCTATGATTTTTCAGTATTCATAGTACAAATAAAAGTTTCCCCAAATCCCAGAATCTTTCAAAGCAGTATAAAGGAGCAGATTTACATCACTCCTAATTGGAGATAAAATGAGACATGCTTATTTATATTTGTTCCTACATTTCTCAGAATTCAGGAAGATATTTTAAATAGTAAATAGATAACTGCAAGATATTCTAAACTAGTGTGTATAGAAATATAGTTATATAATCATATACATATATGTACAAATATATACAAATATTAGTTCCACTAATTTACTATACATAAAAATAAGTAATTCATAAGAAAATTTGGAAATGGCATTTGTTACAATTTTTGAAATGTAACTTTTATAGTGATTTAATTTTTTTCACTATAGAAGAAAAGTATATTTAAAAATTGTCATAACTTTTTGATAATTACAGTATGAAGCTCATAAGAAGGCTAACAAAAATGGTTAAAAATCTGCCTTTTAAAAAATGATAATTCTGAGTAGAAAAATTCATTTCTGTGTAATAAATGCTCAGCCAGCTGAGCTGTAGGCTTTGAAAGCAGCAACACTACTATGACACAGATAGTTGTATACAATCTGCCTGTATATATATTTATAGCTAAAACATATATGATTTCTAATATCTTATGCTTTTGGTTATTCCAGTTAGCTAACAGACTATTTTATTGTGCAAAATCATAAGGCTATTCCTTTCCTAACTTTCATTTTCTTGCTCAGGCTAGCACTAAATGGTTTCATTTTACTTTAACCAGTAGCTGGGAGACACTCTCCACCCTTCCTACAAATTAGACACCTCACTTTACAATAACTTACAGCAGCTCTTTAGTGTCCAGCTCATTTTTTGTTTTGTTTCTTAGTACCATTTCATGAAACAGACAACTGTTTGTACACTTCATTCCCTCCAGTTTCAGATATTTTATTTTATTTTATTTTATTTTATTTTATTTTATTTTATTTTATTTTATTTTATTTTATTTTATTTTATTTTATTTTATTTTATTTTATTTTATTTTATTTTATTTTATTTTATTTTTAAAATGTTAAATTCCATTAGTGGATTTCCTGACAGTAAATGGAACTTCTCTAATCATGACCTTACTTAGTCATGAGAATTTCACAGCTACCCCACACTTCATGAGTGTACATTGAGATAAACTCTGACATATTTTATTTTCTTTCCTTCCACAGTACCAAGGGCATATGCTGAGTTCAAAAGCAACAACTGGGCTTTGTATCCTGGAAGGAAGTCTTTGTTCTCTTAGGCCAGCTGCCTGATTTTAACTGTCAGGGATCCAAGACTCTGGAGAATAACTTTAGAGTAATTTAGCAGAAATTTCATATTTAGAAGTTTTACAAGGTGTTACAAGGTTACTTTTAGAATTTCTACTCATCATATAAAATTTGGCTTCAAAGCTGAATTTCAAAAGGTTATTTTTTCATGAAAGACTGGTGTGTTTGTCAGTTGGTGGTCTTGTAGTATTCAGTTGCAAATTCAGTTGATGGCTATCCTTTGTATTTCTCATACATAATTGGGCTGAAAACATAAATCATTTAGGTTTTACTTTTTTATAGCACAGGACTTTTCATAGCCTTCTTACTGAACTGTAGTTTGATAGAGGAACTCTTACAACAGCTAGCACCGTAGCTAGGTGTGCTTTCCACTGGATTCTAAAAATAATTTCAAATTATGTCATGTAAGGCTAAAATGATAATGCTACGTGACTAAATTAAGTACATTTTCAGTAAATCATAAAATATCCTGAGTTGGAAGCGACACACAAGGATCATGGAGTCCAACTCCTGAGTCCCCAAAGCGCAACCCAAAAACTAAACCATGTGTCTGAGAGCACTAACGAAACACTTCTTGAATTCTGGCAAACTTGGTGCTGTGACCCCCACGCCGGGGAGCCTGTCCAAGTGCCTGACCATCCTCTTGGTGAAGAACCTTTTCCTAACACCCAGCCTGACCCTCCCCTGTCCCAGCTCCATGCCGTTCCCTCGGGTCCTGTCACTGTCCCCAGAGAGCAGAGCCTGCCCCTCTGCTCCCCTCATGGTGAGCTGCAGGCTGCCATGAAGCCTCCTCTTGGTCTGCTCTGCTCTGGGCTGAACAAACCAAGGGACCTTACATCTTCCCTTCCAGACCTTTCACCATCATAAACCTCCTTTTACTCCCCTTTACCCTTTTGCTGAACATGCTACAGTATGACAAACTTTTTTTTTTTTTTTTTTTTTTCCCAGACCTGCTTTCTAATAGAGCTAAGAGAGGCCAGTATGTCTTCTTCATTGGAAGGACACAATAATGACTCATTTTCATGCCCACCAGGACCACATGTCCCTTTTGCAAAACTGTTTGCTGGTGCATTTGCTTCTGTTGAAGTTCGTGAGGTCTCTCCATATCTCTAGTCTGCTGAAATTCTTCTGGTTGGGAGACCCACCTTCCAGTGTACCAGCCCCAAACCCCAATTTAATACTCTACATAGCTGCTGGGACTACATTCCTTCCCATTGTTTGGGTCTTTAAAAGAGATGTTGAGCAGTACTGCCCCAGCATTGACTTCTGAGGAAAACTTGTGGAAGGTTACTGTCAGTTGACCTTTATGCTGTCAATCACAACCCTTTGAGTCCATCCACTCCATTTCCCACTCATTTTATAGCCCATATATCCAAAGTGTATTTCAACAATTTGACCATTAGAATACTTTGGGAGAAAGAAATGATAACAAAAAAGAAAAAAAAAAAAGTGGATTTTACATGTGAGAAAAATGATATGTTGATCAAGATCACCTTGATTGTGAATTTGGATTTGTTTTCAAGTAAGAGCTTAGCGTTTTTTTCTGTTAAGTTAAAGATGATGTAGCACATTAAATTTCATAACCCTTTAGTAACTGTGTAATTGCAGTGGGCTAAGACAAGAGCCACAAATAGTTTGGTGCCTAGCTACTGTAAACAGCAGTAGAGTAAAAATGTGACGATTATCATTGATCAGTTTGTGTTTGTGTTTTTTTTTTTTTTTCTTTATAGTTTCATGTTAAAATTAGTAGAATGTGTTATGAATGCATGTAGAAACAGTTTTTTGTCAAAGACTTGAGCAGCTACAAGCCCAAGAGTGTAATCGTAGAGAGCTACTGACTAAAAGGTCAAATGCTTAACTTTGAATGCAAGTGGTCAAATTCTGAAGTTGTCATATCACAGTGCTTTTTGACATAAGCACTCTAGATAAATAAGAACACAACTGCACAATATTCCTGATGATTCATCTTCAGACTTGTCTCATCTTGCAGCTCCCAGTATTTACTCTGAATGTTATACCCTTTTGTACAGCAACTGTTTTTCCCTTTTCTGAATACATTCAGAGTAATTTGCGTTCCAGGCAAGTACACAGTAGTTTCAGTCATGAAATCATTTTCTTTTATACTTGGACCTAATTAATTAGGGCTTGAATATCACCATGTGGGGATATTCTTATTATATTTAATTAATTAAAAACATAATAATGTCATATGTGTTTCAGTAGAGGTCCTCAGATTAATTAGGACTTCAAGACTGTATTTACTAGCAAAAGATTTAGTATTTACAAGGCCTATTCCATTCTTTAAGTTAACAATTTTTCTGCAGAACTTGTGTTCTTGTATCTCTTAGGATGTGTTCAGACACTTCAGAGCAATTACTTGCTATTACTTCTTAGTGCATGCCCTAACCATGTTGGAACAAGAAAGTGAATCTGTACTGGGATTAGGCAACCCCATTTCCTTTCCTGTTTTTGTTCTCATGTTTCTATTAGAAGAAATTGCATTCACAGAAGCCAAAACTTAAAGGCCACCTCTGGATCCAGCATGCCTGAAAATTTCATTTGATTTGTCCTGTTGGAGCAGGGTCATTAAAAGGCCCCATGTGAGTGATGGTTTATTGTGGCAGAGCATGTCTTCTGCTGTAGCATGACATTTTTATCCCTAGAAGAACAAGATTTTAAAATTTTCTTTTTCTGCTTTGGGAGACATGCCAACCCTGCCCTACACAACTGTAAATTCACGTATGTAATCTCTAACCTATAAGAATGATCAAAAATGTTTTTCCCTGAAGTGGTACTTAAAACTTACATTCCCCTATCCAAGTGGGTCTAATAAAGAATATATTTTGTCTAATGAGTTGGAGCAGAGGGTAATATGAAACAGTCTTTCTTAATATTATAAAACTTGTATTATATGTATGGGGGGAAAAATAACTCTCAGTAAACTTCAACAGGCACACTGATAATAGTCCAGATAAGAACTGCCCAGCAAATAGCCAAGACTGTTTCTACAATATATTCCTTTTGACATCTCGTGAAATACTCCATGAAATAAGGTTTCTTATTCTCTAAACTAGCCCTGTATTTTACATCCTAGATACAATATTTAGTGACCTAATACTTCTCCAAGCTATTTTCCCCCCCCATGAAGTATCTAACTTAAATATAAATCCTTTCTCTAGCTGAAAAGGAAAAATGGAAAACAAACCATTTTCATGCCAAATAGGAAAGAGGTAAAATACTTTCTGGAACAACAGGCTTTTCTTCAATTACATTTGCTCATTAACTTTGCCATCAGTGGCAGAATACAGCTATAGCACCCTATATATAGCTATATATATATATATATATGTATATATAAATATATACGTATATATATATACGTATATATATATACGTATATATATACACGTATATATATAGCTATATATACATATATATATACGTATATATAATATATACGTATATATATATACGTATATATATAATATATACGTATATATATATAGCTATATATATATATATTTTTATATATATACATATTTATATTATATATTTATATATTTATATATATATTATATATTATAATATATATTATATTATAATTATATATTTTATATATATATTATATATATTATATATATATTAATTATATATTATATATATTATATATATTATATATATTATATTATATATTATATATTTATATATATATATATTTATATATATATATAGCTATATATTAGCTATATATATATATATAGCTAATATATACGTATATATATATAGCTATATATAGGGTGCTACATGCACCCTAACTCCTAGAAACAAACGCCTATTGGTAACAAGTTGATGTGAAGTTAACAACTCCTAAAAAAAATATCAAAGTGCTACTGAATTACGGTATTAAGTCCCGATCTTAAATGAGGACTTTTCATTTGCATCCAGAAAACTTTTTTTTCATCTCTTCTGTCCACTTTTTCTCTCTTTCATAAAATGTGCAAAATGAAATTAATAAAACATTCAATGTCCAAGAGGAAATGAGAACTTGTAAGATATTTCATCACACCTACATTCATTACAGTATGTAGAAAACCACAAATTGTTTTTGAAGGAGAACAGGTTATCCCTGAAATGACAGGATAAAGTGAGGAAAATGAAACTTAAACTGCTGTGCATATATGGAATAAGCCATACATAGAAAGTGAAAACCTCGGTTGAGTATGTTGAAACATACAGGTGAAGTTTGACAATCCTTTTACAGTGAAAATTAATTGAGAGAATATGACCTACATTAGATCAGTAGGTTTTTCTGGAGAAGCACTTCAGGAACTATCTGGAAGAACTCCAGTAGACTTGCTCTATTTTGTAGCATTATGGACAGGTTGTGTAGAATCATAGAATCAGAATGTTTTGGGTTGGAAGGGACATAAAAGATATCCAGTTCCAACTTCCTGCCATGGGCAAGGACACCCTCCACCAGACCAGGTTGATCAAAGCCCCATCCAACCTGGTCTTGAACACTTCCAGGGATGGGACATCCGCAGCTTCTTTGGGCAACCTGTTCCTCCACTCTCAGGAAAGAATTTAGTCCCTATATCTAATCTAAATCTACCCTCTTTTAGTTTAAAACTGTTACTCCTTCTCCTATCACTATACTCCCTGGTAAAGAATCCCTCATCATTGTTCCCATAGGCCAACTGAAAGGTCACTGTAAGGTCTCCCTAGAGCCTTATCTTCTCCAGTCTGAACCTCAGCTACATCACAGTAGAGATGCTCCAGCCCTCTTATCATCTTCATGGCCCATGTCTCTTTTGTACCTCAGAGCTGAACACAGCACTCCAGGTGGGATCTCACAAAGGTGGAGCAGAGGGGGAGAATCACCTCTCTCAACTGGTCATACTTCTTTTGATGCAACCCAGGATACAGTTGCCTTTTTGGACTGCAAACACACATTGCCATCTCATGTTCATTTTTTCATCCACCAATAACTTCAAGTCCTCCTCCACAGGGCTGCTCTCAATCCACTCATTTACCAGGGTGTATTAATTTTTGGGATTGCTCTGACCCAGGTTCAGGGCCTTGCACTGTATCTCTGTATTTATATGCAATCTTCTGTATGTAGCACTATTCCCAGAGAATCTCTTCTACAATTCTGCTCAGATAAATTATTTTGTTGCAAACAGATTGGCTTTAACCATGTTACCCTTCTTTATTTGTATACATGCATGTATATATGCACACTTTTACACATCTGTTTTGTAGTTATGATTGTTATTTAACCATATCATACGATCCTACGTTTCTTTCATTTTATTGTCAGAACTATTTGGTTTAGCATCATAATGCTTAGTTTACCATCATAATCTTAAAATTCCTTTTGGGACTAAGATTTTGGATTTCTTGACAAGACTGCAACTGAGCCTAATTTTCTGTGTAGGCTTTCATATCATTCTGAGACTGAATACTAAATCTCTGGAGCATCCCCAGTGCTCCACTAGCATGGATTTATTTAAAATGCTAGCTTCGGAGCGTTGCAACTTGTATGACTTTTCCTGAAGTAGAAATCTAGATGGCTCCAATACAGCTCAAATGCACACAAATGTGACTGATATATTTTCTTCAGATATGGCTATGGTAGTTTGTTGTCTTCCATACCAGTACACATTACAATACAAGAATGACTGTTATCAGACTAGCAACAGTATTAATTTCTTTGCTGTATACTTCAGAAATAGTTTGAACTAAGCAGAGTGAACTTTTGTGTGCATTTCAGGACTGGAATAACATAAAATTCCAGCAGAGGGAACCCTGACACCTCATAATGCACATTTAATGCTTGTACGAGTCTCTTGTACCTGAATGAGTATTTTGTTCTCACAGAAATTTTTGGGTTTCCAGTCTATGTAAAAGCTAGAGTAAAATGTTGGACTTAAAATTGTATGTGACAAAAAATAATGTGTTTAGGGTTTTTCCTTGTCTTAGGACAAACTGAAAATAACAGAGAAAGAAGGGTCTTGTCCTAGGGAAATATAATTTATAGCATTAAAAATTCTCAAAAAAAACTTTCATTTCTATAAAAAAATATAAAAACTACATCTTTACTCACTCACTGGTAGAACCATTCGTCTTTTTTATATGTTTTCATGTCTGAAATCTAGAGCCTATACTTTAAACAATAATTTTAAAAGAAGACACTAAGAACTTTAGAGTGCACATTCAGTAAGCTTGCAGATGACACCAAGTTATGGGGAAGTGTCAATCACTTTCAATCTGACAGAGGCTAAGAAGGCCCTGCAGAGGGACCTGGACAGGTTGGATCAATGTGCAGAGGCCAGTGGGATAAGGTTCAACATGGCTAAGGTCCTGCACTTTGGCCACAACAACCCTATGCAGTGCTACAGGCTTGGGGATGAGTGGCTGGAAAGCTGTACAGAGGAAAAGGATCTGGGGGTTTTGGTTGATGCTCACCTGAACATGAGCCAGCAGGGTGCCCAGGTGGCCAAGAAGGCCAACGGCATCCTGGCTTGTGTCAGGAATAGTGCAGCCAGCAGGACCAGGGAGGTGATTGTCCCCCTGTACTCTGCTCTGGTGAAGCCACACCTCAAGTACTGTGTTCAGTTTTGGGGCCCTCACTACAAGAAGCACATCAAAGCCCTAGAGCATGTCCAGAGAAGGGCTACAAAGCTAGTGAAAGGCCTGGAGAATAAGTCCTGTGAGGAGTGGCTGAGGGAGCTGGGCTTGTTCAGCCTGGAGAAGAGGAGGCTCAGGGGAGACCTCATTGCTCTCTACAGGTACCTGAAAGGAAAGTGTGGGGAGCTGGGGGTCGGCCTCTTCTCACAGGTAACTAGTGATAGGACTAGAGGGAATGGGCTCAAGTTGCACCGGGGAGGCTTAGGTTGGAAATGAAGAGCCATTTCTTCTCAGAAAGAGCAGTCAGGCATTGGAATGGTTTGCCCAGGGAGGTGGTGCAATAACTTTTTCATATTTATACAATGCTTTCAAAACAACCCATAACAAGCCTTATAACAAGCCTCAATATTCCTCAAATATCTCATAAGAAAATTGGTCTTTACAATGAGATCCCTGATAATGTTATTTGCCTCCATGCCAATTACAAAGCACCAGCTAACCTTTCTGTAGCTGGGCCTTTGGGCCATGGCTGAGGAGTTCTGGTCTTTGCTGTTTTCTCTGTTATCTGCTGTTCATTAAGGCTCGTGTACCTCCATGTTAGATATAACTTTTTCTGTTCCTTGTCTTTGTCTGTTATGCTGGATAGCAATTAACTACATATCTTTTTGGATCCAGATATCCTTACATTGTGCATTTCAGCAAGACATGCACTGCAGAAGAAACTTTCTGATGAAATTATTTCAGAATGAAAGAACGATGATGGGTGACCACTCCACCCATGTCTGCTTGCCAGACATTTGGTGTGTGCACAGCCCTGAATCAGCCTCTGGGTATGTAGAAGCTAGTGGAGCATAGAAGAAAGCTAAAGCTTTGTGTACATCCAGCTGAAGCTTGGGAGAACTATAGTTAGGTTACTTGAGCTACTGCAATGAAAAGGGGACGTAGGAATTCAGACACTTATCGACAGCATGCTGGACTGTGAAGGTTTTATTCCCAAACACATATATCGTACCACACAGTGGCAGCAATCTGTGTCATAATGTCACATGCAGATTTGAAAGAAGAACGTTAAAAACAGGAGTATGGATTTATACAGCCCATGCACATCTGGTTCTGGGAAAATACTGAACTCAGATCACCTCCGGCTGGACAAAACCCAATGGTTATCATTTGTATGCAGCTTTCTTTAAAAGGCTTTTTTTTTTTTTTTTTTTTTTTCATTCCGAATACAATTTAAGGAACTGATTACCACAGTAACTGATTGCTTCATCATCTGCAACAAGTATTGTTTTACATAATTCCTGTGATATAGAGAAATTGAGAAATTCTTATTATTCTGAGTTTAAGTCTAGTTAAGTCTAGTTAGTCATGGCTCCTCAAAGATACCATAGCTGTGTAATTAGCTGCCACTCCAGAGGAAATGGATACTTTTGACTTGTGCAAGGTCATGTGGAAACTGAACCCAGGTTCTACATCCCAAGTTAAGCAGTAAACCTCTTCTTCCCAGACAAGATGGACCTATCTTCTTATGTTTTTCTTCATATTCAAAGGAGCTGTACTTTTGGGGCTTTGTCCTGCCCTTAATTGCACAGGCACTGTTAGAGAAAGGAAATTTCACAGCTCCATAAAAATGATAATGCAAGTAAGGGTTGCATAATCTGATTTTGTATAACAGACTTCATGAGACGTACCATGACATTCCTAATTATTTTTGTCTCCAGACTTTGGAAACAAAAACAAAAACAAACAAAAAAAAAACCAAACAGAACCAAAAAAGCAAACCCTTTCTCAGTAAAGAGATACGAATTACATTAGAAGCTGAGTCCTCCATTGAGCCTTCTTCTGAAATTACCAAAATACTGAGTTCCATGAGCTGTGTATCTAGGGAAACACAGTCTTTTACAGATTTTTGCATCTTTTCTCACAATTACTCTCGAGTCTTCTATGGTACCTATGACTGTATTGACAACCTTCTTTAATACCCCCAGTTTCTGCCATGTCTTTAGGTGCCCCATGATTCCTGCAACTACTGTCTAGCTAATGTCTATGCATACATGCTGTCTTTAGTCCAGGTTGCATGTGTGGATTGTTTGGATTGATATATTTTGAGCTTATGATCTCATGCATAGTAATGTTTCCTTCTATAATGATATTCCAATTTTCTCTTGTTACAAGACACCTTTTTTTTTTTTCTTTTTTTTTTTTTTTTTTTTAATATAAAAAATGCACATTCCTATGTCTTTCAGGTCTCTTGTCCCTGCCCTGTGTGTTTGAAATCAGCTTGAAATGATTATTGGAGAACTGCCAGATGGACAGATGGACTGACACATTGTACAATAATATAAGACACATTTTCTGAGGTGAGAAAGAAACAAATAATGTTCCACCTTCCCCTCCTCCCCCCCACCCCCTGAAATGTCAGTCAGCGGGCTGTAGATAGAAAGATAATGTTTAGACAATGTTTACAAAAGTAACTGTGATTATTCCTGAAAAAAAAAACATATATATTTGTTCTGAATACCTCCAGTGGTATTTCTAAAACTTAATTGAATCAGTAAGAAGCAAAATCTTCCCTAAAGGTGTAAACTCCCTACCCTTTATTGTCTTGATTTCCTGAAGCATTATACCCTGGAGCACAAATAAATGGGAGTTGACATTCCTTTTCTCTTATAACAATTTTTATCAATTTTCAGTTGCAATGGCATCTGTGTTCTAAGTAGCTCTGAAATTTTGTTATTTCAGCCAGTACAAGAAAATGTACTTCATAAAATTCCCAGAGCAGTATACAAAGAAACAGGAAAGACAAATAAGACAGCAATGTGTTACCTAAAGGCAAGTCAGATTTTCAAATATAATCTCTTTGTCTCCTACTCACATGTACACACACCCACATCACAAACTTGGTATCTGTAGCCTATGAGTTCTTATATCAGAGAGCACTATGATCTAAATTAGCACTATGATTTAAGTGTGCAAGTGTATTTTGCTGAAGCAAACTTTGCAACAGAAAATGCTAATTTTACACAATTGAAATCTACTGTTGTATAAATAAATAAATCATTTCCAGATACATTTATAGTTTCTAAAGGGAAAATGCAAATATGATCATTTGCTCTGACTTTATTGATCTAATTCAGGCTGTTTTTTGTGTTGTTGACCTGAAACAATGCATTTAATTATGACTTGATCTAAGAAAAGAATTGCAAAGTATATGAATCATTGCTTTGTCAGCATACTGCTGTTGAGCTGTCATAAATTGTGCTTTCAGAGCGGCCATTGGGCAGTGGCCATTCAGTGGCCATTCAGATAGACTTATCTGAAGGAAGATATCTGAAATAATGCACACAAAATTCATTCTGAGTTGCATGATACTCAATAAAAGATGTAAAAAAGAATAGAAAAAAGTGGGACATCAAAGTTCCAACTAAAATTCAGATAAAACAAGGTTCCAATATGTAGCAAAGAATTTTGTTATTTAACAGACTCAAAATGAGTCATTCCAGGTTGATTCAGTAAATTGAAAGGAGACTTTATTATTTTATTTTTTTTATTTTATTTATTTTATTTTATTTTATTTTATTTTATTTTATCTACATATTTTATTTTATGTTGTTTATTTACTGGAAATTAATAACTTAGTGTTGCCTGGAGAGATATTCAATCAAGAAAAGCAAGAATCTGTCCACCACTTTGGTGAGCATGGCTGTTGAATAACCTGGCCACTTAACTATGTGATACAAAGTTGTCTATGATGTTAACTCTGCCTATAACCGCAGATTAAATGATGTTTCCATACTTCATATAAAAGAATTAGGGACAAAAAAAAAAAAAAAAAAATCACCTGTCTCGGTGGTATGGTGGTATCACCTAAATAAAATGGAGTTAAAAAATAATATATATATATATATATATATAAAGTAATGATTACATTTTGGTATAGTAATTGAGATATGAGAAGGAAAAACATTGCGTTAGAATTTGGTAAATGAAGAATTAAATAGTACATAAAATAATCTGTGAAACTAATTCTTGCTATCTTTGCCTTGAGCCTCAGTCTGAGATAATGGGTAAAATGTGTATGTAACCACCAATGAAAATTAACATGACTCAAGCTCACTGGTTTTAAAGATTCGGTGTATGTGACATATTTGACCACTAGAGGGAAGCACTTAACCGAGCTATAGCAGTTTATGGCCTTGAAGAGACAACTAGAACAGCCGCTGTAGTGACAGACTCTTTTGCATTTAGTGGCAACATTAACATTTTGCAGGGACGAAACACAATTATTGGTCTTGGAAATGTCTTATTGAAAGGAAATGTCTTATTCTTTCTATCATGGATATAAATGTACTCTAAAACTTTAGTTACCATTATGGATCATGGAAAACCGAGCAAATTATATATTAAACTAATAGCAGGCAATGTCTGTATGTCAGTTTCATCTTTTCTTCCTTTCTCCTTCAACTGATGTTTCCTAATTTAAACATGTTCTTCCTTTAGCGCAAGTAAAAGGAAAAAATCTTTGGGGTCTGAATCACCACCTTCTGTAGTTTTTATTTCTGGCCTGACATGGTAAAAGAAAGTCTTGTCTGAAGAAGCTTTTTTTACTCTATGCCAGAGTTAATGACTATAACATATTGGATCTCATGCACAATTCATGAGAGCTGATTTAGCATTAATGCAGGTGTATAGAATGGCTCAAGCTGTTCACCTGTTCTCCCTGATGGAGGCAAAATGCTGCCATGACTTGTAACAAGAAGAAACTGGAGGAATGAATCAGGGAGATAAAATATATAATGTATATATAAATGTAGTTTAAAATGCATTGTAAATGATTTGTACGTAGCTAGTCAAACACCTTTCTCTAGTGGCAGGCTAATCTTCTAGTCAATGCTAAAACACAAGGCTAGATTGTCATCCTGTTGGCAATCCTCTGAAGCAAATTAGGACTTGATCCTTCTGCCAGTGGAATCATTGGCAAGCAATCATATGCACAATATGCTGCTTCAAATGCAATCAGAAGGAATGTACATTTGATCTAGCTGGATAAAACTCTTCAACTGATAATCACCAACTAACTTGTGATGTTGATAACTTGTCACTTCTCTAATTTTCTCCTAAAATGTAGCAAGAAATTCTAACAAAGTGAGATTTGTCTCCTTGTCTATTGGAAACAGCATAAGGTTTGTTGGTTGCAGTTGCTTTCAAAACTACTAACAAAATCATTTTTCTTTTAAATAAGTCTTATTATAGAGTTAGTGAATTTATAGGAATTAAATTATTTCCTTCCAAAAGTATTATTGGCAGGAATTTACCATTCCTCCATCCTGCAAATGTGTAGAAAGCCCAATAAATCTAGTTTAATTTCTAATTTCTGATTTTTAGCTTTTGTCCTATTGGAGATGTGTATTAACTGGGAAAAGTAGGCTTGGATGCTCAAAGACTATATAAGTTGTTTAATCTAGAAATTTAACTTTAGTATGCTTATGTTAATTAGATTTCATTCAATAAAGAAATTTCAAGTGGGATCTTCATCCTCTGAAGAGAGGATGCAAAGATTATGGAGCCAGGCTCAGGAGAGCCCAGTGACAGGGCAAGAGGCACAAACTGAAACACAGAAAAATCCAGATGAACATAAGATTTTTAATGATATTATTATATTATATTATATTATTTATTTTAATAGCACTGGAGGAGGTTGCCCAGAAAGGGCATATCTGCATATCTCCATCCTTAGATGCCTGCTCAGTCTGACTCTCCAATGAGTAGCAGGGTTAGTCATGACAGTTCCATTCCAACATCATCTACATGGTGATCATGGGATTCTGTAAAATGTACCATATGTAATAAATTATCACCTAGAAACTAATCCTAGGTACACTTATATGATAAATATATATGTTATTTCAAATACAACATGCACTTGTAATATCAACAAATGATAAATGTTACTTATTCCCAAAAAGCGATTTCCATGATATTAAAACTTTCAAAAATGTTATACATATATTTGAGGTTAATTTTGGAACTCTTGTTCTAGTAGCATCTTTTTTCCAGACTCATGCATTAATAATGACATAATGTCACTGACGACCGGGTAGTCACTCCAAACTTTCCTGACAGATAAAGTTTAAAAGCTAATTCAATTATCAGTGTCTACAAGGTTCTGTGCCACTGATTTTATGGATACTTGCATTTGATGCCATCAGTTATTTAAAATGAGCAAGTAGTTCAAATGACACGTAAACAATCCAGAAGCTACATTGCAGGAATTAAGTACCACATAACTTCTTCATCGTCTGGAGTATGCAGTGGTATAGTTCTGCCAACTAACACTTCATACTGTACAATATAGGATATTACAGATATCTTTACTGTCTTCCAGAGAGTACAGATTTGTACAGAATTTGTCGATGGTATGCTGTACATGTGCTACTATACTGTCAGCTGGAGAGGGGTCACAGTGGGTACAAAGAGAGAAGTTTCTCACAAGAGAATACTTTCTTTCCTGATGAGAATTGATTTTGCCCAGACTTATTTATTTATTGGAAATTCTAATGGATCCAAATAATGATAAAGCATTGTTATAAAAACTTCTAGACATGTCTAATATGGAAGGTAGTGTGTATATATAACCATTGGTCAGTAATGGTCTAACTTGATCTTCATAATATTCCTAAGTCTAACCTGCAACAGGACATGTTAATAATATTACTACTGTGACCATAACTTCTATCATCTGTATCATTTTCCTGGGCCTAAAAAAAAAGTTGTGAAGTGACAAGATGACATCACCAATTTATGGGGCCTGAGCAAATCTCTATTTCAAAATACTGATTCATTTCATTTCCTACGAATTTAACTTCTAATTCTATGTTATTGTCTGTCTATCCCTTAGCTTGCTTATGTACAATAAAAACTTAGTCAACCAGACACAACCAGCTGTAATACTGTTTACTGTGACTTGAAAGTAAGTCCTAGGCAGCCTGTTCTGTTTTGAATGACTAAGAGTGAACTTACAGTACCAGATCTTTTCTAGAGCCAGTATAGTAAAGGACTAGTTTAAATGTCTGGCTTTGATCTATGCACTAAGCATTTCAGGACACTGTCTCACCTAGTGGAAACTAACCTTTAGTCAAGACAGAAGGTCATATATTTTTATATATATATATATATATATATATAAATTTGTCTTTTCATGATATCCTGTGTGTAAAACAAGCTTCAAGTTTGAGCTTTGAATATGAGATGGAAATAGAGACCACTGTATGCATGGTTCTTTCTAGAATTCTATATTGTTATCAAATAAAGGGAATAGAATATTACCACAGAGAGTAACATTTCAAACTATGTAGCCTGACATTTTTAAGCCTAGACAAGAGGGCGATAGAACTGAAATTACATTAGGGATGACCCAACTACAGGTCTTGGGACAGTTTTGCTCATATTATCCTGGGGAGAATTGTATAGATAGCCTAAAATTATTATCCAAAAGTAACTATATTTTAGGATTGACTAAATAGATCTTTAGGTTTCATTAAATTTATCTAATTAGAACTCTATTGATGATAATGGGAGTTTAGCTTGCATGTAAACATCTAAATTTAGATGTCTTAATCTGTGATCTGTACCACTCAGGATGACTATATTGTTATGAAAAGGCACCCAAGACAGCTTTAAACTTTCTGGCTTGGGTAAGTCCAATCTAATTTCACAGCAACATAGCATGTAGTTCAGAATAATATCCTGCCATGAAGAGCGACTACAGTATAGGCTATTCTGGAGATCTGGTTTTTCTTTACTTTATGTGATAAAACTTTTATCATTGACTTAAATGGGATGTTATCTGGTAACCAAGATGTTTGCCATTCTTTGCTACAGAACCTTGATACAAAAAGTATTTATTCCTTGGGCACTAGTACTAGGGATATAGAATTCATTCAGTTGAGGAAATCCTGGCCAATTTGATGGAAGTATGGCATGGTGTAATGACATTATAGTACTTTTTATTTCATTTTTATTGTGTAACATTGTTTCATTTTCTTGCATGAGCACAGGACTTGAGTGAGGTTGTGTAATGACATGTGCTTATTGCCATGGTTGGCTTCTGTTAAATCATTACTCATAGTGCATTAAAATATTAAAAGTTATTCGTGCCTCAAATGTGCAACATTATAATTACTGCTGCAACTCTGCCACCACACTTGTTTTTGGTAACCTTTTTGAATACCTTTCTCAATAACTTTTCTTTATAATTTTATCTAGTATTAATTAAGAATATGTTTATATATATGTTCTAAACTATTAATAACATAAATCATTCTAGTGATGGAACAGAACCATGGGCACTTTTTAAAATTGACTTGATATTCCTCTTTCTTACTTTTTGTTCCATAGAAAAACAACTTTCCCTCTCATTCAGACACTTTTCCTTGGAGATTTATTTATCCTTTCATTGATTTACCAAAGCGAAAACATTCTTGTAGGATGTCACAGAAATTTTAAAGTAACCAATTTACAAATATGCCTCTTCATTGACTGTCAGTAACTTATTCTGTCTTTTTTATTTATGATAAGAAATTCTGGGTAATTTTCCTAGATTTAATAATTTGTGTTTTCTTTACTTCTTTGTAAATGAATAAAAAATAAACATCTTAAGTTCTTTGAAGACCTGCTTTGAAAAACAGGATTTATGGCTAGGACACCATTTAGATTATATTGGAATTCTCCAGGTTTTAGTTTCAGCAGGTACTTATCTGTTCTGTTACTGCTGCTACACTGCTGGACTTCACTGGAGGGGCCATAAGTGGCCATTGGAATGGGCAGTTAAGCAAAAAGCTTGCAAAATTCTGATACTAGGCAAGTGCAGGTGACCAGAAAGGATATGCACAGAACACACTACCTCTGTGCTATCATCTGAAACTATCACTTGCAATTGTATATTGTGGCTCTTGAAATTTCAAATGTGCAGGGCAGTATTTCTAGTGATCAACCTATATGCATTCTAACTTAAGCTATTTTTGGAAAAGATTATGTTTCA
The DNA here is from genome assembly GCF_964035555.1 of Netta rufina. NCBI lineage: Eukaryota > Metazoa > Chordata > Aves > Anseriformes > Anatidae > Netta > Netta rufina. The sequence goes on along the minus strand of NC_140124.1, from coordinate 12,488,305 downwards.
GTCTAAGATGACCTCTGTTCTTCCACTACTTACTTACTTACTTACTTACTTTATTTATTTATTTATTTATCATTTAGTAATCCACTAATTTGTATAGTTAGGCACATTTTTTATTTTATTCCTTTTTCTGTTATTCTCAGATAAACCGCTCATGAAATTTAACATCATTGTCACCTCTTCAGTGCAGCTGGGGATATACTGTAAGACAGTGAATTCTTCTTCTTCTTCTTCTTCTTCTTCTTCTTCTTCTTCTTCTTCTTCTTCTTCTTCTTCTTCTTCTTCTTCTTCTTCTTCTTCTTCTTCTTCTTCTTCTTCTTCTTCTTCTTCTTCTTCTTCTTCTCTCTTCTCCTCCTTCTTCTTCTTCTTCTTCTGCCTACTACTTGGAGAATACATGGAGACTGCATGGAGACTGGAATGACTTACATAAAGAGCGAACCTCTACAATTACTTGGATGAATTCTACCATAAATCCTTTAACTGTAGGAACAGTGTCCTTCTCTCTGAACCATGAAATAATTCTAAATAAGATGACAAAGCATACCTAAGCAACTGCTGTATATTCCAGAATAAATTCAAATAATCATTTTCCTTTTCATTTAATTATGCCAAATATTGAAATTCTGGAGATACCTGACTCAGCTAACTATTTTGTATACTCATCATTTGTATGAATGTTTCCAACTCAAACCTTTCTATGATTCTGTGATTTTATGAATACTGCTCTGTATTCTACTACCCTACTATTCAGTGGCACAGGATTTCAGAGTGGACCACCACACATTATTTATGATCTCACATTATATTATTTGCATATAAACTACACTAATAAACCATTGTCTGGTAAAGGAGGTTCCAAAATATCAGACATATACCCAGTTTCAGCTACTGACTTATAAAAATCCCTTCGACCAGAAAAGAGTTCCAGGGATTCTAACTTGTGATTTGTATTCTCATTATATTTAACAACTCTTTACACAATCCATCTAGGTCAGTTTAAATGAATGCCTTGTTGCTACTTAGGTGATTATGGGTTGCAACTCATTTAATGTGCCCAATGATTCATGTTTAATTTATTGAACTTAATGAAGTATCTGAATAAGCTATGCATGTGTAGTACTTAAAATGCATGCACACCAGCACATACAACCCTATGCAGTATTTTGCTTAAGTAATCGGTTATTGATGTGTTAGAATTTGAGATATCATGTGACTTTTTATGTCACTCTTTATTTTAATCCTGCTTGCAGTAATGAGTCTGCCTGGGTTGACTGGCTAGCTCTCAGAAGCCCTACAGCTTCTATGCCAACAATAATAGTTCAGAATGAGTCCAGTTCTATGAATTTGTTACCTGGGCGTCTGTCACAAGCCACTAATTTGTGTTTGCATCTTATTTTGTTGTTGTTGTTGGGAAACTAATTAATGAATGCTCTTTGTTTACAGCTGGAGGTATGAATCTTCCCTCAATATCTGACAAATCAAAGGGTATTTGAGTAATACTCAATGTCTTCTGTAGAGATGTTCTTTCTGTATGATAAGGGTACAAAGGGTATACCTGTATGATTCTCTGAATCTCATGTACTTAAGTTTTTCATTAATGTGATGAGAGTGGACACTGCATCAGAGAAATCTGAGCCCTCTTAAAATTCAGAAGTTAAGGCCATTACTTTTGGCAGACATATATTTTTATGCTATTAGCCTATTCTGTTCCCAAGACTGTGCTTTCAGTTTTCATCATGATATAAAACCCTTGCAAGACAGAAGGATAAAAGAATCATGTTTAAATTATCTAGCAAAAATGTTCTTGGCTTAATGAAATCCACACTACCAGAAATGTTTTTTACCTTAAACACACTCCTTTCTTATCTCTAAACCACAGTATACACACTTATGTTTGATATCATAGATAAGAGGGAATTCAAGGGGGAATTAATTTGACATTCTTATCACCAAGTTCCAGAATTTTTTCTTCCCTCTATCCAAATGGCCAAATTCTGCTTTTCTTACTCACCAAACGCTGTGACTCTTATATGCTGTATTTTATGTTAAAGTATATATATAAGGTATATTTATATAAAGTATATATACATATAAATTAAAGTATATATATATATATATACTTTGTGTGTGTGTGGTTTTGACAAACCCTCAAACTAGGATAATAAGCAAGGAAGACTTCACTGTAATCAACTTCTATTTCTAAATTCTGCTGAAATACCTCACAAAAAGAAATAGTTATCTGCAAGATTTTGTATATTCCATCTGCTGAATATCTGGATTTTAAGCAGTGAAATATAATTCAGTATAACTTTTTCTTCCCAAATAATTCCTAAGTCAACACTGTAGTCAATACTATAGTGTCTGACTACTGGAATGCACTAGTTATAATGTTATCAAATAAACCTCAGGTCCCCAAGGAATAATGGTAATTCTATCCTTGTATTTACACAACTTACGCTAATTTATACCCCATAGTGGGTCAGAAAATGTTAAGTGCAAAGCAATATGACTGACAGCACATCAAAAATATTCACATATACACTGGAAAGGTGTCTAGCAAAGGCATCTAGCAAAGAGATCCAGATCCTAGATTTGTTTTTATTTTTAATAATTATTTTCTTATGTGTAAATCTAGTGCAAATAATTTTATTGGCACCACAAACATTTATAGCTTATAAAGCTAAGTTATCAACTTAGCTTCAAGAGAAGAATTTGCTGGCATAACAAATTCTTTTGCATTAAGTTTTAGATTATTTTCAGAATCATTTCAACAGTTGTCTAGCAGAGGTAAAATGGCATAGTTCTGCCATCAGGGTTATATCTTATGTCAACTGACATGCCAACCCTTGACTTGTATTTATTCAGAAACATTTCAAAGGCTTTACACATTCATCTGTCTAAAATCAAACTGAAGCTACACAAACCTATAGCCAAACACCTACACATAAGCCAAGCTTGAAATGACTCCCTGGTCTTTAACTGTAATGATTCTGAGAAAATGGGTTGCCTTATGGAAATTTTTCTACAAGACAGAAAAAAAAAAAAAAAAAAAAAGTCCTGTTGCCCTAAACATATATTGCAGTTAAAAAATGAGAGGCTAATGGCAAACCTCAGTGCTATTAATTCTTTTGTGTTACTGAGAATTCCTTTTTGGATGTTATAAGCGATAGCAAGATCAGAAACACATCAATGTGAAGGTAAATTTTGATGTCATTTTAATTATTTTAATTTCTTTAAAAGAAAGATTATATGTTTATGATGGAGCTAAGTTGGGTTGTTTTCTTTTGTTTGTTTGTTTGTTTGTTTTTTCTTTTAGCAAAATTCCCAAGTTCTCTCTTTTGCAAAGGCTGGGCTTTCTATACTTTTGAGGAGTTAAGTTAAGGTTAGGGAGAATAGGTAAGGCAGTTATTGCTCCCAACTGCAAGTTTATGTCCTCTACAGTGAATTTACATGTCTCCAGGTAATGCCTCTTCCTTGTCTTATGCAGATTTGTCAGCTGTTCCCCTATAATGTCTTTCTGGCTCTCCTGTCATTCTCAATCTTGCTTCTGCAGATTTTGAGGATTCAGGTAGACATAGGGAAGGATTTAAGCAAATCCTTAATAAACACAAAAGACAGTGAGCTATATACTATACTGAATAACAGGGCAAAACTGCTATTTCTTCACTATTTCACTGTGCTTTCAGATCTGTGAAGCTGAGCTAAGCAACACTAACCATAATGAATTTATATTGCCTACATGTTGACTGTCATTTAAAGACAGACCTCGAAATTATTTAGAGGTGAAGCATCCATCATAAAATGTGAACTAACTGTCTCCTTTTCAGTTACAATGATAAGAACTCCTTTTGACCCTAAAGAAAGTTTGGAAAGTCCTAGCTGGTAGATATTCTTTCTCCAAGACCAAGAAATAGAATAGTTCTGTAACGAATGTAATAAAGCCCTGTACCCTATATCCAGATGGTTCACTAACAAGCAAGTAGGAGCTAGAGTCCATCACCTATCCAGCAGTATCCAGAGTAGTAGTACGTTGCTACTTGAGCATCTGGATAAAATTACTTGCTATTCTGTAGATTTCCTCTAGTGTCTAGGAAAAGTTCCTTAACTAACTGAACATTAATGATTCTATGATTCTAACTGATATTCTATTTCACATTTATAGTGACGTCAGTAGTTATAATAGTATTGGCGAATAAATGCATTACAGATTTTGTATGTCTCAGCTACTATGGTAATAGAAGCAATATAATTTCCATAGAGAAACAATTTTTGCTTTGTTTTGCAATATGACAAATTATGACAAATAATCCATGACTGAACCTGATCTTTAGAAATATCTTTGAAGTATATTGTACCATTTCTTTCTCTTGTGAGAGTCTTGGGTTAGTTACGTTCTGCCTGTATTGCCTCTAATGGAGAGTTTATTGTCCTAAATGCATCTTCATTGGCAACAAGGTTTTCAGTCTGAGTTTCCTGGCTGCAGCCTACTGATTTCAGAAATGATATATTTCAATTTCTGCGAGAGATGGACCTCTAATTGCCTTTCCTGATGATGTCAATATATATATTACATGTATTTGTTAAATTGCTCAGCAACACTTAGCAGTATATATCCTGTGAGAAGTCAGTTTCATTTCATGCTACACAGCTTTTCTTTCTTCCTTTAACTCTATACAATGGCTTAGCTCCCTGTTCACCTCTATGTGCTGGGGTTGTGTGATCAGAACAACAGTAGATGCAATCAAACTCACAATTAGACCATGATTCACATTATGTAAAAGATTCATCATTCCAATTGATGTGAAATGACATGTGATCTCTAGGCACTGATTGCACAAGGCTTTAATCTCTCCACACACTGAACTCTGTACCTTCAGTGGTTCAGCAAATCTTAGTTGTAATCATTTTTCAACTATTGCCTTTCCATGATTTCATTATGAAGAGTATAACAATGAGGTCTTTTTCTACTACTTCTTTTAAATGTCAGAGAGTGCTGATTACACAGTTAGCATTCTGATAGTTGACCTTTTGGGTGCAAATGGTATGAGACTAGTGTTTTTTACCATTTGGGGGTTAGGTGACAGGTGGCTTTTTTTTTTTCTTTATCCTAGCATTCCTCTTTCCCTTCTTGGCACACTGGGTCAATCACTTACAAACTTTTTGAAGACAAGTGCATAGTGGTTTCTTTTAGGAGCTCAATCCAAAAAGCAGATATTTTTGGTAATTTCTTAGGTGAACAGGCATCTTAGGTTAGAAGACTTCTAAATGCCAATGTTCAGGAAAAGTGACTCCTAACCATAGCCTACATCTTCCCTAAAATTACTGGAGATATCAAAAATAAGACTCTATATTGACATCTCTGGAAGACTTCAAGTATCTTTTCTCTGGCCTGAGCCATATACATACACCATCTCACATACACCAGCGCAGGTGTATGTGAGATGTGAAGGAAAAGCATAGCTCTGCGTAATGGCTACTGATTGGAAACTGCAGTGATTTATCAGGCAGGGGTTTTCCAGCCTTGAATCCTAAGTAAAGGTGTTTTTGTCTTTAACGCCTGTGAATGACAAGGGATACATAGATGCTAATATGTAAGACTAAACTCTCTTTCAAAGAACTGAGTGGCACTTTTTTCATTTGTGAATACTTTATCCAGATGAAAAATCCTTTGAGACATATATATCAAAATTTAAAAACATAAATAAATAAATCAGAAATATGTAAATTGTTGTGGTTTTGGTCAAGAATTGAAAACATTTATTTCTAGAACTGTAAAAAATAGTTTTCAGCTATTTTGTAATTCAGGCTGTCCTATATTTTTAAGTAGGAAATGCAGATTATTAATGATCAGCCATAAAATGTAGTCATTTGCTTCTGATAGACTATTGAAACTATTCACGCCCGGAGTTCTTTTAATTATTTTTTTTCTTCAGGATCAAAGAGAACCAGAGCCAAAAGCCACTGGAAGTAGGAGATTAGATAAGGCTTACAGATACCAAAAATAATATTTTGTAGTTGGAAATACCATTTTCTGCTCACACATGCTGTAGCACAAAAGCTACATTTCCCAACCAGAATTACAACACACGAAAGATGTTTTGGAGACCTCCTGAATTCCAATAGGAACTTTGCTGTTGTTGTTATTTCTAACACTATTGAAAACTGGGTTCGGATGCTGTAAAATTGGAGAGCAGATGAATTTTTCAAGACTGAAAAAAAAAGAAATCATTTGGGATTTTCTTTGTTTGCTTGCTTGTTTGTTTTCTCACAGATGCAAATGGTGTGTTCTTATGGATCATATCTGTTACCACAGGTTAAGACTTTTGTCTGATGAAGATTTGGATTCCATTTCACATTCCTATGATTTGATTCCAGTTTGCGCACCACTAGTAAAGCCTCTCAAATCATGGTGTACTGAAGCTTTCTTTATATATATAGTCACTCTGAAACGCTTAATTCATAAAAACTAGTGCATGTGTTGTAAGCTAAGCAGAGTGATACAGGAAGGTCAAATCATCTTGTCCATCTTAAAATTGTTGACTCAGTTTTTAAAGCCTTTGCCTAAAATAGGTGATCTCTATACTTTTACACTTGATCTTGTAGTCTTCACTATTGACAGGAGGAATAAAAACTCATCAATCTCCATGGAGCTTCAATGCCTTTGGAAAATTGCTTGCTCACTTACAGTCAACCTTTAACAACACTATGCCATACTATCTGAGTATTATTACCTATTACTAGGTAAGTAACATGGCATATCTGTGGCAGAGCTGAGCCTTGTATAAATGCATTTACAGGTTGTTTTTTTATTTTAAATTTAATTTTAAAAGTTTTAGTAATTTTTAAAATTTCATATTCATGACCTATTCTTTTAAGTTCTTGTCTTTCTAGCAACAGGATTAAAAAGTGGCATTTACTAGCAAAAGTCTATATATTTTCTTTTGTTTCTAGAAAACAAAATTTCTTTTCTAAGAAAATAAATCTTATGGGAGGGAATAAAAAAATCAGTCTTTCCTCACTCAAAAAACTAAATGGGGCATTTCTACAAATATTCTGTCTATTTGTCTACCAATTTGATTAATTACTTAAGACTGGAAGAACAAGGACAAGGAAAACAGCAGTGATTTCCCCTGAGCAATAAATGTGATTCACAAATACAGTAATTCCTCCCCCCCCCAAAAAAAAAAAGATTCAATTTCTCAGCAGTTGTAAATATGTAGAAATACCTCACTTGTAGCTTCATTTATTGTTATTAATATTTATTATTAATATTGTTTGCAAGTTATTGTAACTATATAAGGAATTGGACTTTTTCATTGCAATTTTTCATTGCTTTTGGAAAATATTTAATTGGGTAAATACTTGATTTTAATTAATCAGACAATAAAAGTCAATGAGCAGCTGGAAATTCTCTGAAGCACTTCTGTTTGCAAAGCACTATGTGGATGGTTTAACTTTAAATGTCATGATATTTATTTATTTATGTCATGTTTATTTATTTATTTATTTATTCTGCCCTAAGTAGACAAATTTTTTTCAAAATAGAAATAGCAAGATGTTTTATTTATTTATTTATTACTTTAAAAGTTTTATATATGTTTTAGGGAGTGGACATATGATTCTCAGCTATGAGATTATTGTAATTTGGCAAGTTGCTTCTGATCCATATGAAAATGGTGGACAAGTCTCAAAGTCTCTTAGGTGGGAACATCTTCCTCCTAATGCTTCATCCTAGAATTTTATTTGCATATTACCTTTAGTTTCTTGACAGAGGCTATATAGGCATATGGAAGATAAGATTTAATAATAAGAGATAAAATGAAATAAATCAGTACTTATATAGTAAATCTAAGCCTGATCAAAATATTGTCTCTTAATTCTTGAACAAAAAATCTTAATTCTTGAAACAGAGAATCAGATGTCATGCTCAGAGCATTTTTAAACACATAATATAGACTTAATTTTGACATGTGGGCTTGGATTTACAGAAAATTAGCTCATCTGCCCTGGAGAGACGTCTTATGACACAAACAGGAAAACACTTAGGCTCATGCTCAACTTAAGCATTAGATACCACTATTGAAGTCTATGAAACCAATCTGGTAATTAGTATGTAAGTGTTTTTTTTTGTTTGTTTGTTTGTTTTTTTTGGATAATGACCACAGAATAGATGAGCAAAAGAACAAAATTAATAATATGGGAGAAGTTCTTGCATCTAGAGAGAGATTCTCAAAAAAAAAAAAAAAAAAATCACAAAACAACAACAACAACAACAAACCACCAACAATGAACAACAACAACAAACACCACCATCACAACAACAAAACAGCATTTGCCTGTGGTTTGGATTCCTGGACATGGAATTCCTGTGCATGTAAAAAATCTGTAGTATGTCTCCTGTTGTGATATGGGAGTAACTTCATAAGCTCAGTGCTTTTCCTAGCCTTATGTATTTCCATTTCCAATTCCAGTCTTCAATAAGGGAGAAAAAATGGTATAACTAATGACACAGACTTAGGAGAGATCACTCATCTATTTAACATATGTAGATATTTCACTGGTACTATTTAAATGGCCAAAATCTATCCCAAAGGCCATTTACAAGAAAACACTCAGCTGGCCATTCGATTTTGATAGATGTAATTTTTTTTCTAAATAAGCTTGACGTTCATTATAATAGAAACATATGTCGATGGTAACAGTGTTGAGGGCCATGTGCCAACCCTCCTTTGTTGCTGCTGATTGAACACTGGAACCCTGACTATGTTCTGGCTGCTTCCAGCTAGGGCTGCAGATGTTGATTTTTGCTCTTCTACTCACTGAGCGATAGACACATCCAATTATACCTATCACTAACAGGAATCTTTATGCACTTGTAATTTATTTCTTAATCAAAACAAATCTAGAGATGGAAATTGAGGTTAAAAGATCATGTTTCATGTGTGAACATATGATATTAATTATTAATTTTCCATTTCTATTCAACCATGATTTGCCAGTTCTTCTCTGTTGATTGCAGCCATCTGTTACATCATCACTTTGCAAGGGTTGATCTTTAGATGCATAGCACTATCAGGAGATAAAATTTTCTTAGCATTCCTTCAGGAAGAATTTAGAGATAAAATATAGAAATTTAAATTTAAATTTAGAAATGCTGTAATCACTAAGGGTCTCTGTAGCACAGTAATCTCTTCATATTTTCACCAACCTTTTCCTCGAACCCTAGCAGGTGTAATGCTGGTAGAGTTTGTCAGCTCTATTTTCCATTGAGCACTTCAAACAAAATCAGCTGGTGGTATTGGACTACCTAGGGAGTCACCTAAAAATAACACCTTTTAGGAAAAAAGTGAACACTTGTTGAAGTGTTGATACCTAGCAGGTGCTTTCAGGACTTGTGCCACAGTCCTGAGAGTACCATCAGACTCTTATATCTCTTCCCTACTCCTAGTGGTTTAGCTGACAGTCTTCGAGGTCTCAGATATGGTGTCACTGCGTAAACCTGGGTTAGACTTCTGTGAAATAAGCTGTGTGAGAAAGAACTAAAAGAAGGCTCATCTGCGATCTTCACCAGTGCAACCCTTGTCCCTTGGCTGAATTTAAGCTCAGGTTTGGCCCTTGCCTGGGCTATGCCACAGGTATGCCTGTGCCTGGCCTTGGATCTTGCTGTTCCTGACCCTGTCTTGCTGACTTACCTTGTCTTGACTGCACACCTGTCTCATCCCCGAAGACTTGTCTGGAGATCAATAGACTGGCTGATGATGTTGGCTATCATCAGAGTGTTGCTCTTCTTGTTTGGGTCCCGTGGGACACTACTCCTGCCTGCTTTGCCATCATCCTTGCATTCTGGCTCATCTTCCCTTGTGGATCAGCCCACGTTTACTGGGGCTACATAAGAGTATAACTGACAACATAAGATTAAGAAAATGCATTCCAATAAGCCTAAATTAGCGAGTAATTACAGGAGTAAATTTTCAAACAAAAACAATACTTATTTAAATATAAGTAGAATTTTATCTCAAAATCATAGAATCATAGAATGGCTCAGGTTGGAAGGAACCTTAAAGATCATTGAATTCAAACCCTCCTGCCATAGACAAGGACGTCAGAAATGCTATTATATGTCTTCTTATGTATATATCTAAGATTTAACCTTTAAAGAAGAGATACATTTTGAAACTTTCTCTAAGGGCTATGGTAAAAGACCTTTACAGAATTTGGTTGCTGTCTTTCAACTCAGATGTCTACAGTCACACACCTGCCACACATTAGGCCTATGTAAGACAGCTGGCAGAAAGCAATATGTTTGTATGCCTCAGGACCTTTCCAGACTGGTATCGTAGTGTAGATTAGTGACAAAAGTGGTATTAAACTAAGGTGTGTGACACCTCCTATGCCTCCTGCAGATCAGGCACTTTTTCTTATGCTGACTTTGAAATTAGGGTGGTGTCATCCAGGAGAGCTTTGGAACAGACATGGGCAGTAATTTCTTAAGCTGTTGCAACAAGAGTCACTAAAGCTCATCTTCCACATTATTAAATATTAATTATATACATATACGCACAGAGATATGCACACACAATTAATTCATCCCTTGTGTAATGCTGTATGCTTAAAAGACAAAGAGCCAGAGTTGGTTTTCTGTTTCTACTAAATCAGCATATTTGTCCTTAGACACAGCTACTTTATGCTTTATATAAGAATTAAACATTGTTTATAACTGCACTTTTTGATTTCATTCAGGTAGATATCCATCTGAATGAAAGAATTTACATTTTGATTTCGTGCCCATTATATGCATATATGCATATATGAAACTTTTGTGAACAAATTAGGCATCTGGCTCAAAAAATGTGTCTACTTATGGCTAAGCAAGTGTTGTTTACTTTATACAGTTTATATGTACCTATTATTTGCACAGTTGCTTTCAAGGAAAATAGTTTCTGAACTTAAATAATATAACGAGCATTACGACAGAATATTACTAGGACCCTCTAATGTGTTTAGCTTTTTTATTTTTTTCTTAAAAACTTTTTTTTTTTTTTTAATAACTATTTGGGTTAATTACGACTGTAAAATATTTTCAAGTTCCTATACACACTGCATAATTTTGAAAGAGTATATTGTGAGTTAAATGATGTGAAAAAGTACTAAATGTTTTATAAACAAGAAAGGGAGGAAAAAATATTTTTTCCCTGGTTTCATAGGGATTGTACCAGATAATTAAAAAAGAAGTTGTAGTGGATAGCAGACTTACTATTAATGCTATTTCTTTACATAGCACAGATATTGCTGTGATGCTTCCTCACTACTTTTTTCTGTTTTAAGATCTAAGATAGAAAAACTATCAACTAACATTTTTTCTTTCTTTCTATTTTGTTTAAAAAGAACAACTTTGGTAGCTACATCAGGTGATTGTCTCCCTCTACTCAGTTCTGCTGAGGCTGCACTTCAAGTACTGTGTTCAGTTTTGGGCCCCTCACTATAAGAAGGACATTGAGGAGCATGTTCCGAGAAGGGCTATGAAGCTGGTGAAGGGCCTGGAACACAAGTCCTGTGAGGAGTGGCTGAGGGAACTCAGATTTTTTGGTCTGGAGAAGAGGAGGCTCAGGGGAGACCTTATTCCTCTCTACAGCTACCTGAAAGGAAGGTGTGGGAGGCCTGGAGGTTGTCCTCTTCTCACAGGTAACTAGTGATAGGACTAGAGGAAATGGCCTCAAGTTGTGCCAGGGGAGGTTTAGGTTGGAAATGAGGAGCCATTTCTTCTCGGAAAGAGCAGTCAGGCATTGGAACGGTTTGCCCAGGGAGGTGGTGGAATCATCATCCCTGGGGGTGTTTAAGAAGTATGAAACCGTATTTATTTTTCCTTTTTCTTCTTCTTCTTTATTTATTTCTTTGTTGTTTTTTGTTTGTTTGTTTTTTTGTTTGTTTGTTTTTGAGAAAATGATAAAGTCACCAGCAGATAGGCAGAACAAAGGCAGGACCTTCTAGGTCCTTACCGGGCGTTGGAGCACTATCCCTGTTCCTTCCCACCTAGCAAGCCCTCTGGCTGTGTTGGTCCCAGGCCTCACATAAACTGACCATTTTTGATACATGCATGGAAGAATCTCTTGCAACAAATCAATATACAGATAAAGTGTTCATATGCGCATAACTACTGTAGTGTCGATTCTCCTTTTAGTTTTTATGCTGTATTATGATGTGTCAACAAATACAGGTTATACAAGAATTCTGAGCTCCGAGGCTGCACTGTACAGTGCTGTATTGCTAAACTTATAGTTATTTTTCCCTTATTAAGCTTTTCTAGGAAGCAGCTAGCTGGTACATGAAGATTTCTTGACAGCAAAGTGTCAGAAAAAGGTAACCTCCTCCTCCAGTGTGTCCTCCCTGATGTTCCTTTTTCATGAACTGTTATAAAACCTAAGTAAGTATAACCTGTTAAGAGATCATTGTGTGAATGATAATTGTGGTTCTGACAGACCAACTATGCCTAGCTAGTGTTGTGTTGTGGTCAGAGATCATAGAAGTCGAGATGCTCTAAGATCTAAGCACCGCTTCAATTAATGACATTGATATTTTTTTAGTAATACCATTCAGGTCTCCAGAACTCCTTTGGACAACTGGGATTTCATAATAGTGATTCTCAAAGGAACTAGTAGGAGTGCACAGTTGGGAATCTACAGCTGAAGTACGATTAAATAGATCTTTCATGCTCTCTTTGTTAATAAGTGATAATAGTGGAAGTCTGGAAGCAGAATCTGGGTGGCTTGATAAATAATGATGGGAGAAAAAAGAACAATAAAGGACAAGGTGTTACAATTTGATCCAGTCTCCCTAATAGTCAGATAACACATTGTAGAAATCTTTGCTTTACTCACAGGATAGGTTGATATGTAGGGCTCTGATTCTGATATCACTTCCCACTTGTTCATGGTTATAAGACATTTCCAGGACAGCAAGGATAAAAATTACAAACTCTGTAGATGCTCAAACCAAAAAAATTATGTTGAAAAAATGTTTAGTTTAGATATTTTTCTGGAAATAACCTCTCTCTTCATTTAGTTCTCTTCATTTTTATTGTTGACAGAGCTTTGCCACTTAGCAACATGGAAGAAATTAAATTGTTGGCCAATATACAACCAACAAATTGAATCTTTGGCAGGTATAAGTACTGATGTCCACCTACTGAGCCTACTTCAGTGTTAATACCTACAGCATAACCTAATCCTACTTTAAGAAGAGACTTTAAAACCATCATCTGTGATTCCAGTAATGCTGGACATCACTTGAATGGAACATCTTTTATTGTGTTTTCTGTTTGTTTTCACAAGTCAACAAGGATGCACAAAGTAGTTTAGCACAAAAGAAGTACCTCTGGTGAAATTCTGCTTACAACTTTGATCATAATCCCACAGTTTTCCAGTGTCAATTTGGCCTAGAATTCTATGAAGTAAAATTTGTTTTAGCTTTCCTTACAGCAGAAAGTGACAGTAGTCTCAAAATTTGAAACAGTTTGTCCATTTAGTGTTTAGTATAGTGTTATTGTTTTGTTTTGTTTTGTTTTGTTTTGTTTTGTTTTGTTTTATTTTATTTTATTTTATTTTATTTTGGATTCAGTAGCTGATTAATCAGGAAGTACAATGTACACATAGAGATTAATTCCTTAGACTGATTGCCAGAGAGGAAAGGTAAAAGCATAGAGTAGAGCTTGAGCTAGTTCTTCTGTTTTTTCTTCTAGTTCTTCTAGTTTGTTTTTTTTCTTTTTTTGTTTTTTTTTTTTTTTTTTTTCAAACTATTGTGATCTGCTCAGTTCCCCAGAGTAGGGATTTTTTGTCTCTTTTTTTTCCCCTCTGCACTAGACAGATGCATCAACAAACAGTAGGAGGGCTGGCCCATCTTCACTGATAATAGCATGAAGGATAATTTTGCCATGTGACTCACTTTCTTCTTTGACTCTAAAAGACATTTGAAAAAGGAGTGGCATTAATTTAAATAGATTTCTCATAAACAGGATTTGCTAAAAAAAAAATAAATAAAATAAAAATAAAACAAAACCACAAAATCTTTGCTTTAATCTCATCTTAAAAAAAAAATACAGGAAAGAAAAAGTCTACTATGATGTTCTGTCATGTAAAAACGTTAAAGAAAAATAAAAATATTCTCTTAGTGTGTATATAGAATATATCTAAGGAAATGCATTTACGGTAAAGTATTGTTACCTCTATACACATCACTGCTTTCTTAGTCTGTCAAGGAAAAATAATGTTTTTTACTACCTCCTGCTCTTTTATAGCTAGACCCTCATCTAACCTTGACCAGGGTCATGGCATGGAATGAATTGATAAGACATACTTCATTTAGGATTAAATAGCAATGAGACTGACAGAACCTAGAGGGGCTTTCAGTCCTAATAGAGAGTTTATCAGCACTCTTATGGAGGAAAAACAATATGACTCGGATTAGTCACTTCCTATGTGTCGGTCACACAAGACAGACGCACCCAGGAGGCTAATCTAATGCATTCTCCCTACATTTTAAAGAACAACAAAGGTGTTAAATATGTGAAATATAGAAGTATTCATAGCTGTCTGTTACTGTGATATGTGTTGTTCCATTTTCTGGGCTCCCTTCCTTTGTTGTTCTTTTGTTAATCTGTGCAGGTTTTCCTGTGAGTTGATGGATTCTATTACATTTGCTGTGGCATGGGAAACTTAATTTTGTTTCCCTTCTAGCATCTTAGCACTAAGATGAATATTTATTTTATGTCATATGAGTAAACAATTTGTCAGAGGGACATTTCACATGTATTTCAGGATGTCAGTATGACACTAGGTCCTATGTCTAATGTGGAAAATAAAAGAGAAGGTCTAAGATACAACTGACACTCCACATAGCAGAAGATTTCACTGTAAATGGAAAACAAAAACTTGAACACAAATATTGGAAGTATCTAAACAGAACTCTGTGCTTTTAGTTCCTCTATATTTTCTTCTCAAAATGCTTAGTCCAGACTAAGTCTTCAGTCTGGAAACAGGCTCAGAAATCCAGTTTATTTTTTTCCACCAGCAGCGTAGGCTTCTGATTGCTGTTACTATGGCAATTTATACATAAGTATATCAGACTAAAACAAACAAACAAACAAGCAAACTGTAGTCCAAAAAAAAAAAAAAATCATGGGTCAGAATAATCTGTCTATTGATGAATCTCCAGGAATTGCCATGCTACACAGTTACCTGCCTGCGACCTGCCTCTCCTTACTTGTCATTTCATTGCCTCACAGACGGACAGTTACAGGCCAAAACCAAGCCAGGAAGTATGCTAACAATCTAAAACTACTGGTGATGACCTGTCCATGCATTTGTTAGTGTTTTGGTCTTTTTGAGTTTACTTGTATAGATAGAGCCTACAAATTTTGCTTTCCTTGTCTTATGCCAATCTCTTCCTAAAGAAGAGGTGCAGTTCAGGCTTACAGCTCAGGCCTTTTATGGAATGAGGAGAGAGATGAATATACCATTTCAATAAAAGAACAGGGATGTACTGGATGTAGTTCTATTCTGTATGTAGTCGGTAAAACCAGATGTAAAATTATACCTATCCAAATATGGATAAGCATCTATATCGAAGGTTAGTATCACTTCCATATTCTGGACAACTATTCTGGGTCCTCTTAAAGAATTTTTCTTCACATGTTTTTGCTGTAAAAACATCTCTGTTCTCCTTCTAATATTTTGTTATGCAACAAGAGTATTCTCCGTGTTTTGTAATGTGACTTGTGAACAACCAGTCTAAAAACCCTGACCTAGAATTTTCTCAGATTTCAGGAGATAAAAAATGTCACCTATTAGTTGGACAGCTAAAAATTATCTTTTTTTCTTCAGATAAATAAGAAAGAATTTATTGATTTGTGAGTTGTAAAAGTTGAAGTGTTACTTTAATATCTCTACATGCTTGTTTTAACTGACATTTGTATTTGAAACTGGAGGATGCTAGTTACAGGAGCATACCAACTCCAAGACCCAGGAGAGTACACCATAATGATACATTCATGTATATTGATTTTGATTTTATGCACTGTACATTTAAAAAAAAAAAAAAAAGATATTATAAAATGTTGCACTTATTTTAGTAGCAGCACACATTTATCAATTCAATAAAACTCAGTTCAGCATTGTAAATGCCTCTGAACTGATTTATTTTAAAAAGCAGTCTTAGAACTACTTATGCCTTTGTCCATTATTTAGATTGTGATTTAATTACATGGCAATGAGGCTGTTCTCTAGCCGTCTGTAAAATTAAGACTGTATGTTTTTACTGGTGGCTTTTACTGATCAGTCTTTTCAACAGACTCATCTAAATACTTTTGAGCTAATTAGGAATATTTACTTTATTTTTATTCACAGTAGAACTGCAACATGGATGGAATTTACTATTAGAAAAGGAAGTACCTGTACAATGAGTTTGAAATAAACAATTAATCATTCAGTCAGTCTTGTGTGAAGCCAGGAGCTGGACTTGATGATGCTAGTGGGTCCTTTCCAACTTGGCATATTCTGTGATTCATTGTAATGATTCTTATGAATTTATGATAAAATCATAATTTCCCATATTATCTATGGCTTTGCCATAGATATCTTGTGCAATCTTTAACAAATCAATCCAACTGTCTGCTTTACTCTCCTACCTACAAAACTGAGAAAATGCATTCTTACTCTCAAGTTTAAAACATCTTGTTTATTAATGATTCACATTCTTCAAGTCCAAGATTAGTTTTTATAGGACCTAGAGTCCTATACAAATGGAGCTTCACTGATGATTGTGGATCTCACATACACTCATAACAGAAATATATAAGAGAAGCAACAGGTGAATTCCCTAGCCTAGATGGCACTTCAATATACTAACTTTTCTTACATGCTTATCTTATAAAATAAAATGATGAGCCTTTCCAAATATTTATACTCATAGATTTCAGTGAGTTAACTCTGCTGAGATCTTTACGAGCCCTTCCACAGACAATGTATCATTTTCATTTAATTTTCCAGACATGTACATTTTATGGTGATGAACTTGTAACCAAGATTAAATGACTTGAGCTTGACTGAATGAAGTCACAGTTCTACCTTTTCTAGGAACTCCAAGGCTCCCAGGATTTCTGCATGCTTAGTTTTCATTAATTCAAATATAGCTGTTCATGTTAATGCATTTTTGCTGACCATGTCCTAAAGAACTTGATCACTCACCTAATTCTTTATTATCTGTTGCAGTATTTCTTTCACAGAACTGTTCTTAATAACATAAAGTAAATCTTCAGTGCATTTCCCTTTTTCTGCTGACCTACAAGTGGATTAGGTGAGAGTATAGGACAAATATTTTGATTGATCTTTTCTCTCTTGCAGTGTAATCTGTGCAATATAAATATGGATGTGAATGTATGCTAGTGGCCAGTTCTCTATTAGGGTGAATTTAACAATGTATTTTGGCTGATCTAACATCTAGCTCCTGTGCTAGTGTCTGGCTACTGCCCTCACCCCTACTCTTAGGCACAGACTTCCACTTCTTCCCTGGCACCATTCCTAGTGCTTGTTAGGCTCTTGGAGGAGCTGGTTCTGCTCAAGAAGCCTGCATAAAACCAACACAAGGTAAATAAAAAATAATTATTTTGGTATATTTACTTACTGAGACATCAGCCAAATTACAAACAAAACAGGTCATCTCTTAGGTCATCTGTCATTTTATAAATGCCTTTAGAAAATCCTGATGGAGACTTTCTACATTTTTTCTACAGCAAGAATAGGAAGGACATCCCAAAAACAGCATATGGGTGTGGCCTCAACACTAAAACTGTTATCTTCAGTTTACTTGAAATCTCACCCTAATGGCTGACAACTGATGGCATAAAAGCTATTCTTTCAATTAAAATGATTGCCCACTATGAAGCTGGAATATGTGAATGTGAATAAAATACATGGGTTTTCCTTTCTCTTTGTTTTCTTTCCTTTCTTTCCTTTGTTTTTCTTTCCTTTCTTCTTGTGGTTAAACAGATGTACATTTCCCAATTTCCAGATCTAATGGTGGTTGTTGGAAGCAGTATGTGTTTAAATCAGAAGCTTTTTTTTTTTTTTTCTTCTTCTTCACTCTAATTAGTCTTGAATTTGATTTTAAGAATTTCAGGTATTTGTTGTTTATCATAAATATAACGTGTTCCTAATTTAACAATGATAAGCAGTATGTTTAAAGTTTCAGTTTGCTCATAACTATCAGTGGTTTAATGAGATTTAATAATCAATATATGATGTTTTCATAGAGAAGAAAATATTTAAGCAGTTTAAATGCTTTGTAAAATATCTGACACAACTAAGCAATTAACTGTTTCTTTTAAAGAAAATTTTCCTAAACTCGGAGAGGGAGTTTTAGTCAACAATAACCACCCTTCTAATCTCAGTATGCAAAATATTTTCTAAATGACCTGTCACTTAATGATGAAAGTTAATTTTGAAGCATTATATGAGGAGAATATAAATGATGGCAAGTTTGCTCTGATATTTTATATCTTAAAAGTAGTATGGATTGTTAAAGCTAATTCTCTGATAATTTTAATTTTAATAAAAATTCATTGACATTCTGTAATTTTGACCTGTGGTTGTGAGGGATAGGTACTGATAGGTAATCTAATAAACAGATTGTCAAAAAATACCTTGCTTCTTCCAATTCTTACAAAAGAGAAATAAAGATACGTATGGTATAAAAAGTAACAAAGAAAAATGTGTATCTTTGGGAATGTTTCTCCTGATTAGCTGAAAAGAGTAAGAGCTCAATAAGACTTTGCTGCTGTTGCTGCTGGTTTTTGTTGTTATTGTTGTTGTTGTGTTTTTTTTTTTTTGTTTGTTTGTTTTTTGATTGTTTGTTTGTTTGTTTTAAGCTTGAAAGAGCTTCTAAGCTCTTCTAATTTAATTCTGATTTTAGCTGTGGATTAAGTTATAAAAGGTACCAGAATATATCTTTGCTATCTTTACAGTTTAGAAAATGTTATGGAGGTGTAATGCTTCCTATTTCCATCAGAGGGTACTATAAACACGTCTAAAACTTTTTTGGTTTCACCTGCAAAGAAATGGATGGTTTTTCCCGTTTGGAATTTCTTGATCATTTTCAGTGTTTATAAATTCTGCGTATCATCGGATATATTTGCCTTGCTGAAAACATGAGTGCTTTATGTAGCCTCATTAAAAACATTTCAAAACAAGTTTACCAAACATTCTGTTTTGCTTGTAAATATTCACTGGATATTCCATTTTTAAAAGGAGTCTTTTTCCAAAACTTCTGTCTGTAAAATGTCAATGAGGATGGAGCTAAAAGATGTTCCTTATGTACTGAACATCTTACACATCTTGGCAGTCAAAATACACTTTCTTTCTTTGTAGGTACAGAAAGTAATTCTGTCAGCACAGACAGGGCTTGAAAACCTGAAGTGGTGTGCTCAATATGTCTTGTACAAGCTTGTCTTATAGAAAAGCAGCAGTCACCTGCGGGTGAGGGGCTGGCCTTGGGGAGCTGCTGTTTGTACGTCAGTTGTTGTTCAGTTTCAGACACACAGGTTACTTGTCTTTGTACATCTTTTCACTTTATTTTCACAATGGTTTTCTATTCATGTGACTGCTTCAGGTTATGTGGTTCTC
Source organism: Netta rufina (assembly GCF_964035555.1). NCBI lineage: Eukaryota > Metazoa > Chordata > Aves > Anseriformes > Anatidae > Netta > Netta rufina. Next base: position 12,468,638 of record NC_140124.1, on the reverse strand, counting down.
CGTGTAAACAATGACCATTTGTATGCCAAAGACATTATTCATGTACAAGAAGGACATATATGTAATATTTATTCTCTCTCTCTCTCTCTCTCTCTCTCTGTCTCTCTCTCTGAAAATGTTTATTCTGTTTACAATGTTTGTCATCCAGGCAGGAAGGAGGAATAATGCCATGCAGCTTTGCTGGCCACAAATAAGAAATAATGAGAAGCGAGCAATTCGTGAACACAGGGACAAAAGCATTTGCATTGATGTTGAACAGTTACAGACTTCAGGGATTCCCTGAGAGTCGGGGCCTGTTGCACCCCCAGACAGGAGCATGGCAACCAAGTGCACCAGGACACTTCCAGCTCTGGGGATAGGGACAAGATGGGCCTGTGCATGGGCCTGGCTCAGCAGGGTCCATGGCTGGGCAAGGCAGGGCTGTGGAGAGCTGGAGACTGGCCTTGCTGCAGCCTCACTGTGTCAGAGACTGAAGGCCCCAGGGACCTGAAATGGGGTCCTGTGCCAGGGTTGGGGACTCCTAAGAGGTAAGAAGTGACAGGGAAGACGCCTCTGTGCCCTCAGCCCTGGGAAAAAAAAAAAAAAAAAAAAAAAAAAAAAGTTCATAGCTTTGTATACAGAATGGACTAATCCAAAACATGGTGGGAGTCTGAAGAAGCCTATCTGAGATGGTTGCTGATAACCATGTAACCCAGAAGGTACAGCACAGACTTTCTGTCATCTCCAGCCTCTATCATTTTGATTATATCATATCAGGTACTGTTTGTTGCTCCACACTGAACATAAAATGAGCTGTTTTTGTGTGGTCTGGCTAATATAGCAAAGTCTTCTGCCCACTCTTGACTGAGATCTTCACCTGTATGTGATTCTTCATCAAATTGAGGATTAAAGAGTGTTGGCTGTAAATCAAACTTTCAGGTTGTAGCATAGATATCCTTATAATATTCTCTTATGATAATAATCTATTGTTATGGGATTTCTAATAGGGTAAGGTGTTACTTGGCTTGTGGATACTGGGGCCTAGTGCATAGAAATCAAATGACATTTGCATGGCTCAAGAAAAATGCAAAATTTCTTGGATAGGCTACAGAAAGCAAATTAAATCAGACAAGAAACGTGTCAGTAGAGATTCTGCCTCATTTTATTTGTATTTTAAAGTAATGAGTTCACTTCTTATTTGTATTTGTTTCACGTACAATACATATGGTTTATTCACAACCACACCAACAACCTTCTTATGTCTTCTTTAAGCAAAGCTAAAGGTTGTGCAGCCCTGTGGGTGATATATGGGGAAGTTTGCTTTAAACCTATGTTCCTGCATATACAACCACCATGAGTTTGGGAGTCGGGCCCTGGGAGTACATCACACATCAGAATAATTTTGAAGCAACCTCCCAACATCACAGAGTGGCTGAGATTAGCAGGGACATCTGGAGATCACCAAGTCCAATGCCTCGGATCCAGCAGAGTGTGTAGCTCAGAACCATGCACAGGTGGAGTTTGAGTATCTCCAAGCTTGGAGACTCCAGAACCATTCAGAGCACCCAGCTGCAGAGATCAGTTGCCTTTACCATTTTTTTTTCTTGTTTTTAATGGAATTTCCTATATATAAGAAAAAATACATCAGGTGGAAATCTTAAGGAACATCTAAAGAAAACTAGACTGGTTTAGTTTGTTTGTTGATTTCTTAGGTTGAACTTTTAACATGACACACAGACAAGACTGAAAAGTGCATTGTAAAGAATGTCAAATTGTTGTGTGTCATATACTAGCCTTTTCTAGTATTTTTTCCCTTCCTGGATTTGACCAAAATCAAATGTGGAAAAGGAATTTCAGATGAATTATTGTTTGTTTATATATTTTATGAGTGCTTAAATTATTAAAATATTCATTTAGATGTGAAAACTAACATATAGCTAGAACATTTTTCTTTATAAAATACTATGATTGTATCACAGGTTAAAAAAAAATCAGGCAACATGTTTAAAACAATTTCACTTTCAATATGTAGTTTATATATGCATAGAATGATATATATAAAATAAAAGTGTAGATATGCAATATATAAATATGCATATTAAGAAGTCATGCAGCTTTTTGTTTGTTTGTTTGTTTGTTTTTGTAGGTAAAACTACTATAGTGAAGTTATTCTTGTGAATGAAACATAAGCAAAATTGGAATCTGACTCATTAAAAAAAAAAAAAGAAAAAATAACAAGTTTTTGATTAGTTCAGATTTTTAAACTGTAGACATAAAGAAAAAAAAAGTAGTTTAAAAACCTAACAAATTTCAGTTTATGAGTGTTGGAGGCATTAGCATTGAGTGTTTTTTTAACCTTCATTTCTATGTGTACTGAACTTAGGATCAAATTCTCTGTACTATATCCTGATTCCACTGAGGTAAATAACAAAACTCCCACTCAGTGTAATCCTGTACTCAGTGGTACAGGATTAGTCCCTCTAGTTTTTACTGGGGCAGAGGCTTTTTCCTTACTATTGTTGTATCTTCATATAAATATAGCAGCATTACTGAGAGCCTAAAGTTTCAAGCCATTGCCTTGCTCATCTTCTTAAATTCAGTGCCACATGGCAGATTTTTGTGGAGCCTTATCTCTCAAGCCAAAAAGAAAAGCATGATCACAATAGTCAGCTTGGCTTTTCTTCTCATCTCTATATGCACTTCAGTGCAGGAGAAGTTCAGACACCACAGAGCTTCAAATGGTTTCCTTTCAAAGGCATTAAGAAAAGAAAGGGAAACAAATATTGAGCTATTACAAAGAAGTTTTCAGCCAGTGCATGTTTATTAAGCTTACTTTATTCTATCCAGCATATTCAAAGGCATCTGATTAAACTGTCCCAAATAAAAAGGACAAAGCTTTCTTCAATCTGTGCAGTACAGATAAATAATTTTGTGGGAGATTTTTATCATCTCTTAGGCTCTGTACTGGAGACTTGAGGCATTTCAAACAGGCTGTGTGTGCACATTCTGAACAGTCCTGTTCAGAATATGCTAAAGTGTTGTGTCTGGATAATTGGAGAGAGAAAAGATTGTTTCTAATCACTAAATGACATACTTTGCAACTTTTTATACATACTCAGGCATATTTCTTGCTTCACACGTATTTTCAGTGAAATTACTGGAATGTGGCACAAGAGTAAGGGTGGGCCAACATAGCAGAGAGACTTTCTGTATGGCCCAGTATGCAGAGACCTTGTTGTGACCTTTGCCTGAATATCCTGCTTTCAACTTCATGTTCTCTAATGTTCCAGCTGTGAGTTAGCTTTTATTTACAGGTATTTTTGGAAGGGACCATTCAAAGATGAAAAGAAATACTGAATAATATATTCATTAAAATGGAGACAGAGGAGGACTATTTCACCCACATCCTTAGCTGTAAATTCTCTTGAAGTCAACATCTAACACTTTCTGTTATCTTCATGATGTATTTAATCATTTCAATAATTAAATCTGTTCCATATGAGAAATGTTGATTTTTATTGAATTAGGGAATTTAACTGTTCCTTTTTCACACTGTGCTTTAGTATGAAAATCAATAGGCCAAATCACTTTTAATCTACTTACACTTTCTTTTAAACTGGTGATTAGTAAACAAATGGAGTAACATTCAAACACTGTGACTAAACAGACAGTCCTCTTGCTTCCAATCTTTACTCACATTTTGTTCATCTTTTCCCTAGTTAATCTAAGAGATAGGCCAGATAATAATTTAACTTCAGTTTTATGCAAAACAGTATTGCCACCATAGTCACACATCCATGCTTCTGCTTGGAGATCAAGGCTTAGAGGTCGTGGCAAGGAGAGACTGAAACATTATATCTACAGTAATAAAAGAAAATTTAACTGTAACCTCATTTAAAAAAATAAGTTAAAAAATCCTTTTATAATATTTTTCTCATCTTGAAGTTACATATATGATAGAACTTCCATGACTGAGTTTAGAACACTCCAAATACATTAATTAAAAATGTACTTTGTACACATATACACCAGTCAGTAGCCATGTGGATCTGCAACTAAAAGTTTTAACCAGGAAAAAAATACCTTCACTTTCACAGCAAAAAAAATATTCACTTTCTCATTTGTGATATTTCCTTTCTGCTTGTTAATAGACCAAAACAGTTCCTAAAACCATTACCACCCACTTCTGTTTGCTCTGTTTTGTTCTGTTTGCTCTGTTCTGTTTGATGGTAGGGAAAGTGAATCCCACTGAAGAGAAGATTATGCTGAAGATGATGTCTTCGCTGAAGAGTAATTACTTTAAATTGTGGTAAGTGGATCCCAGATACAGAGTTTACTGTGGGTCAGCACTACCTATAGCTATCACTCTTCTTCTCTACCACTAGTTACTGCAGTTTGCAGTTATTTATGAGCAAGCATTGCACATTCTACGGCTGACTCAAGCTCACGGAGGCAGTAATCAGGTTCTGTTGCTCCTTGCATACATGTAAATGTCTCTTTAACTGGAGGTGCCCACATTTTTCTAACCCTTTCATCCTGTCTCTAGGAGACAGATAATAAAATTAATGAAAGTAGGTTTTATTGCACGTTTGGGAAAGTGATATGCCCTTGTAGCTCTGGATCAGCAGTCTCTGATTTCGTATTTGCATGAGGTTAATAAAGAAAACAAGACAATTGATATAATACCCTCTCCAGACAAGATTTTTCTAACTGATAAAATACTTTCATGACCACAACACTGCAATACATTAGCTTTCCACTGCAAGTGATACCTCTTTCATGATAGTTTTGGGGGGCTTAAAGTTGAACTGCTAGGGATATGGTTTGGTGGGGACTGTTAGTGTTAGGTCAGAGGTTGGACTCGATCTTGAGGTCTCTTCCAACCCAGAGATTCTGTGATTCTGTATACATACATATAGTAATGGTCAACAGGAAAAAAAAAAAAAAAAAAAAAGATGTTTCTACTTGGAGTTGTTTCTTAATCAGAGTTCCTCTCTGGGCTCTTTTATTTTGTGAAAAGGTCCAAAAACCCTCTTTTTGTCTTCAATAATATAATTTTGGGGGAGGATGGGGGAAAAATTGGAACTCCAGAGAGCAAACTGCAATTATAACATTCCCTGAGGTGTAAGGAGGGGAATATTCTTCTCTTGCAGAAGCAACCTGGCTAATTTTAAAGTCTGTTTCATAAATGTGCCTTACAGCACCCCAAACATCATTCATTTTAGAAGAACTGTACCTCACAAATACAATTATTAATTTCCATGATGAGTTAATGTGGCATTTGCATAATATTCTGGGATCTTGACAGCACTCAGTAAAACTGTATCATTTACAATATCTGTATTGTTTTGCAAAGGGCATTTGTGGGGGGAAGAGTTCCTTGAATTAACAGATAAAACTGCCTGGAAAGGAAATGTCTTATTTCAATTTCTTAGCAAAATTACAACTGTTTTATTAGCAAGAGTGAGAATCTGTAGCACTCTGTTACTACAGTTCTTCTTATTATTAAATGGTTATAGTACCTGTGGCCTTACGAGAAGCCAGTGACTTTGCCAAAGCATTCTAGTTATGAAAGTCAAAGATGCTGAGTGCCATAAATAGTTCAAGTATTGTGTAAAAATGATCCCCTCACAGGGGGGAAAAAAACTGTATTTTCTTTATTTTCATTTAAAACATAATTTTCCATTGCAAGAAGTCCAAAATTAAACTAATTTTCTTCTTCCTTTTAGCCAAGTGGCAAGCAAAGAGCTTGCTAAAGTTTTCTGTCAGCTGAGAATTTTGCACTGCAGCTCTATTGTAGCAGCATTTACAGCCATTGTGAGGTTCTCAAGGAGGATGCCTTCCCCTCTGACTCCATCATCTTCACATGCAGCCCTTTCTGCAGATTCCTTACGTTGAAGATGCCAGGCTTGCACATGGGGAGACAAAGGGTCCAGCCCTAGACACTCTACACTCCTTCTCAACTCTCAGTGCTTCACTAGCACTCCATCTTCATACAAAGATATAAACAGATCCGTGAAGGAAGGGAACTACTCTTGTCTTTCAATGGGACTATTTCCTGATAGGATAAGTGAATTGCCAGAGAAACTTTCTAATGTGAAACTTACATTTTCCCTAAATGTGGTCCTTTCAACGTACTATTCTTGGAGATACCTACTCTTGCCACACTTTATGTGGCAAGATTTAGATTCTCTCCACCATGAAGAGCTTGTAATTCATATGTGCCAAATGAAACAACAGTTTGTGCAAGACTTTTTTTTTTTTTTTTAATTTGGCCTGTAAAAAACTGCTCAGTTCTTTTCCCTTAACATTTGAGCAGCAGATCATGACAAGCTTCTACATGGGTGCCCCGAAGAAAAATGTTCATTTACTCTCACATTAGACATTGTTGTGCTTCTGGGATCCAAGAGTATTTTCCTCACTGTGGTCCTAAGCACTTGCAGTACTGCAGACAGAGAAATTAACTGTAGACTTCTTCCTGCACTGGCCAGCAAGAATTGTACAGCTGATCATTGGAAAAGCAGGCTGTCAGAGTGCATGGTCTTCCCAGTGCTGAGTTTGTACAAAGATGGATTATACCGCATACTGCAAAATCCCCTTTTTAAAGCAGTAGCCAAATCAGTTTGGCATTTGGGGTTCTTTTTTCCTCCCAGCAAAGTCAATTGGAGTTCTGCAGCAGACTTCAATGAGAAAAGGATAAGGCATTAAATAACATGCTGCACAGCTTTTGTGTTACTTGAAAGGAATCCAGGCAGAACTTTGCCAGAGTGATTGTGAATGTGGTACTTTTCCAGAAGAGTTTGGAGGGGTTCAGGCTTGGCCAAAGGAGTATAAATCAGTTCAAACCTAAAATTGTGCTACATTTACCAAAATGTAAATGACAGACAACAAAAAAGCATGAGAAACATGGAAGCTGTAATTCAAGTTAACATCTGAGCAGTGTACAAAAGAGAGATGCAGCTGGTTAAATGAACTTTTTTTTCTAAAGAAACTTCAGTTGTAATTTTTTTTTTTTTTGTATTGAATTTTAAAAATAGTCCCCACTTTACCCTCTAAGTGAACTGGAAAAGAACAAATGACAATAGCATGGTAATTTGGGGGCCAATTTTCCTTAAATACATGTTCTATTCGATATTGAACCCTTTTGATATTTGGAAGCTTCAGGACTCAGTTATCTGAAAGAAGCTGCATAAATTGAGGAATTCTGACAATACCGCTTGGCCTAATAGCTGCTTGATCATGATTTCTCGGTGGATCCCACTGTTCTGGCTGATTGGAAGGCTCTCAGTTGCATACAGTAATACTGAAATGCCAGTCAAACTGCCATGGTTAGGGTTATGCATGCATTGTCATTGTTAAGCCCTATTGTCAGGGTCTTTGTAATCTGGGTGTAAAATCATTCTTATCTGGTTACGTATACAAGCCTGGAAGCACATCCACTTGACTATTTTTGCATATTTTTCAAATTGTTTATTCTCTTCTGCCATCTGTTCCTTTTTTTTTTTTTTTTTTTTTTTTTTTTCCTTCTCTAACAAGAAGAAAAAGTTTTCTCAAAATCTAATATTCAAAGTTGGGATGGGGTGTTTTTTTCAGGGAAGTTCATTTTTCTCCTGGTGCTCCTGCTAGACTACCAAAGGGTGCTTTTTGTCTTTTCTCCTGTCTTTGGAATACCTAGGGGCTTCTATCTTATCCAAGGCCATACTCTGCCAGACATGAGTTTGCAGTTGATATGACTATGGCATTTCCTTGATTTTGGTTGCAAACTAGTTAGGACCCATTTGTTCAGCACTGACTTGCTCTTGATAGTGCCATAGCTGCAATAGTTATTCCATTGAAATCACCTGGCATTGTTGGTATAGTAATATAGAAAGGGCACTGTAACTGATCTTTCCAGAAGTAACTGAAATTTAGGAAAGAGAAATTTGCAGTTGTGCAGTAGTTTTTCTTGCATGTTTAAAAATTTCTCTTTTCTTATATAAGAAATTAGTATTTTGTATACTTCTGGTCTGTCTAATTGCATTTAATATTGGACTTTTTCTCAGCAAAGGGGAAGGAGAAAAGAGTCTCTTTTAAAATGTGTGCTGTACATAAAAAAAAAAAAAAAGAAAAAGGAAAAAAAGCACCACTCCTTTCTTCCTTTATGTTTCATGTTACTTTTATTCTCTTCCTTTCTTTATCTGTTTGATCTGACTTGGTACTTGTACTGTACTCCACTAACAGAATGGGGAATATTAGTCAAATTCAGTATTATGGATCAATTCCTGTGCATTCACATTGGTGTTGTTATTGGATTATATAGAAAGTTTCCATTATTTGAAACCAACAGTTCAGCAATCTGATTAAAGTAATACTTGAAGCTATTCTAAAGGTAACCATGTGATACTTGAGTACCTGTCATATAAAGACATATCAATTATTAACCCTTTACCTTACAATGTTTTATCAAACTTTATTATTATTATTTTAAACTGTGGCATATTAGGCTAAAAAAAAAAAAAAAAAAAAAAAAAAGCTAAACTTATTTTATTCTGCAAATCATATCATTCATAATTTTTCTCCAGAGCGGCACAGGAAGTCCCTGACCATTATAATCAAAGTCTATTTTTCTTGATAATTCCAAGGCAGGTCTTTGTCTCAAAAGACCGATCTACACCTGTGTCCTGGGTCAGGTGCATAGAAAGACTTAATTGTCAGGCAGGTTTGGTTGCCAAGATCCTCAGTGAGTGGGTGCTGCAGGTGTGAGCTGCTGCTCCCCAGTGCAACGTTTTTCTCCGAGGAAGGTGGTGAAGTGCCTTGTCTCTGTTACACTGTGTATGCAGCGGTGCGGGAGAACGAAATGCAGTATGCCTCAGTGTCAACCTGCAGTCCTCAATTCCAGGTGTTGGTAACTTGCATTTCTTACCAGCTCTTCCTCCCCTCCTTTTAGTACAGCTTTAGTGAGAGCCAGAAAACTGCTTCTGACTGCCCAGAATGTCAGCCTGCCTTTATAACTGCAGTGGATCTGTGCTGTTTCTTCAAGTTATGCAAATGGTTCTTGCAGGCAGCCTGAGGAGGCCCATGTGTGCCCGTGGTACAAGGTGATTAGCAGCCTCTAGAGATTACCACCTGAAAACCACACATTGCCATATAGAAACCTTCTTGGGAGAAGTCAGGGAAATTTATGCAAGGAAACTGCTGGCAATTTGCCTGGCTTCAGCCAAAGATATTGATAGCTAGACGCATTAATTTTAGGAAGCAGACTTTCTCTGTTTTTATCAAAGTGCCAATACACAGCTGTGAAATCATTTAGCTGACTTAACTAAGATTATTTGACAAGGAGAACAGTTGTATTAATATAAGTGAGCATGTCTGTCTTTAATTGCTTTCCTCTTTCAAACAACCCCATTACAATCAAATGGAATGATCCTAAAACATTGTTATTGCTACCTTAGCACTCCACAGATGAAAGGTGTCAGGTAAACCAGTAAAAATATCTTATGTTGGCTCGGTATTGGCAAGAAAGCCTCTTCTTCTCAAGTTACCTCTATTTCTTTTTTAATTATTTTATGTGTTTTATTTATCTTTTTTTTTCCTTGCAAGTCCTCCATATAGACTTTGTTTGTTTTTCTTGCTTGATTTTTTCTCTCTTCATACATTCCTTAGTTAAATATTTTCAAATAAATAAATAAATAAAATTATTTTCAATATTGAATTTTCTGGAATTTTATATCTTCCAAGGGAGGGCAGTCATCTTGGTGTTCTCTGCAAGGCACTAAAGTTCTGAGTAGTACAGAAGTACAGACCATCTCTTATCTCAAAATGACAATGAAAATAAAAAATAAGAATAATAATGCTGGTTGAAAAAAGTAGAAAGCTAAACAGAAGCTTGAGTTCTAATCACCTTGAAGGAAAACTGAATTTAGATGACTGCATATATACTGGCATGCCAGGGTGGCAATAGTGCTTCTGATGGCACTAATCAGTACAGCAGATGCTCTGCAGGATGAATGACAAGGAAGAAGCTTCAGAGTGATACGACTCTTCTTTTTCCTCCCAGTGTTGTAGCTACAACCACAACCTTTAATCCCTGTATATGAACCCACGTTTTATTCAGTGTTTAGCTTTAGCTTTTGGATGAAAATTCAGTATGTGGCAAGGTTTTGGTACTGGTGGGGGTGGGTTCTTGGCTGGCTGCTGTGAGCAGAGCCCAGCAGCTGCCCCATGTCAGATCAGAGACAGTTCCAGCTGGTTCCCAAGGGACCTGCTGCTGGCCAGAGCTGAGCCATGAATGATGCTGGTTGGGCCTCTGGGAGAGCAGACTGAAGGAAGGGAAAAAATTGCAATGCTACAGCAGCTGGGAGAGGATTGAGAAGCAGCCCTGCAGGCTCCAGAGTGCAGCAGGAGGGCAGGAGGTGCTCCAGGCACGCAGCACGAGTTCCCCTGCAGCCTGTGGGGAGGCCCCTGGTGGAGCAGGCTGTCCCCCTGCAGCCCATGGAGCAGATATCCATGTTGCAGCCCGTGCAGGAGCCCCTGGTGGAGCAGGTGGCTGTGGCCTGGAGGAGGCTGCAGCCCATGGAGAGCCCCCACAGCAGCAGGCCCCGGGCCAGAGCTGCAGCCCATGGAGAGGAGCCCCTGGTGGAGCAGATTTTCTAGCAGGAACTTTGGCCCATGGGGGACTGACACAGGAGCAGTCTGTTCCTGGAAGACTGCACCCCGTGCTGCAGACCCATACTGCAACTTCTGTTGAACAACTGCAGTCCAAGGGATTGAAGGACCCATGCTGGATCAGCTCATGAAGAACTGCATCCTGTGGGAGCTACCTCATGCTGGAGCTCTAGAAAAGTGTAAGGAGGAAGTGGGGGGGAGCAAAGAAGTCTTATGAACTGACTGCAACTCCCATTTTTTCATCACCCTTCTCTTTCTCAGTCCAGGAGAAAGTAGAAGGATTGAAATTGAAGTTGAGCCTGGGAAGAAATGGGGGGAGGGGAGGGGAATGTCATTTTAGGTGTTTTTGTTTTTTTTTTTTTTAGATTTTTTTTTTTTAATTCTCTCTATCTAAACTCTTATTAATCGCCAATAAAATAATCTTCACCAAGCAGTCCATTTCACTTGTGTTGGTAATTGTCAACCAATAGCTTTGTCCTCATCTGAATCCATAAACTGTTTCATCATGTTTTTTCCTGTTGTCTTAAGTGAGAGAGCAGTGTGGTGGGCATCTGGCTAGCCAAGGTTAAACTGCAATGGACATGAAATGAGCAGGATGTGTTTCTGAAGGAGTTCTTTTATGAGTTTATCTGAAACTCATAGTAACTCAGTGCAAGTAATATACTTCGACGGTGCAAGAAATATGCTTCAGTGTGTCCCTTCTCTTCATCTCCTTCTTCTTCCCCCTTTCCAGTTGTTTTATCAACCTGTTTAGCTTATTTTTGAAAGAAAAAAATCTACTGTCACAGAAATACTTGATGGAAAGAAGTGAAAGATATTGTATATATTATCAGACTCATAAAATGGCACTTGATAAAATGTCACATGAAAGACTTACCAGAAAGTAAAGATTTATGAATTATGTAGAAAAAGAGGTGATATAAGAATGCAGTAGAGAAGAGAGACTGGGGAGATATGATTTGTCACTGTGACTGACAGTCAAAAAATAGTATTTCTGATTCTGTTAGTGAGCAGTGATATCCAATGTGACTCTCTTTTAAGACTAGTTGTCTGATATATTCAGTTCAACTTACGAAAATGGGAGGAGCAGCCTTATAGTAGACCTTGGGAATATTCCCAAGTAAGAAAGAGCACAACTGAATTACAAAATCTTCCACATTACACTGTCAAAACAACCAAACCACCAGGATGTTAACTTCTTCTTCTTCAGTAGTTCATTCATGGGTTCTTACACAGGTATGCTGTGGCAGCAGTATGTAAAGTTCAAGGAGTTTATGTAGTTATTACCAATGAAACATAGCGAAAAAATGCTGACTGGCCAGGTGCAAACCTAGGTAAAAGCAATGACCAACAATGAGACCAACAGTTCTGTACTTAGAAGTCTGACTTTAACCAAGACTGCTGAAAAGATCATCCCTCCCAAAACAAAACAAAACAACATAAATCACAGTCAACACAAATCAAAGAACTGAAGACAGTCATAAAACATCTTGTGTTTGGTGAAAAAAAAAAAGGATTGGAGTTTTTCTAAAGTACTTCTCACATTATTTCATCATGTTCTTCATGGGAATGAAATAGATAATGTTCTGGTTTTTGCTTTCCTCAGGCTTCTATAGATTTTATATTGTAATATGTCCCTGTTATATGCTAATTAGTTTATTATATTTGAGCTGGATCTCTGCTTTCAATATTGCCACACATTATGTTATTAAAATGTCTCAAATTGTGAACCCAAATGTTTGAATAAGTAATGGAATATTTTTTTTCTTTTCTTTTTCTCTAGAGAGGGGAATTACCAGGAAAGGTTAGCTAAGGTCCAAGAAAGTCTTCAGTCTATTCCAGACTTAAGTTCTAAAAGCAAGAGTATAAATTGTGCTTTGCACTGTGAAAGAAAGTAGCCTTGAATGAAACACCACCTCAATAACATTAAAAAAAATATATATATATAAAAAAATGTACTTTCATTTAAAAATCTTTGTGCTTTCCTGTAAAATTCCATATTTCATGTAAAAATCACAAAGAACTTAAAAAAATATATTTTTTGCATACATTGATCTGTGCATATGTTAAGATCAATACCAATCTGATGTCTAGATATTACTATGGTTGTCAGACAAGCCCTTTACAATTTAGCTAGTGCTTTTGAACAAATGACCAGGGAGCTCAACTTTCAGTCCACAACGCAAGGAGAATTAAGCATTCATTCTTCTGCAGAAGTCCCCAAACTCTCAAGTACTCCATAATTATTTAGAATTTTTTCTTAATGAAATAGAATGAATAACCTTGAAAAAATACAAAAAAAGGAAAATATAGAAATTAAATAATAAAACATTGTTTGTCTAGATAGTTTTGTAATTGTCCATTTAATTTCTTTCTCATTTTACTACAGAAAATGTCCCAAACTGTATCCTTTCTACTCTGAGGGAAGAGTAGCAACAGTTCATCATGAGTAATGAGACTGTGCAATATTGATATCTGTCTTTGAAATATCTGGCAAATTTTGAGAGGAAGACTTACTAACTAACAGAAAAGCCCACAAGTTTCCAGTCAGCTCCATTCTTGCCCTTTACATCTGTTTTTAGGAAAGACTTCCTCACACCTCTCTCTCTTCTCAATAGGAAGGACTATTGAATAACCTCCATCTCTTAGAAAGTTCACCTTTTGCACATTGTTGTTTCTTTTCCTCCCCAATTTTCCCACAGAAAATCACTCCCATCCAGAAGATCTATCTTACGTAGGCTTATAAAGATGCATTCAGTTGGGATACAGTTTGGTGAAAGGCTCACATTTGCTTCTCATTAATAAAGGAAAAAGAGTTTCTTTTTATTATTTCCCCTCCAAATGTAATTGTTACAATATATAAATGTAAAATGAAATATTATTAATATTAATATTAATTATAAATTAAAATTAAAAATTTAAAATAAATTAAAATTTAATTTATGACAAATAAATTATTAGCTATAGATAATAGCAGCCTGAAGTTAACCCTATTGAAATTTTGCCATTGATTTTACCTGAAAGAAAGACTTTGTCCTGGTTTTGGCTGAAATAGCATTAATTTTCTTCTTGGTATAGTGCTGTGTTTTGAATTTAGGTTGAGAACAATGCTGATAGCATACTAATGTTTTTAATTGTTGCAGAGCAGTGCTTACACTTTCATAACTGTCTTTAACTCAGCCCATGAATTTTTACATTCTTTTTTGATTCTCTCCCACATCTCCCACATTAGGGGGAGGGGGAGGGGGGCACTGTGTATGGTGCTTAGCTGACTGCCAGGTTTGTTTGTTGTTTCTACATACTGTTTACACATGGTGACTTTCTGGTGACTTCACAGAATCACAGAATCACAGAATTTTCTAGGTTGGAAGAGACCTCAAGATCATCGAGTCCAACCTCTGACCTAACGCTAACAGTCCCCACTAAACCATTTCCCTAAGCTCTACATCTAAACGTCTTTTGAAGACTTCCAGGGATGGTGACTCCACCACTTCCCTGGGCAGCCTGTTCCAGTGCCTCACAACCCTTTCAGTGAAGAAGTTCTTCCTAACATCTAACCTAAAACTCCCCTGGCTCAACTTAAGCCCATTCCCCCTCGTCCTGTCACCAGGCACGTGGGAGAACAGGCCAACCCCCACCTCGCTACAGCCTCCCTTGAGGTACCTATAGAGAGCTATAAGGTCGCCCCTGAGCCTCCTCTTCTCCAGGCTGAACAAGCCCAGCTCCCTCAGCCGCTCCTCGTAGGACTTGTTCTCCAGGCCCCTCACCAGCTTCGTCGCCCTTCTCTGAACCCGCTCAAGCATCTCCATGTCCTTCTTGTAGCGAGGGGCCCACTACTGACTTGATTTTGTAAAAATAAATAAATAAATATATCAGCCCTCTAAAAACCTCCCTCTACTATAAAATATCTAAAGTTAGAAAATCCATGTTGTCCATTTTAAATACATGAGAAAATCTGTGTTCTAGTTCAATAAGATCATAAAGAAAAAAAAAAAAAGTAAAAGTAAAAAGAAAAAGTCACAAGCAAAAAAGAGCAGTGATGTTGACAAAGAAATACTGTGAACATTTAATGGCAGTTCCAGTAGCTGCACAGAGTATTGTAGTTAAATAGTTTTGTCAGCTGCTTTTCTTGTAACCATTGGCCATGCCATAGTTCTGTATAAACCTTTGCAGAGGATAGAATCAGCTTTAATGAAATTTGAGTAGCTGACATATTAGGCAATGCATTATACTGGAAGAAATGCTCCTTGATATTTTTCCAAAGGACTTTCTCTTGACTCTAATCACTTTTTCCTTACCATGCATGATGTTAAAGAAACTAATTATTTTGACATTGACTGTAAAATAAACAGTTTGAGAGCATATGAGGCTCTTTAGAAATTATTTCCTTTATCCTATATTGATAAACACTCTAAGCAACAGTACGTAGCAGAAGTTGATTTCATCATGCCTACTATCTGCTGGACCAGTGAACTGGATCCCAAGCAATAGGAAAATCTTCCTCATTTTGCTGCTCTAACAACTCCATGATGGAAAAAAAGTATTTTAAAAGACAAGAAGTTACAAAGCAAATTTATTCATAGATTTTTTTTTTTTTTTAATAATCTATTTTAAAACATGTTTTTACTTAATTAATATCACTTGAAGTGTTTTAAATACCAAAATGCCAGATGCAGAAGTTATTTCAACCCAAAGGAAATAATCATAATTTGAGTTCTAGTATTCTGAGTTTAGGAATCACAACACCCCAAAATTTAGCCCAGTAAGTTGAATATTTGAGTTACCACTCATCCATTCATTCGGAGTCAGTGTAAGTGGGTAAGTGTAACAAAAAACAAGCTGAAAAGCCTAGATGCTGAGCAGGGGCTTCTTAAAACTATCGATAGAAAATGCATGGCATACCAAGTTTCATCCTGTCTCTAAAGCAGAGATACTTGATTCAGGTCTGTATATTTAATTCAAGTGTGTGTGTTTGGCATTTCTTCCAACTCCTAGTCCAGGTTCAACAGCCTACCCACTACCAAGTGGGACTCATCCTGTTATTAAAACACTGTTGCTGGAGAAGTTTTTGTTGCTAACCTTTGGCTTAATAGATTTTGTACTTGCTCAGGATATTTTAGACCTCACCTCAGTTTCCTCTTCAGCCTGACACGGATCAGACCTCTGTTTTCTGATTTATAAAAGAATGCCCTCACCCGGTGTAATAGAGTAGTCATGGAGAAGGAAGGAAAAGGAGTAAAGAGAGCAATACACTCAGACTCTCTTATTAAGATCAGTCAGCAAGGGCCAAAGGCAAACAAACAAGCAAGAAGGACATGTCTTTGCAGTTCAGTGGTTACACCACCCTGCCCGTGCTGAAGAGTATGAGCTCTCTTTGAAAGAGACGAGTCCACAGCTTTAAATGTTTGAAGAACAAATTCCCTTATTTGAAATGTATTGTTACTCTTAATATGACTAAAAATTTGACTGATGTCCATCTACATCTAACTTTAATTTTTCACTCCTATTTTTCCTTCCAAACTATTTAAGATCTGTCTACTTCATTTAAAGCAATAATTTGTCTCTTTAAAATATATATTATAAAATATAAAATATATATTATTTTTTGTATCATGTACTGGAGAACTTGAGGACAATATTTTCTGTTTTCTGTTCTGTATGAAGAAGGTTTAGCTTTGTAACACACATTTGTATTTTCATATCTGATTAGAACCACTGTAAAGTGTGCATTACAACTGGAAGATGATCTGTATTCTCTGTGAGTTAGCAGTTTTTCTGTCTTACTTTGGATGACTTCAGTGGAGCTGCACCATATTTCAGCATCTGAAAATCTGGATCAAAATTTAAGTTTATGACTGGAATGTGAAGTGACAGCAGTTTTACAAAAAGTTTGTCTAACCTTGTCAGGACTTGCATTACACATTTAAGTTCCTGAGGTGCTTAGTTTACGTTATAATGACTTTGTTTTGGCTGTGTTTATATCTTATTCATTGTCACATTTCAGTGCTATGATGTATCTGTGCTGGTATGAAGAAAGGGAATTTGAAAAGTATATGTAGGATCACGCAAAGAAATAATATTTTTACATTTGCAAATGCAGATATTGACAGCACTTATATACATCAAGAGGGAAATACCAAAACCACTAGATGATGTGATCTCTAATAGAAAACCAGCATATCTCGAATAGAGAATTTTCTAATAGCCCTCTGTAGACATCTTTGCAGTACTTCAGTGTAATCAGTGCCAATCAACATATATCTATGGAGAGCAGATTTCATCAAATGGACTTCAAGTAAGTTATTGGAAAGATTTACATGTGGCTGACAGGATACTGTCAGGCTTCTGCAAGGCTTTGAATGTTGAAAAATATTCAGGCACAAAGAAACCAGAGCAATATTAAATCAACATAGGCTATTTGTGTACTATATGGATCAATTGCTAACCAAGAACACTCAGTAGGGAGTTATACTGGTGGTTTCTGTTTGTTTGTTTGTTTCAATTTGCAGATTAATAGTTTCTCAACTCTACTCCTTTTATTAAGCATATATATATATTTTTTTTTAACCTGTGATATGTAGAATACATAGTCCTCATCCATAACAGCTAGATCTTACACAAAATTAGATTAAGTAACAAATAATAGTGAAGATGTCATTGATATTTGTTTGTTAGATAGCATTTTATATACGTTATATGCATTTCAGTATAAGTAAACGTAATGTTGCATTAAAAAAATAAAATTTGTTAATATCTACCTAATGTAGGATTTCTTCCTGAAAAGCTGTTCCTTTAAAAAAAGAATGTGGGTGTTGTGAAAGTTAGACAGTTTACCATAAATCGCTAGTGTGAAATAGAGTGGTATATGTGCTCCTCAGAGGTTTGATTAGAATTTTTTTTTTTCTCCTTTTCCCTTCTGATGTGACTGCTACTGCACAGAAGATCTTGAGAATGGTCAGAGGAAGAGAAAACATGCTTTATAGTAAGGCGCTGAAGGTATCCACTCTGTTTAGTAAATGAGAGAATTTTAAGAATAACAAATGCAGTCTGTAAGTACTTTGAACTAGAGAAAGAGATAAACTGCAAAGTTCTGCCAAAAGGTTAATTAACTACTGCTGACAGCAACTCATCATGGATTGTGGGAGAGCCTCACTGAGGACTTTAAAAAACAAATCTGAACATTTTTCTAGAGTATTTAATTCAAACGGAATTACTGAACTGAAACCAGGAATTAAATCATAAAAGTCCAATGGCCTGTGTCGTGCAGAAGCTCAGACTGAAATCACAGTAGTCCATTTTGGCTTTAATATTTCTGTGGTGACTGCTATAATGTTAGTATCACAGTCAATATTCATTTATCCATATAACGTGCTTGCCAAATACATATTTTATCTCTTTTATAGATTATGAGCTGAGACAAAGATGTTTACCAGGGATGTACAATCCAGTTTAGGCTTGTCTAATGCCATAGATATTCCAGTGTTGTTAGCACCATCGTTTTTATATTTTTTTTTGCCTAAAGGACCAACTCTTGTAAAATGTGTTCCCTCCTACCCCCCAATACAAAACAGAACAGCTGCCTGTAGCTGTGATGGTCTTATTCTGTTATGTAACTACCTACTTCCTACATGAACACCAAGATTTCTTTTCATCTAAATAGTTGACTGAGTGCAAATTTTCTGGATTCGGAGGTAGCAGCCAATGTCTTACAAATATTCACATGGAGGTAAGTTTTCACTGTGCATTTGCCATTTTCAGAGAAACAAATATACATTGAGAATTAAAAATATTAATTTTCATAGCTAAAATACACAGTTTCAGCCTAGACAGACCAGTGTAAAAGTATAGCATGAATTTGTTCATTTTTCCAGTGTATCATTTTACTCCTGTCACTCTCTTCCCTCTACTTATCTTAAAGTTTTCCTTATCTTAGGAATCTCCAGTGCTTGTAATTTGCCACAGTACTTGCTACAAAAAAGGCAAAATGGAAAATTCATGAGTTGCCTTAAGCTGACTTCTAAATTCAGTTTTCTGCGGTAGCCTGTGCCAACATGTATGGTGCGAAATGACTCATTTAATTTTCTTCCGCAAAGACATAGCCCCTCTTGCAAGCTGAGATAGGCATAGGAAACCAGTGTAAAATTTCATGACCACCACCAAGATTGAGTTTTCTAGAATGTAACAACCTCAATTATATTTTTCTGATAGGGTTTCCTTTTGATTACACAATCATGGTAGTTGTCACTGTCAGTGCATTTTTATTAAAGCTAATTTCAGTATAAATGCTACTTATGTATATATGTATTATGTGATATATCAAAAGCTGTGCACCTTTATTGTATTTAACTTCCTGCATCTCTCTGAATTTTGCTAACATATAGGTCAATTTGCTATTAATATCATTACAAAAATAGTATGGAATAGTAATAAAAATTAACATCCCATTCAGACTATTTTCATTACAATTAAAGCTCCTGAAAATGCATCTGCTTTTGGCAAAGTACAAATAGGGAAAACTTTCTTTTCCTTTAGATTTTCACACAACATTTATTTACCCTGTGCTTTCTCTGTGATGTAGTTCATATCCTCTGAATTCTCTCTTCTGCCAAACTTTTTGTTCACACCATGTTTGCCTTGACAGTGAGCAGAGAAGTCTGGCCTTTGATATTTTAGGCTGATAACAGTTCTTCTTACCTTTTCTGGTCACATAGAAAATCTTGTTTATACCTTTGTGTGTTTGGGTGCTAATTTTTTGAGCTCCTACAGACATTCACTATTTTTTCTAATAAGACCACTTGATGATCATCTTGACGATCGTCTGCTATCTTTTATTCCTTTAACTAAAAAAGAATCATTATTTAAAGCATTTAGCTGATGGAAATAGGTATTTCTTATAGGATTTTCCCTGACTAGGATAGCATAAGCTTTTCTCCTAGCATTCCCTCTAGGTTCATGAGATACATCAAAAATGACCATGTACTAGGCTATATTCTTTCTGTGGTTTTCTTTCTTCAGGGGATGTGTTGAGGAGGGCAAAAGGTGATGGTGCAACAACTTTTTATACAAAAATTCCAGATTAGGGGCACCCTGAGGCTGTTCCAGCTCCTTTCACAACTAAGAAGCCTTATCTGACAAAAAGTCCTTCAGACTGCAGTCAAACGCACTTAGAGACCTTGAAAGGGTTTCACTCACTCTACTGGACTATTTAAATCTACAACTGGATAAAAGAACATGCAGCTTGCAAAAAGACAGAAGACTTTTCCCAGGGAACAATGATATTATGGAACTGAGCTTATGCAAGTGCTTTACAGTTCTTAAGAAAGACATAGTGCTGTAAACCGCTGGGGTCAGTATCCCACTGATTTAGGTTGCATGTCATCTGGCCTTTTTTTGGTCATCAGCAGTTTTACTCTCTTTGGAATCCAGTTATTTCACAAATATGCTGCAGGTGGGTTCTTGAACTGGAAAGCCCCAAGGGTACTTCCACAATTTTAGTTCCACAATTTAGTAGCTTGCAGTTGTAATTTTGCCTCTTGCTGTTCATTTCAGGCTTGGAGCCATTAGAGGGCAGACCACAACAGATTGTTGCTGCACAGTCATGTATTTAGTCTCACTAGTGTTATTTTTGACGACAAGAAATCTTGAGAGAGTTATTTTCAGCTTTTCTTGCAGGTAAATAAACCACAGAAGCAACCTATGGATTGGTGAGGCAATATTATTATTGTTGTTGTTGTTATTATTATTTTAGCATTGTTTCGCTACTACCATCAAATTTTGAAGATAAACCTTGCATCTCCAAGATTTGCTTTTGTAGCTTCATTGTGAGCCCCAATGCAGCCCCATATTTTAAAAGGTATACATTTTTCACTTCCATATTGGTACTATTCTAAGAAATAACCTCTGTTGTAACAAGAACTTCTTTGGAAGGGTTAATGTGATCATCTGTGATTTATCACTCTTTTTGATTAGAGAAAATGGCTATGTGAGACATTGAGGGAAGTATGGACGTGGTTCATTAGTGAATGTAAAGAATAGAAATAAGAGGCACTGACCGCCTTGTACTCAAAACCAACCAAACAAAGCCCTATAAAATACAACCCTCTCCCCTACCCCCAAATTCCTTCATTCAAGATGCCTGTTCTAAAACATTTTTAAGAGTAATATGAAACACCATAATAGATACAGATGTGGTTTATAGCTATGTATCAACAATAACTTGGAGATTCTAAATTTTAGAATTTAGCTGGATGAAGAGGGAAGGAAAAAAAAAAAAAAAGAGTGCTATTATTCTAATGTGTATATTATGATCATCTAAGGAGAGGGAGAAAAATTAGGAGAAATTACATTTTCTAAAATATATAAATCTGTAAGTCTGCAGAGTTAAGGCCCACAGAGTACTTTAAATTCTTTCAACTGAGAGAACTCTGCAGTAATTGTCCATAAAGCTGTTTAGAAGGTTGATGTGAATAAACTTTTGAAAAAGCTAGATAGGAGGAAATGAATGCGTTATAGCACACAGATCTAGCCAGAGACTCAAGTAAATTATCCAAATTGAAACTATTTCTGAATTATTTTTATATGTGGTCTATCAAAGACCAGTGTAAGGCAGAGAAAGCAACTTAAATAGATTAACCTGTCACCTTTTTCCTGTCTATTGAAAACAGTAGCTGCAAACATTAGAAATAGAAGTAAATCATGTTTTACTGGACTTTACTGCAGAACAACTGTGTTTTCATGATTCTCTCTTTATCAGGACTTTTAGGACCAGTGGAGCCAAAGTAAAAGGTGACAGCTGAGTCCACAGGTCTTCTTGGCTTGGTAAATAAACATCTGTGCATTCCACAAAATTTTCTTTACCTTCATGTACCAACTTAAATCACCTTCCTGAAAAGCATACTAATTTGTGTTGGGTAATAATAAGCTTTCAGAGCACAAATTTCTCCCAGATTCCAGGAATAATTTCTGTTTGCCCACCTCCATCCCCCCACCCCCCACTCTGATTCTGCTGGCCAGATAAAATCAAAAGCCCAAAGTCCTGTTCATGCACAGAAGTTAAGAAATTGTGTGGCTCCATTCAGTTCCTGTCCAGGGGGCATAAAATGTGCATCATTTGAGCAGTATTTTTGTTCTGAATTTCCTGCAGGACAGTGATTCACTCTCTTGTCTTCTTTCTTTCTTCTTCTTCTTTTATCTGATAGTTCAATTAGGGGATTATCCTATTTTCGTTTTACCCTTCAGCATCTAGAAACTTTTCTTCTTGTTAGTAAGCAAAGTGCTAGAAGATCACAGAGGGTTCCCTCACTCACACAAAATCTTATTTATTTCCTTTCAAATCGATTTCTTAATTCTTTTCTGCTGTAGGCAAGTCTTTTATTTCCACGATAATTTTTTACTTAAGAACAGATCAGCAGCTTCCCCTAAAATGAAAAGCTTTGTACAGCAAAAATGTGAAAATGTGAAATGCTGGTCTTTCCCAAGCACAAGCTTCAGTTACTACAACTTGCTTTACTTCCAGTAAGCCCCACAGAGGCAGGCATGCTGACAGTAGTTTTGCTGGAAAGGAGAGCTAGTTCTTTGCTTTTTAAAGCAGTTAGTCTTTAAAACTTGTACTTTCATCCTGTAGTATTTTAGTATTTAATTTTCTGGCAAGACACTTTTTTTTTTTCTTTTTTTTTTTTTTTTCTTTTTCTTTTTTATCCCCTTTGGTATTTTTGGCCTTGTTTTTCAGTAAGTCTAAGACTATTTTATTTCATAATTTATCACCATGTTTGCTTCGGTTATCCTTAGCCAAGGAATAATGCTGGAGAGAACCTGACCCAAATCTCTAAGCCAAACTACTTGAATTAGTCAAGTCTTGTCTAGAAAGTTTCACTTGGTCTCTGTGTGATGTGTACACAACAGCAGAAGATTTGCTTTAGAGGATCCAGTTTGGGTTGGATGGCAGCTGCAGTCCCTCTGACAGTGAAACCTTTCCCTCTGACTGAGCTAGAAAGCTTTATGCAGCCAAAAGCCATTCTCACATATACGTTTTCTGTTTCTGAGCTTGCCTAGTTAACACTGTCTTTCTTTTCAGTTATTATGTTTGCCAGCTTATATTGCAGCCAGTTGAAAGAATAGTCCCAGCTTGCTTTCAAGGAATACTTTATTAAACACATTTGCATACAATATTCAATTTTTCATCCCTGCAATGATCTTTTCTCTATCCTTTAATTCTTGTTACTGCTGTTTCACGTAGAATAATCATGCTGTTAGGTTTTGTGCTTTTGTTCTTCACCTTGCAGGGATATAAGTGGTAAAGAACGTAACCTGTTATAAATTTATTTTTTTATCTAGATTTCCTTTGATCCAAAGTTATATTTTCAGTATTTTCTGACTTTTTTTTTTTCTTTCTCTATTACTCTCTCTCTCTTTCCTTCTTTTCCTCCTCTCTCTCTCTGTCTCTCCCTTTTTAACAGGAGAATGTATTAAACTTTCCTTTAGTTTCACTTTGGATCAGGATCAATATTTCAACTGCATTCATATGTTTGATATATAGTATTTGGCTGGCAGAGACTGTAAGAAGCAATATATTATTTTCCTCTAAAGAAGAATGGGAATCTGATCTGGAGATTACCCACTAAGCAGTTGTGAGGATTTATTTCAATTCCCCTAAGAACCTCTTAGTATATAATTTGTTGTGTAGGATTTATTACCCTCCCAAGAGATTTCATTCAATGTGTATGAACATTTCCCTGATGTTCCCAAGATGTGTGATTGTGGATGGGTTTTCTTGTTAATATGATACACAGTTCTCCCACTACTTCTTGGGACATTTTTAGTCTTGGCATTACTTGTCTCCATTAGCTCTTCCAAAGCAAGATCAATATCCTGTATCCCTTTGCTTTGATTACACTGCCATATAGAGATTTATCTTTATTAAAAATGTAGCCAAAGTCATCAGTAGTACTACTTGTGGTCACACATCTTTAAACTTCTCTTCTTTAAAATCCCAATATTGTATTCTTATATCACATTATATTTTCAAAAACCTTCTTGTTCTCAGATTCTTAGCTATCATACCATTCACTGTTAATACTCCTTGTGGACACTGAAATCTTCCTATATGTATAGTATAAAAATTATTATAGTTTTACTGAGAAATTATTTTAAAAGTACTTTGAATTTCTAAAGGAACGTATATCTGGTACTACTAAATTTCAGCTAAATTTCAGGGCAACTACAGCTGTGCATATTCAAGACATCCATAAGCTATTGAAATCAACATAAAAACAAAACAAAACAAAACAAAACAACTCATGAATTCAGTGAATATCAGATCAAGGATATATTTTTTAAAATGATACTGAAGGAATTCATGCTATGACATGCTATGTCATGGAACTTAAACCCATCATTAGGTAGCTTATTCCCTCTTCCAGAGAGAGCACATAAAGCAGCAAGCCCTTTTCCTTTTAAAGTAGAACTCAATATTAAAGGAGATTTTAATGAGTTAGCACAAGGAAAAAAATGTCATAAGTGTTATAATTAGTGGATAGGCAATGGATAGTGGTATGGTTGCAAAAGGTTTTTCCAGCACTGCTTTTTAATAAATATGATTATTATTTAAATTATTTAAACCCATTTACTTTGTTATCAGGTTCAGTGCCACAGTTCTGTTTAAACAGAAGATCTACTTCAGATGCTAAATGATGTTTTCAAACAAGACTTGAGGTTGTCCTACTAAATATGTGCACATATTAAAAATGAAAGACTTCAGGCATGTAATCATAGAAATGTATGCTACAAGGAACTTATAAAGCCATAGAATCACAGAATGGCTTAGGTTGAAAGGGACTTTAAAGATCATCTAATCCCAACCTCCTTGCTGTGGTCAGGGATGCCACCCACTAGATCGGTTGCCCAGGGCCTTGTCCAGCCTGGCCTTGAACATCTCCAAGAACGGGACATCCACTGCTTCTCTGGGCAACCTGTTCCAGTGCCTCACCACCCTCGGAGTGAAGAATTGCCTCCTAATATCTAAACTAAACCTCCCCTCTTTTAGTTTAAAACCATTCTCCTTGTCCTATCATTATCTGCCCAAGTAAAAAGTTGTTCTTCATCTTTTTTATAAGTGCCATTTAAGTTGCCCTAAAGCTACAATGATATCTCCCTGGAGCCTTGTCTTCTTCAGGCTGAACATCCCCAGCTCTCTCAGCCTTTCTTCATAGGGATGGTGCTCCAGCCTTCTGATCACCCTTGTGGCCCTCCTTTGGATCCATTCTAACAGCTCCATGTCCTTCGTGTGCTGGGGGCCCCACACCTGGATGCAGTACTCCAAGTGGGGCCTCACAAGGGCAGAGCAGAGGGGGACAATCACCTCCCTCCCCTGCAGGACACGCCTTTGTTGATACAGCCCAGAATACAGTTGGCCTTCTGGGCTACAAGTGTGCACTGCTGGTTCACGTCAAGATTTTCATCCACATTCATTCTGCAGGGCTGCTCTCAGTTTGTTCATCCCCTGCTCTGCAATAAGTTCTTCACCCAGTCTGTACTAGTGTTTTGGATTGCCCTGACCAGGTGCAGAACTCTGCAATTAGACTTGTTGAACCTCATTAGGTTCATGTGGGACCAACTCTCAAGTTTGTCCAGGTCCCTCCAGATGGCATCCTTTCCTTCTTTTATATCATCTGCAAATTTGCTGAGGGTGCACTCGATACCATTGCCCATGTCACTGATATAGATATTAAACAGTGCCAGTCCCTAAACAGACCCCTGAGGGGTACCACTTGTCACTGGCCTCCAACTGGACATAGAGCCATTGACCACAACTTCTGTATATTATCTAATTTAGCTTGATGTTTAAGGAGGATTATTGCCAACATTAGAGTGGTCAGTCATGATTTGTCTTGGCAAGTCACAGGAATATCCAGAGACAGAAAATTCTCACTTTGCTGGACAGACTGTTCCAGTGCTACTGTACCCAATAATTATTCCTCTCTCCTATTTTACAAATTTAAACTCTCAAAACTTATATGTATATTTAATTTGTCCACTTCTACATATCATACTGCTTGGTTCAATTATTCTGGTCACTCTTCTTCCAACAGGCAGCTGTTAGATCACCCCTTTGCAGACCAAATGAGACCCTCAAGGCATTCAATATCTCTTACGTTATGTGCTTCTGATCCCGACTGTCTCACTTACTCTCTATTTCTTCACAATTTCTCTTGAATTTGGGGCAGAAAGCTGAATGCAGTATTTCAGGTATGACATCATTAACACTCGTTATAAAGAGATAAAAATTCCTGATCTTCTTGTCATGGTTTTCCCAGTGTAGCCCACTACACAGTTTGTCTTATGTTAAGATGCAATTCTTGGCTCACATTCAACCCAGCATTCACTGTAACCCCCAGGTTCTTCCCAGAGTGGCTACTGCTCAGCCAATTGCCTCCAAGCCTGCAAAATGCGAATATCCTCCAGAACTTGTTTTATTGAATTATATAGGTTCATCCAAGGTAATACTGTAGAGGCAGGTATAAGAAACCCATACTAATGAGGAGATATATCCCTGTGTGGTACTATCATAATCAGAACAAATAGAATTCAATTGATGATGATGATGATGATGATGATGATGATGATGATGATGATGATGATGATGATGATGATAAAGGTGGTCATTACCACGAATATGTGCCAATATTTCCTGATACATGATTTGACTTCTATTCTTCTGTTTTAACTTTCTCTGGTTTTCTATTTTTGCTGCAAGAACCTATCTACTCTTCATATTTCCCACAGAACCAAAAGCAATTAATAAATTTCTGTGGCGATCAGAAGAGAATAAAGGCTGACTCAAATCTGACTTAACCAGGATAGGTCCAGAACACAGGTAGAACTATACCTTTTTAGAAATGGCACAGTCTTGAAATTGCATCCTAAATATATCTTTCTTTGAAAACAAAGCAAACAAACAAATAAGTCCTTAAAAGACAGTCATATCCATGTATGCAGACAGCATGACCAAAGATGCCTGTCCTTTAAGATTGTATCCTCCTCTACTCATGTTTGTGTTGTTCATGTACATGTTGTTCTAAATCTGATTCTGTGCTCTAAAGTTACTCCTACTCTTATTTTCTGAACTATAATAATAAAAAAGCTAAATTACATTTTTTGTTGTTATTTCAATGTGTTTCCCACAAGTATTTTCATGATGAGCGGTGGTTTCACGTGAGTGACAGAGTTGATTGAAATGGCAACAGAGGATATAAAAAATCTCAGATATCAAAATAATTAACCTATCTGCAGCGTCAATTTGTCCATTCTTCAGAGATGATTAAGAACTAGCCAAGTTTGGGTAGTCTTTGGCTAATAACGCTGGAATGAACTAATCCCATTACAGAGAATAGGCTGGTGAAGGTAATCACATAAAAGGCAAACAAGAGGTGAAAAACAGCATGTCATGGTGTCATGGTCGGAGCTGATTTATTTATTTATTTATTTATTTATTTGAGGAGTTAGAAAGCTGATATAGAAACCTCTCTCAAGGGAAACACTCCTATGACAGTTGCAAGGCCTTTTTATAAAGATACTCATATTGCTCAAATGCTTCAGGACAACAGGAAAGGCTGCTTAATTTTTGCACAAAAATATTTTTCTCTGTGTAATTGCAATGGCAACTGTTAATAAAATAAAGCTATTCATCCCTGTCATCATAGCCCAGATTAAATGGCCCTAAAATCACTGAAACAGCATTTCTGTGATTAGGTTGATGGGTATTTACCGTCCTTAATGAAACATTATATAGTCATTTGTGCAAAGCATGAGCATATTGTGTACTGAAATTGTCACATAGCCAAGTTAAAATTATCCTGGATACAGATAGCATCTCAGCAGCATGCCATGCTATGCAAAAAGGAAAACAAAACAAAACAACAACAACAAAAAAACCTGCAAAATATCTTATAATTTACATTTATTGTCACTATCGTTTTTCATCTATAAAACTATACATAATATTTAAAAAATATTTAAAAGCAGACTTCCATATTTACATTATGATTATGTTACCTCTTAAGAAAATGTTTCACTGACAAAAAAAAAATCTATGACTGTTATAAATCAACACAGCACTATTTACTTCAGTACTTCTTTATGCCAGGTGAGGATCACACCACTGGAACTAGTAGCTGTCCTACACAAAGCCTTGAACCACTGCTCTTCTGTGTGATGTTCTTGGGCCAGTCTTGAATGATACTCAGGGCCTTCACCTGTGGAGTTATCAGCACATGGTCAGAACCAGTGTTTTCATGCCAAATTTCATATGTACAGTCTGAAGTCAGTTGCCTTTTAAATGGTATTTATGCTTAGCCTCCATGCCTTTGCAAAAGCTGCTGTCTCCTGTTGGGAAAGAGTACAGGTCACTAGACTGTGCGTACTTATATGTAGTTACATAGTCAGTAAATAGAGGTAAAGGCAGTGTTAGGAATCTAAAATGATTATCAGAATACTGTAACTGATTGTCTTCACTATGGTAAACCACTGCAATACCCTGATTTTCTGCATTCAGAGGTAGCAAGAACCTGCCAGTGCTGACTAATCATGTGAGTTTATCACTGTGACCCTTGGCTTTCCAGTTTTCCAGATAGTGTGTTTTTCACTTTCTAGTTGCTGTATGATTATTGCAAGGTTTGTAATTTCTTTGAGGCATGACTAAAACTGTGTTTTCTCTACCATCTGGACTGCTCCTACTGTTTTTTGCTGAATGCATAATTGTACCTTTTTCTACAGTGACTGAACTGTGTGGCCTATGGATTACCAAAACATAGCTTTGGGGAGGATGGAGATCTGTCTGTTCCATTTTTCATTTTATTTTTATAAATCAGCAGAATGTTGGGATTGTTTGTTTTCTTTTCCCATAGGTTTGGTTTACTAATTTCTTTTCATCTGCAGTGCAGTAACTCTGATTGTTTTAGTCCTGTCATAAAACATCCCAGTCTTGATGTTAGTTGTTGGAATTCAAAAGCAGGATTCAGATTCAGGTAAAGCTGCCCAAACATATGTGTCAACCTTTGAACTAGGTGTCTAAGCAATTGTAATCAGAGGAGTCACAGCTGTCAGTGAAACCTAGGTAACATACCAGCTCACCTAAGCTGTTTGATATATGGAGGTGAATCCCTCCCCAGCTGTCTGAAGTAGCTGAAGTGTGGTACACATTTTCCTGTGTCCAAACTACAGAGCTTGGACATTGCCACTTGCCTCTTGACCTTAACTCTTGAACTCAAACTATGGGGACTTATACGTTCAGTGCCCTAATTCTGTGTTTAATAGCTAAGATGTAATCATGCTACCTACAACTGAGCAGAAGACAACCAGATGACAGCAGATTTCTCTCCCTTTGAATTCTGTACAAATTGCCCAGCATAGTGAGGCCATTACCATTTAGGCTTTCAAATATTAACTCACTTTGAGTCTTTACATGTATGAATGCTGGTTGTAAAACTAATATATAAAAAGGTTTATTATTTTTTGACTGTTTTGCCAATGCCTTTCATCCCTGGAATAAAAAGTGCTTTTGCTGAAGCTTTTGACATATTACCACTGTTAAATGCTTGTCTAAAATGATTCTGGTCATGTCTCCAGTTGGTTTGTCTATCACAGATAGTCTAAGAAATAGAGCCATCATAAAGTATTAACTGAGAATAGAAATACCAAGGAAACATCTTTTGAAATCTTTTGGATAGCTTGAACCAAAACCAGCAGATATATAGCTATATAAATTAAATGCCATTATTCTTTAGGTGAGAAAATACTATCAGCAAATTTTAAAATCCATCTGAACTAACTGAATATATATAACTGGAAAATCTGAAATGAATTCTTAGCTATGGTAAATCAATTTTGTTGTATTGAGTTTAGTGGTCCACTCTTTACAGTTGCTGAGATCTAGCCAGGAGGTAAGACTGAAGCAGTGAACTGAGGTTATTTGGTAGCTATAGTCAAAGGGGTTTACAGATCAAACAGCTTGCATATGAGATGCAGAGTTTGCAATAAGCTAATTCCTACATTGACTACTACAGGTTAATGAAGCCAGCTTTACTTCAGAAAAACAAACAAACAAACAAACAAAAAAACCACAATGTTTATCACTGTTTTTTCACTGCTTCCTGAAGTTATTTTGCAAGCAACTTCAAAACACAAACAAACAACAACAAAAAAACTACACACACACACACAAAACCACCACTCCCCCAAAACAAACAAACAAACAAACAAACAAATGAATGAATGAATGATCAAAAACCTATCTCATCTACATGTGGTAAGCTGCCTATCTGAGATTTCATAAAGTATTCTAAAAAACTTTGCCAGACCTTTAGTGTTGTATACCAGTGCAAATTAAACCCACTGCTCTTCTAGACTGAGTGCTTAAGTGCAGCACTTTAAGACTTGAACTGCTTGTTTAATGGGCTGTGAGATCTTTCCCATTTTCTCTTCACAGAAAAAAAAGAAAAAAAAAAATGAATTAAAGAGAGAAAGAGAGAAAGATTGAGAGAGAGAGAAAGAAAAGAGGAAAAGGAGGAAGGAAGGAAGGAAGGAAGGAAGGAAGGAAGGAAGGAAGGAAGGAAGGAAGGAAGGAAGGGAAGGAAGGAAGGAAGGAAGAAGGAAGGAAGGAAGGAAGGAAGGAAGGAAGGAGAGGAAGGAAGGAAGGAAGAAGAGCTCATCCTAGTTAACTTTCTGGCAACATTGAAAATTAGGGAATATGTTAGTACACATAGTTCGGTCTTAGGAATATGCAAAGGTGGAACATGCCAACAGTTCAGTTGAAGATGTGCCACAGGAATAAAATGGCTTGTTCTCATTAAGAAATAATGCTTTGGCATCATTTCTTGTCTTGTGGGCTTAATAGAAGGCAACAGAATTTCTGGGAACTGAAGTGTAACTTCCGTACAAGCCAGGACAATCAGCAATGCTTCCTGCTGATTTTGAAGAAAGGCTGCAGGAGAGGGAAAAATAAAAATCAAGGGCAAGGTTCACAAGGAGAACCATCAAGACTACCCAGCATAGCCACAATGGGGTTGTTAAACCTGGTGTTGTAGGATTTATGCAATAAAGTGAAATATCTGAGAGAAATACATGCCTTAGGAAAAGGTTGAAACTGTCCTTTTACCACTGGTCAATGTGCCAGTGAAGATTCAGAACATGTCTCAGTTTTTGTTTATGTTTGCTTTGTCCATGGGTACGTTTTTTGTACAAACGTAAGGCAGTATGGACAATATGCACAGCTTACATGAATGAGTAGATTATTATACTTTTAAGTTTTATACTCTCCCAACACATTTTGCACTTTTCTTTTCTCTGCTATAGCTTCAGCTTCCACTCCTGAACTTTGCTAAAAGGCATTTATCAGTTTAGCAATACAGTCCATAAGGGTTCATTCTTTATTTAAACTGAAAGAACATTGCCAATTTTTTTTGTGCAACCATGTTCTGCCAATGTCCTATATAATGGTATGGTTTTATTATGGACTTCTCTGTCACTTGCTTTTCCCATTATCCATATGTTGTCTGCTAATGGCAGAAACAGAACCAACGCTAAGACTGAAGAACATATTCAGCTCCCAGTTCAGAGTGTTTTTTTTGTTTGTTTGTTTGTTTGTTGTTGTTGTTGTTTTTTACATACAGTGTTATTAGACACAGAGTTATACAGACAGAATTGCAGACTGAGAATGAATGGAAGTGAGAAGAGAGTGTTAAATCCCTGTTTGTACCCTGGGAGCATATAGTAATTCAAAGTGTTCTCATAGCATCATAATGTTAATTTCCCCCCCAGTGCTTCTCTGGCATCTGTCTCTATTCCCCCATGCAAAGGAGCTTTACAGAATAATTTGTCTCATTAGAATTTTCCTTCCTGAAATATGAAAGAAAAACCAATGTTATACATAGTATCTGACAAATTTATTGCTGTGTATAAATAAACTGATAGACAGGAATAAGATTATTTCATATAGTTAAGCATACTAACATGTATTGATTCCAAAATTTATCTCAGAATTTAAGAAATACGAGGACAGAAGTTTTCTGAAGGACTTCAATTCAGCCTTCTTGTATATAACTGTAATGATTCACACTTGCAGGAAGCTGGAGGAATTGTCAGGAACAGGACCCCTTGAAAAATGTGATGCTTTAAGGATTGAAGGATGAGGGACGTCTTACAGGTTGGATATTACTGTTTTTTTAACTTATTGAAATAAAACTGACCAGTGAAAGGAGACTCTTAAATGTGAAGGGAAACTATTGAAGCTGTTTCAGGTAGAAATTGCATCCCAAAAGAAGAAACAGAAATGTCAAGCTTTTTTCTGTAATTTTTATCTTGTACAGCAGACAACTACTGAAAATGACAAATAAATTACTATAATAGGGGGATATATAATCCTACATACTCTTGATCTGTACTGGATCCACATAATCTATCACAATTTGCCAATATGTAAAACATTACATGGTATTGCTCAGTGTGACTTCATGATCTGCAACAGATGCTAGACAACGACTGGTGCCAGTTTTCTCTGTGTCCTTTGGCATGACATCTAATGGGCTGCTAAGAAGGACTATCATCTCTATACAGTTTTTTTTTTGTTTGTTTGTTTGTTTTGTTTGTTTGTTTGTTTCTTTGTTTGTTTAATGAGTAGTCTGTTATGTTTTAGAAGTTCCTGGTATTATACTCTTTGCATGTAAGTTATAATTATTCTATGAATAAATAACATTTTGAAACATTAACTGAAAGAATGTGCGTGTGTGCATGCTTTTTGAAAGGTAAGAGCATTCAATAACTTCCTTTCTGTCTTCAGATAAAAGATTAAAGGACAATAAAAAAAAAAAAAAAATGAAAGTATGAAAAATAGGGAGGAAGGAGGGTGCAATAAATCTTTACAATATCTACTTTGCAATTTAAAAATAGTTAAGATATCTAATATTTCTGATAAATCTGACAAATCTGGTTAGACGGAATTGGTTTTAAATTATGTTACCTTTTATTTGTTGTAATTCTTGAAGTTGCCTTATATCAGAAAGAACAATAAAGAACCTTAGATGTGTTTGATATAATCAGAGCAGAGTTATTTAAAGGTCTCAGTAGACTGCTATCTTATCTATATAGAATTGTATTTTGCAATCGCAGAAGAGCAAAAGTCTGCCAGGTACTTAAAAAAAACTAGAGATGAAGAACTATACTTCACTTAAGGCAAGCGTAAGCTAAAAATGGCTAAACATAGGCACTTGGGAAATGTGTCAGTCCTGATGTCTCAAAAATAGAAATAATTATGTAAATCTTGGCTCCAAATCAGAAAGCACATGAGTTTCGATTGTTAAGTATGGTCACATATTTCAGTAAATTAATTCAATCTCCTGTCAGAGATTAGAGATCCCATATGAAAGTGCTAAAAAAATGGATTGCTGAAAGGTAATTTGGGTCAGATCAACTTAGCCTGCTTAATAGTGGGAAAGTGCTGTGCAGAACACTCAGTTCCAATGGTCAGTTAATTACCACCTCTTGGAGAGCATCAAGAGCTGTGAGGGGTGTCTACTCTCCCCGACCTACTCATAGTGAACAAAATACGCACCTTTAAACCAATTCAGGTTGTGCAAGAAAAGAGACTGAACAAAAGGGAAAAAAGAAATGGAAAGACTGGGATACACATGTCCATTCTTTTCTGATAATGATGCAAATTGATTTCATGGTTATGGACTATGGCTTACTTGTAAGACTTCCAGTAGTTCCTGCCATGGAAAATCAGAAATTTAAATCTGAGACAATTAGAAGTGAAAGAAATATAATCTTGTCTTCTATGTATGACTTGATCAGTACTACTGCTTCTTAGCAACATTGGGACCTGACATCTGTAGCAGCAATCAAATAATCACATGAAGAAAAGGTGAGTGGAGACAACATCTGTGGCATTTTTTATGCGTGGCATTTCTAAACTGGATTCCACCTATCAGGTGTCTGAAATAAAGCCTTAACTACGTTCTTCAGAAGGGTTCTTTCACTGGGATAATTCCAGTTTCTGAATAGCTACTGAAGCACCGTGTCCAGTTTTGGGCTGGAGCAAGTCCAGTGGAAGCCAAGATAATCATGAGGCAGAGAACATGATGTACAAGGACAGGCAGAACAAAAAGGGGCTGTTTTGTCCTTAAAAGGAAAAGGTCAGAGAAGACCTTATTGCTGCCTACATGTACCTGATCAAAGAATGTAGAAAGGATGGGCACAGACTGTTGTCAAAGGTGCATGGCTTTAAGATGAGGGGCAAAGACACAAACTGGAACATGGGAAATTCTGAGTTCTAAGGAGATTTTTATCTACCATGAGGGTGGCTAAGCACTGGAGAAGGTTGCCTGGAAATGTAGAATCTCCTTCTTAGGAGGTGTTCCAGACTTGTCTAGATGTGATCTTGAGCAACCTGGTCAGATTAAATCTGCTTTGAGCAGAGGGTTACATTAGATGACATCTAGAGATCCCTCTGACTCAAATTATTTGTGGCTTTGTGCTTCTGTGCCACACTAGAAATGTATTAATGTTACAGTTAAAATCATGTTGTGTGGCCTGTGGATACTTACACAGTGAACGAAATGCTTTGTAAATCTGTTCTCAGGTTCTATACCAATGCTGGCTGCCATTAAGAGATAGAGAAATGTTTCACAGCTGGCAATTTTGACACCCCAAAACAGTGGGTTAAAGTTATAATGAGTTACACAGACTGAAGGTACCCTAAAGTATATCTACATAGAATCAAATAGAAGTTAAGACATTTCAAATTTGAATGAGCAGGGCAACAGCGATTTATACCATAACTTGGTTATGGCCAGTGTTAAGCTAGAAGGGCACATGCCTAAGCACTGTTGTCTATACTATTTTTACTTCTGCCCTGATTTTACTTTGGTCCAGCTGTTCATCTCCTACACAATTGGCAGGATGATATGAGAATTAACATAGGCCACTGCTTGTTCCCAATAGACAGTTTGGCCATGGCCAATCTGTTTTTGGAAGTATGAGTTTATCTGAGTGTATGAGAACTTCATTTTCTGTCATATATATGACTGATATTTGAAATACTTATCCAACTAGCAGGATATTACGTACCTGGGGGAAAGGTGCTGTCTTGCTGTTATGAAAAACTTGGGAAGTTCTTTGGCTGTATGGAAGGAGAATTTTAAAACCTTGTATAGTTTTGTTGGATAGATCAGTTTGAAAACCTCTTGGGCATTGAAAATGCATCCTTTGCTGTCACAGTTTGGGTCCTGTCTCCTGCTATGAAGCTATTGGCCTTCAAAGTGAATCTGATTGGCAGGTTATTCCCAAGAAATGTAATAAAGCTTCTCCTTCTAACATGTTTTCTGAGGACAGTGAAGATCGGGGAGTTTTCATTTCTAAATGTTTCATAGCAGTTTCCAGCTCCTACGAAACAGATGAGATGGAAATATCCTTCACAGGTGTATTGGGTTTACATGGAAAGGTTTTGATGGTGTGAGAGGGTGGCTTCTTTGATAAGAGCCCAGCAGCTGCTCCATGTCAGTTCAGAGCCAGCTGTGTCTTGCTCCAAAAGGGAAGCACCACAGGCCAGAGCTGAGCTATGAGCAACGTTGGTTGCACTTCTATGAAGACATACCAAAGAGAGGGAAAAAGCTGCTGTGAAAGAGCAGCTAGGAGAAGAGTGAGAAAATGTGAGAACAAGCCCTGTAGACAACAATGTGCATGCAGAAGGAGGGCAGGAGGTGCTCCAGGCATGCAGCACAAGTTCCCATGAGGCCTGTGGAGAGGCCCCTCATGGAGCAGGCTGTCCCCCCTCAGCCCATGGGTCCCACATGGAGCAGATCTCCACACTGCAGCTCGTGGAGGAGCCCCCAGTTGAGCAGGTGGATGTGGCCTGGAGGAGGCTGTGGCCCATGGAGAGCCCCCACAGGAGCAGGCCTCAGGCCAGAGCTGCAGCCCATGGAGAAGAGCCCATGCAGGAGCAGGGGGCCTGGAGGGAGCTGCGGCCCATGGGGGACCCATGCTGGAGCAGTCTGTTCCTGAAAGACTGCATCCTGTGGAAGGGACCTCATGGTAGAACAGGGACAGATTGGTGGGAAGGTGTGTTTAGTTTGTTTTTAGTTCTCATTGTTCTAGCCTGTTAATTGGTAATAAATTAATCTTCTCCAAGCTAGGACTGTTTTTCTCACAACAGCAATAGCTGAATGATGTCTCTCTCCTTACCTCAACCCATGAACTTTTAACCTTAATTTCCACCCCCCCCCCCCCCCCCGATTCCTGTTTTAACACTGTATCACAAGACCAAGCTCCTACATTCAAACAGCAGTGCAAGCCATATTTAACATATATATCATGATATTTTCTTCTACCAGTATAAAACAAACGAACAAACAGCTGTAAATACATTGATCTTGCAAGTATGACATAGATGCAGCAGGATATCTTTTAGGAGAGGAGCATTTAATCATGGGTTTGTCTCTGTATTGCTTCCAGACAAATAGTATTAGTTTAATTTTCACAGACCTAATAAGTTGTCATGATGAAGCTACTAAGGTTATATCACTCAGGGCTGCCTCAGGAAGAAGAGATGAAGTAGCAAACTGGCTCTACGCTATTAAACAGTCACTAGCAAATACCTGCTGCTCTAATGTGCCTGAATAACACAGGTAAACAAAAACCTCTTGGAAAGCATTATAAAAACAGTTCATGGAGCCACTTATCACAGCTAAACTGATTAAAAGAATAAATTTAACATAAATGGAAAGGATGTGGGTGAATTTCTTCTTCTTCATCACCATTTTTTTTTCTTCTTTTTTTTTTTTTTTTTCTTTTTTCTTTTAATTTTCAAATGGTTAATTAAACTGCAAGATTTAAACACAGTTATGCAAGATTCCATAATAAACTGCAAGAAGCCAGTATCTCTCAATTCTGTGATGCAAATATTCTAATACGTATAAAGCTGTAAAAAAATCATACTTTGTAGAAAGCTTCTTTCTGATGAAAAACAGAAAATGTTTAAAAAAATGTTGGAGAAGGTATTTCTTTTGCTTTGCTTACAAGCAGAACCAATTCATGGTCATTGCTCAATTAATGAAAAACATATAAAGCCTTCTGGAGTCTGGAAACAAAACACAGCATGAGCATATCACTCAAATGTATCCGTTCCTAAAATGTGGAAATTCACATACGCTATATATATATATATATATATATATACACATATATATATGAAGCTACTAAGCTAATATATATATATATATATATATATATATATATAAATGCCCTATTTGCGCCTATTTTGCTTGCCTCTCACAGGTTACATCTGTCAAGCTTTTTAAGTACCAGCCCCAGACAAACTAAATTGGCCCTCCTGTTGATACAGATTAAAGGTAGAGCAGTATGAATTGCTTTGCCATAATCCTACTATATGCAGAAACAGAAGCTCAGAGCAGAGTAGTCTCAGAGCAGAGTAGTTTATGTTTTCAGACTTGATCAGAAAATGTAACCTGAAAATTGCTCCTGCATTATTAAACTCCTAGGACTCTTTTACTCTTTTTTGGGGGGGAAACATGGGAAATTACACATGGAATCCATTAAAATATTAATTTTTGTTTAATTGTTAGTAATAATTATTCACTAATATATTAATTTATCACTACATAGGAAAACAAGGTAACTGAAGTGTATCTGAAGAACCTCAAGCTCTGCTTTTCTCTTGCTGACAGAGGAGTGCCCAGGAACAGTGAAGAAGGCTATCTTGTGAATATAAGGAATGAAAAAGAGGCAAAACTTCTGCATGATACTGATAATTTTTCTTATATTTTCAATCATTTTTGTTTTCTTCAGTTTACTTTCTTTACTGGCACTCTTTTACATGACAATATTTAGGGGTAGAGCTTTATGTGAAGGTATTGAAAGAAAGCATAGACCATAAATTAGATCAAGAAATAAGTTTTATAGAGGTGGAGGTGTATGGCAAGACAACTTACACTTTGAAGCAAAGGGTGAGAAGGAGATTGAAGGCAGCGTAAGAGAAAGAAAAAATCCAAATAGAAGAAAAGCATTTTAGACTAAACTATTGGGGAGGACAAAAAAAAAATCTAAAATGGAAAAAGAGGCATAAATAGTGATGTTTTTGAGAAATGTTTGTTCATGACAAGGAAATGGCAGTTTGGTGTCAAATTAGTGTTATCTATCCCTTCATGAAAATCAGGTGAGAGAATTCCTCTTTTTTTTTTTTTTTTTTTTTTTTTTTTTTTTCCTTTTTCCTCTTTTGCCCTGATATTATTGCTCCAGTGAAGTGAGATTAGTGGAACTTTCCATTGCCATAATTTCAGAGGAGTCTGTTCTGTATAATACACAATGCAAACTTTATTTGGTGAATCCATGCTGTCTTTCTGTGTCTGTGATGGGGAGAGGAGATAGCATCCCTTATACCAGCATGTTATTCCTTGTAGTTTTCAGTCACCACTACTCTCCGGGCACTTGCCCCAAGTTCAGGATTGCTGTTCAGGGGCAAAAAGGTCCAAAGCTATGAAAAAAATATTCCTTTTTAACTTGGTTCTGTTCAAGACTGCTATTGTATGTGATAGGCTTCCTTTGAGGAATAACCTTTGTGGCCCAATCTGCCTTTTCTTATTTTTCTCTCCTTAATTTTTAGTTTATAAGAATTCAGCTATTTGTAAATACATTTATTCAAGCTGATTTTTACCCTGTTATCTTTAGCATAATGAGGGAAGCTGAAGAAAATGGATGCTGTGAATTCTATATTGCCATGGGGGAGCCCTTAAATTCTAACAAAGCATGGGAGAATGTCAGCATCAAGTCTAATGTACTCCTAGTACAGCATACTTACATGTAGCTTCAGGCCTGGCACCTGCTCTGTTGACTCACCAAGCTTGCCTCCTGGGAAAATTATTTGTATTTTTCTGATTTGTTTTCCAGTCTTTTTTTGCCTTGAAAGAAAAAAAAAAAAAAAAAAAAGTTTGTTTTATCCAACTTAATGTCTACTAGAATTCCAGAAGGAACTGCGTATCCAACAGTTTTATAATCTAAAGATCTAAACAGTTGTAGAAGGAGTTGACTGAAAACCTTTTTCAAATATACTAAATGTCTGAATTTCGTAATAATTAGGAATGTATTTCAAATGTTAATTACGTAAATAATAGCACATTAAGAACAGCTCATTCTTGTCCTTGTTACCTCTTTCTAAATTAAAGTTCAAGTGTTTATGTCCATTCTTTCTCACAAATCTCTTTGTCTAACTTACCATTTTCCTTTTTCAAATCTAGGTAGTTTTTTGCTCACAGGCCATTTTCATGATAAGACAAATGCAGCTGAACAGCAAATTCCAAGAGAGATCTCATCATTATTTTCTGTACCAGGAAAACAATAGATTTCATGTTATTTTGCATCCTGTTCTTATTCTATTTCTTAGTTCCCTCTAAGTTTTTACAGTTCATCTGTAATTCAGCAAAAATGCTTTCAAATGATTTTATCCAAAGAGCATTGCTGTGCATTTCTCGGTAGTGAATTTATCTGCCATTATGTTACATTATATCTGCCCATGCAGGATTCCTCTAAACGCCTCACAGACTTTTCTAGATTTTAGTGAGATTAAATATATTGTGTTATTTATGTATTTTACTTGTGATCTGCCTCAGCACTTTAATTAATAGCTAGTCAAAAAGTAGTAATGAATAACACAGTTAATGTGTTGGTTCTTAAATTTCATGCAGACTGGAATTTATGCCACTCTTTTTAGCTTTATGTGAATATTTAGAATTAATAGAATAAAATACGTAAAGCAAGCCTTTTTTGTGTATGTGTGTACACATTCAAAAAAATGAACAGACTCCATTTCCTTAAAACAATAAGAAAGCGTAGTAAAAACAATTTACCACAATGGTAGTCTACAAAAAAAATCCTTCATTAAGAAAAACTATTTTTCTAAAAGAGAAGATTAGAAAGATTTGGTATCTTTTTGCAATTGAAGATCGTATGATTATAAACAAAAAGAATTAGAGTCCTGACTGAGTAAGTGGTTATGGATCTACTGGAGAAGCTATATTGATGTATGTTGGGAATAAGATACGTTGCAAAGGCTTATACTCATTTGAACAGAGGCTGAATGACAATTTTGAAAAAGACAGAATTTATGTAAATTCCTGAAGCCCAGAAATTCAGATTCTTCTTCTTTTCTCTCTTCCTCTCTCCCTCCCCCCTCCCCCCCGTCTTTTTTTATTTATTTTTTTAATAGGAATTAAAGGGGCTGTTGTTATACTCTGGTTCAAATTTGCCCATCACCTAGGGCTATGTGGAATGCTAGATAATAGGAGGTTATTAAATGCATGGTTGCAGCTATATAAGTGGTTGCATCTCATTAAAAATTGTTTAAAGAATTTTTGAGGATTTGGAGATTCTTAAGAATGAAGGATAGTCATTTATTATGCTGCAGTTTCTGTGAGTGTTACTTTCAAGTTTTGCATATGAAAATAAAAAATATAAATTTTGTTTTCTACTTATATTAAAGTTGATTAGGAATTTATTTATTTTCATAGAAAGCACGGATTTATTGAAATGTAAACTTTTGGTACTGATAGATCAGTTTAAGGGATTTATTTATTTATTTATTTTAATGGAAAAGCTGAATCATGATTTAAAAAAAAAAAAAAATCAAACAAAAAAAAACCTATAAAGCCCTGAACCTAGGGATAAATAAATAACCTTATTCATCAGTACATACTGCCAACTGTCTGGCTGAGAAATCCTGGTGAACATCAAATTGAATGCAAGACAGAAATTTGCTCTCACTGCAAAGAAGGCTCACAGCCTACTGGGATGAATGCTGAATGCTGCCACTGAGGGAGGTAATCCTTCCCTTCTGTTCAGCACTGGTGAGACATATCTGGAATGCTGGGCCCAGTGCTGGGCTCCCCAAAGCAGGATAGACATGGACATACTGGAGAGACTCCAGAAAAGGGACATAACAATGATGAAGGGACAAGCAAATCTCACACATGAGGAAAGTCTGAGAGAGCAGGGACTGATCAGAGTAAAGAAGAGATGGATCTGGGGATATCTTTCCAGTGCAATTAAGATAAATATCTGATGAAAGGTAATGAGGAATACAGAACCACACTCTTAGGGTGTCCAGTGGCAGAAGAAGCAGTAATGGACAAACACTGAAACAAATGAAATTACAACTAAATGCAAGATAAAAACTCTTTTACTATATGGGTAACTGAGCACTGGAACAGGTTGCCCAGATTGGTTTGAAGTTTCCATTCTTGGAGTATTCAAAACCCAAATGGATATGGCCCTGAGTAACCTGCTGTAGCTGGCCCTAGTTGGAGTGGGAGGTTGGGCTAGGTGATCTCCAGAGGTCCCTTCCAGCCTCACCTATCCTGTGATTCTGTGAATTCAGCTGCTAGACCAAAGTGACTTCTCAACATGAATCTAACATTATTTTTTGACAGAAAATTGAGGTTAGAGTAAAAACATTTTAATTAACCACAAATTTATTATTAGATTTTCAATTTATATTGTATCTTTTAATAAGATTTTATCTTGCAACTTTGACTTGCCTAGAAACTTTTCCAAAATCTCAAAATCTACCATAAAACCTGAAGGTTATCTTTGATACACTTCTCTTTTTTTTCATTCTAAATTATAACTGAAGTAACTTTTAATAGTTTGTGACTTTCATTGACATTCTTTTCCCTCTTTGCCTCCAGCATGTTTTCCAGGTCCTTTAAATCTGACAGGGACAACCAGCCCCAGTCCTATAGGGGGAATTATACAAGTACCAGCTTCTGGCTGAATTATTTTTTAAAAAAGTAAACTGGGTTGAAAAGTTGAAAATAATATTATATGCAGCTCTCTTTCTAAACTTTATTCTAATAGTTTGCTCTTATTTACAAGCATGTTCATCATATAGACTTCAGCTGTTACTTTAAACATACTACAAGACAATTATTTTAATACTTTCTTAGAAAAAAATATCAAACATTTTTAAACTCAAACTAAAGGTCAAATATTTAGACATTTGATGAGAAATAATTCTTCTGAATCAGCAAATCATCTGTGAAAAGGAGAGAAACTCAAATGTATTGGGTTTACTTGGCAAGGTTTTGGTAGCACGGGGGCATCAGGAGTGGCTTCTGTGAGAAGAATCCAGTAGCTGCCCCAGGTTTGATAAAGGCCAATTTCAGAAGACTCCAAAGGTACCTGCTGCTGCCCAGAGCAGAGCCAATGAGTGGTGTTGTTTGTGCCTCTGTGAGAGCTGATTTAAGAAACAGGAAGGAACACTTTTAAAACACTTGTTTAAGAACACTTGGAAGGAGGAGATGGAAGAGGGTAGATGGGGGGAAGGTGTTTTTAGTTTGTTTTCTTTATTTCTCACTGCTTTAGCTTGTTAGTAATAGGTAATAAAATTTATTAATCTGCCTTTGTTGAATCTTTTGCCCATGATGATAATTTTTAGTGATCTCCCTGTCCTTATCTCAACCCTTGAGCACTTTGCATCATATTTTCTCCCCCTTTCTCTCTGAGGAAGGGGAGTGAGTTAGAGGTTGTTCTGGAGTTCAGCTGCCCACCTGAGTAAAACCACAGCTCCTAATAAACTTAGGAAGTTATCTTGCTGGCCATTGAGCTTCAACCGTAAAACATAGTGTATTGTAATTCTGGAATGGAACTGTGAGTACACATCCAGGATCACTGTCAAAGAAACCTGTTCTTGTATCACTCAGCTTTGACCAAACACAGACACAATGATGTTCAAGGGAGTGTCAGCATAATTAAAAATAAGATATTGGTCATTTAGAGGGAAGTAATGCAAGGGAAACATTTTGCAATGAGGCTGGAACTGTTTGCTTTTATGACCTAGAAGTTAAGAGCTATTGAAAGGGACAAATTGAAAAGCAGCTCTTGTGGAAGCTACAAACTACAGAGCAGAGTTTTTATGTATATTTTGGAAGTGGTCTGGGCCTCTGAATGTAAGATTCATGTGAGTGTGCTTTCACATTACTTCTCTATGTTAAGTAGAAGAGAATATTCTGGAAATAGGGGTACCATGGGCATACTACTTTCATAAAGAACAGGGGGGAAAACTGATCCCTGGGCTAATGTCTGTTGATTTTGACTCCACGGTGCATGCAGCTAGGGCCAGTCTGGAGCGGACTGTGACTGTGTTGGACTTTCTCCAGGCCTCCTCTGGGAGTCCTGTAGTCCACTGTTTTTCCTGTCCTTTTACAGGGGTGAAAGTGATGGCAACAACCCTGTTGCAAAACACCCACAAGCGTTTCTTGTGAGGTGACGCTAAC
Source organism: Netta rufina (assembly GCF_964035555.1). Lineage (NCBI taxonomy): Eukaryota > Metazoa > Chordata > Aves > Anseriformes > Anatidae > Netta > Netta rufina. The sequence goes on along the minus strand of NC_140124.1, from coordinate 12,425,685 downwards.
AGGATGTCTTCTATGCCTGGGAATGACAGTGCCTGCTAGGGCTTGGAAGGAGTCCTGATGCTGTGCCAGCACTATGCAGCAATAGACACAACACTGGAGTGATATCAGTGCTGTTCCAGCTACGAGTGCAGAGTACAGCACTGTGCGGGCTGCTGCAGGGAAAAGGTGACTCCAGCTCAGACAGACCCAACACAGTAGATACAAGTGACAGTGAACATTCATGTTTTCTTAAGAAGGGGAAACACTATGCCCTTCTTTTGTTACACTGAGGGATTTTTCTAGTGAGGTGCTGCTGGGTGGTTCTGGATGGTGCTGATACTTGAACATAAAATGTGGCCTAAATGTGACAAACCAGTATGGGTTAATCAAACTCTTCCCAAACACTGTCTTGCCAGTGGGCTGCATTTTGCCCTCTTATTTAGGCTCAGCATTATTATAATTGATTGTAATGATTTCACTCAAAATGTGGAATCAAACTTAGTATAAGAAAAGGTGTCACAGTAATACTCACTAGCAGACTTGGACATAGTGATACAAGAAGTCCTCCCTTTACTACCAAGCAGGAAAGAAAAGTGATTTTACTTTATATAGAAAGAAGAATAATAAGTGAAAAGATTAAATACAATTCACAATTGCTTTATTGAAATCAATGGTCTGGAGTTTAAAAGTTACTTACCTGGATTCACTGACTTCAGATTTCTTTTATATCACTGATTTTTCAGAGCAGACATATTTTGGGAACAACTAACAGAAAAAAAAAAAAAAGAAAAAAAAAAACAACTATTTCCCAGTGATATAATGCAGTCACGGATGACTCTGAGCTGAAAGGCAGTCGGTTGCAGAAGGCAGAGAGCTTTATGTAGAGGCTATTGGGACCATTTGTGTGAACTCTGTGTGTTCAGCTGTCCTGAGGAAGGTGAAGGGTTACCCCAGTCCATGGTCAGGTCAGGAGAGGAGGCAGAACTAGCACTGATGATGGTTGTGAGTCAGCTTTGGTATAACCACATTACAACTGTACTATTTTCTATGGTACATGGGCTTTTTGTGATATTATCCAAACACTGGAGAAAAGAAAAACATGTTTTACACATGCAGCAACAAAAGCGCAAAGAAGGGAATGTTTCTTCTTTCACTAACATGAAGTAACAGTGATTTACACCTCTTAGAACAGGATCATCACAGACCAAACCAGGCTTCATGGTACTTCCCATGGTGTAACCAGTTTTTTTTTCCCACCTCTGAAGTAAATTGCATCGTGCCAAGCTTAATGCCATTGTCTGGACACAGAACACACAGTAAGCAGTTACTCAACAATGAAACCCTCCCTACCTAACTTTATGATGGCACCTGAATAACAAAAAGATGGCAGTGAAAAGAAAAAAAAAAGAAAAAAGAAAACAAACAAACAAACAAACAAGCAACAATTTCATGCACTGTAGTTATTGCTGCTTGTAAATTCCTGCTGTGGGTAACATCTCTGAAGCACAGTCCCTTCTCTCCTTGCATTTTAGAGAGTTAATCTTGTGTTACTCAGAACAGGTGAGAAAATATGGGAGAAGGTGAAAATCCCATCCCTAATTAAACAGAGAATTTCAAAAATAGACATAGTTGCAATTGTGTTCACTGAGACATTCACAGAGAAGCTGCACTAACAGTAATAGACTCACCTTAAACTGCACATACGGTTACCATTAATGTACATGTTTCCAATGCTCCAGAGCACGAGGCAGGGATTAACCTAATTGGTGATAAGAGAAATTGTAGAAGTCTCCATAGTTTGTATGTAAGTCTCGGGAGTTTTAGTGAACCAGCTGGTTAAAATTAGATAAAATGTGGATTTTCATAGAGGATAAACTACACTTTGGGGAATACGGTGGATTATAATTGAAGCTAAAAGTCCCTGTTTTACACAGGTACCATTAGCATAATTATTCTCCCATGTACAAGAAACCCAAATGGTGTTCTTTAGCAGCATCCTGTAATGCACAAATGATGTATCCTCTGTTATAATTTGTTAATATCAAGAATCTGTGTTTCTGTGGGATGACAATGCATGAAAATCCAGGTAATAATGATATTGCATCCTACTTTCAATCCTGCCTAAAAAAAAATAAAAAATAAAAGTGGAAATCACTAACTGTGTCTTTGTGACCTGCTGACATATGCAGAGATATGCTGTATCTGGTTCTTTTTTCTTTTGCTATGCTTTTACAGCTTACCCAGTTTACCCTTTGCACATCTGACGCTGCTGAGGGAACAAAGACATTGGAGCAAGATGTGGAAGCACAACTGGTGGACTGTGTAAGCATGGTTCAAACCCAAATTAAGCAGAGAACAAATAAGTGATAATGAACTAGTGAGTAGCAAGAATATAAACCTTTGGAAACAATTTCTCTTTTAGAAGACATTTGAGATCACAGAATAGTCCCCAATAGCTCTCTTCTACTTCACAAAGATGACTGAAGACTAAAAGCAGTTATTACTTTGAGCATCTCCACTCACTATATGAGAATTTAAAAAATCTTCAAAATCTAACATGATATATTCATGAAATCTTTCCCCCACCCCACCCCAACTTTTTTTTTTTTTTTTTTTTGTGATTCTCTCTAGGTTTCTCCTAGCAGGAAAGTAGAAAATCACAAACCTTCATGTTGCTGAAAATCCTGCATCTTAAAATGTCTTATTAAACAAAATATCCCTTTCTGTATTTTTCATGTAGAGGCTGATGTGATAGAAGCTCACAGAGCACATTTTACAGTTTATACATTTGGATAAAAAAATAAAATAAAATTGTGATTATCTGTATCTATATGGAAATCCAAGACTTGAATTCTCTCTTTTTTTTTTTTTTTTTTTTTTTTTTTTTTTTTTTTTAATGTGGTGGGAAATAAGAATTCAAACTGTGGTCTCTTCCACATCTTGGAATATAAAGATGGGTCAGGAAGCAATCATTGCTTCCAAGAGACAAAACCAACTGACACAGAGTGACTATAATATTAAGGGATGATTCTCACTGGAGCAGACAGGTCTCATCTATGCTATATATCACTTAGCTCTGCTATCCACAAACCTCATATGTTGAACCTAAAATGTAATTATTAGTTTTGTACATTTTTCAGTTCAAAGTGTCTAAAAATAACGGGAAGCTGTGTTGCAACTTTTCTAGATTGGTATTTTCATAACATGATACTAAAGGGTATCGCACACCCTGGCGTATGTAAGGACTGTGCTGTACGTTCTTGAGGATGTCATGCTGTTAGGATAGCACTAGGAATTGTGTAAAACAGAGAAAGCCAAACTGGTAATGTCATTTTACATACAATTCTGCCTAGAGAGAGATCTGGACAAGGGTGAAGGTGTTCATTTGGCCACTGGGATTTCTAACTCAGATGAAAAGTTAATTATTTAGAGGCAATCCTCTGTACCTACTGTTTACAAATACTGTTGCAAAAATTTTTCCAAGGGGAGTTTTGTGTCTGCTTGATCCATGTCCTTTGTTGTTCTTTTCAAAAACTACACGGTCTGCCTGGACACTAATAAGGAAGTAAATTACTTAAGTTGATGGGAATGATAATGTATAACAAAACAATAATGAGTACACTTCCCCTGTGGAAGGGTAAATAGAAGAAACTAAGGATTACGTTTATATTTTTGGATTTTGATTATTGTTTATTTTTAAAGGTATTTTACAAAACATCTTAAATTACTCAGCATCTCTCTGTGTCATGGATTTTTGGTCTCCCCTGTCAGGGAAAAAAGGTGATAGAAGCTCAGGATCTGCCTCCCCAGGTACCTTAGTTGCCTCCACAGCTTACTCCTCAGTGCTCATGACAGAGAACCAAACCAACTTTGCAACCATTAATTTCTTACTGGGTCTCATAGCTGTTGAATGAGGCTGGCAATTCATAAATAAAATGGCAGGCCTCAGTCAAACTCTCAATATAATCCCCTTCACTTAAACAAAATAGAAAAATATCACTAATGAGGTGCCAAATTAAGGCAGCAAGTGCTCATATACATTCCAGGCAGCTAATTATCTCTCATCTAGGTGGCTAAGTAATACAGTCCTCATAATGAAGTAATGGATTTGCAGGTCCAGTTAACACAAAAGTTCAACCTCAGACAAGTTAAAGTTAATCAAGTACAAAAAGGATTAAATTAGTACATTTAAATTCAACTGACAGAGGCATTAGAACTATGCTGTATTCCCTTATTTTCTGCTTTGGTGTTAACTGTTAGGAAGAGAATGGCAGTTGAAGTATCCCACTCTTTGGGGACTTCATGCTTCAGTTCCTTACCACCCATGCATATGGAGTTGCTAATGACAGAGCAGCTACCCATCAGGGAATGCAATTCCACGTAGACATTTTCACCAAAATGGATTATTTCAGCCTCGTTGGTCACAGATTCTGTAGTTTTCCAGTGATTCATCTTACTATTAATAATGTCAGAGAATTTTAGGCCCTTGAATTAAATAATGATAAATAGGAGCCACCGAGCGAGCTCGGCAGAGGCAGTGCTGTTTATTTCAGTGTGAAGCTCTGTCAGGCCTGATAAATCGGATCCCTGAAATAGTTTATAAAGTACTGAATTGATGTGGCGGTTGGTGAGGGAGAGAATTAATGTTACGAAATAGGCCTGCAACCTAGATTTGATGAAAGCTGAGGAAAGCCTTTTATATAAATTCTGTGTCTGTGTAGGAAATGGTTGCAGCTAGAGGTGAAAGAGCTGCACTGGGAAATAACGTGCTCCTATAATCTCTGCGGGCTACAGGTCAGGGAACGAGGCGCTCTGAGGATGCTGGTGGTGCGAGAGCTCTGCAGTGCCACATTAGATCTCTGCAGAGTGGAGAGGTGGTCACCAGCTGCTCATTTATAATATGAAAGACTGAGGACACATTGCATAAAAGGAAAATGAAAGCCAACGCAGAGATGTAGAAGAAGCTTTCATGCTCTGCATGGCTGTCCTCTGCCAGGCTGCTGGGGAGGAAGAGATCCTTGATGTTGCCTCATGTAGTGCAGTCACCACTGCTAATCTCTCTGGTCGAATTAATATTTCCCTCTTCAGATCACTTCACAGAAATCCCCAGGAAAATGCATGCTACATTCATCTTCCATCCGGTTCATAATTCCAGGAAGGTGCTTTCAAATTACAGCAGGCAGATTTGCTAAAAACGGTTGCAAGTAGCATAAAGCAGGCTGATCTGCATGTGCTGATGCAGGCGGCTCAGCTTTCAGATAAAGCATGCTACACACATAAATGGGAATTTTTCAAAGTTGCTTACTGATGGAATTGAAAATATAATTTCTGCTAAGGTTAATGAGACCTGGGGAAACCCAGATTTTACAAATGATCAGTAATGCAGATGCAATATTTTTGGACCATCTGACCAAGTTACAGGCATCGCTGACAATGATGTTTCTCTGGTTCTTCCAGATGTCAACATACCACTGAACAAACACCTACATACTTGTTTTAACTGTTGCTAGGGATTTAATATTTTACCCTAACTCTTTAAGAGAAAATTCCTTTCTGAGGTCATTATGCATAATGACTCTGTGATAAAAAAGAGAAGTTAAACTGTGTGGGTAGAGTTCTTAATGCTTCCTCTTCATGTAAACAGTCTGCTGCACTACTTCTCAGTACCATATTTGCTTGTAAGGACACCCTAAGGTGATTTGAAAGGACGAAATGAGGAAAGGCTTCTTTGATGCCACTTCCTCACCATAGAATTGTTTTTTGACACTGTATCACATTAATAAAAGCCAAAGAAATTGTTATTCATGTGGTTCATGGACTTCAAATCAGCTGTTAACCACAGGATGAGGTTGTCAGATTGAAGGATGATACTTTTAACTGTTCTATATGCACTTCTCCGTAGAAGGTAGTAAAAGAAGAGGAAGCTAGTACAGGATTATCACGCACAAAAGCAAGTCGCAGGTCCCATCTCTTGTCCTTTTTCACATTAAGGTCATTCTTCATACAAAGGTTCACCATGCATATTTAAGAAAGATGAGCTACTCTTATGCAGTTCATTCAGCGGGAAATCTGATCAAGCTGACAGGGGAATCTGTGGGATAAGAGCTAGAGGATAATACTTACATGCAATTTAAATGTACCAAATCAGAACCTTATAAATGGTTAGATAATCAGCATTTGGACTGAGTTTTGGTAAGGTTCTTAGAGTTCCTTTTTTTTTACATCAGTTTTAGCTCATCTCTACTAACAACCATAAAATTACCCTGTAAATTGTGTAAGTGCATGCAGCATCAAAAAAAGAACATCATCATGAGAAAAAAATACATATACACTTTTCATCTAAATGTATTATTTACAAGTGGTGTGCATGGAAATGTCTCAGTAACTTATTTTCTATCCCTAGAGACTTGTGTACTCTCCTTGATCTCTGAAAGGCACAGGATGTGATTGCAAGTGCCTTCTGCAAGGAGGAAGTATGGAACAGGCTAAATTAAACTGTTCTGATTACCTTTATATGGACACTTTAACCTCTTTATCTTCAATATTACAGGGATGGGGGAGATAGTAAAAACTAAAGTAAAAGCAAGGGAAGACACTTGGAAAGTTATCCTGTGTGCTGATTAAAAGAGATAAAAGAAAGAAGGAAAGATAAAATGAAAGAGAAGAAAGACTGAAAGACAGAAAGACAGGCAAAGAAAGATAGAAAGAAAACAGGAAGGAAGGAAGGAAGGAAGGAAGGAAGGAAGGAGAGAGAGAGAGAGAGAGAGAGAGAGAGAAAGAAAGGAAGAAAGGAAGAAAGGAAGAAAGGAAGAAAGGAAGAAAGGAAGAAAGAAAGAAAGAAAGAAAGAAAGAAAGAAAGAAAGAAAGAAAGAAAGAAAGAAAGAAAGAAAGAAAGGAAGGAAGGAAGGAAGGAAGGAAGGAAGAAAGGAAGAAAGAAACAAAGGAAGGAAGGAAGGAGGAAGGAAGGAAGGAAGGAAGGAAGGAAGGAAGGAAGGAAGAAGGAAGGAGGAAGGAAGGAAGGAGGAAGGAGGAAGGAAGGAAGGAAGAAGGAAGGAAGGAGAGAAGAAAGATAGGAAAGGAAAGGAAAAGGAAGAAAGGAAAGGAAAGGAAAGGAAAGGAAAGGAAAGGAAAGGAAAGGAAAGGAAAGGAAAGGAAAGGAAAGGAAAGGAAAGGAAAGGAAAGGAAGGAAAGGAAAGGAAAGGAAAGGAAAGGAAAGGAAAGGAAAGGAAAGGAAAGGAATAAGGAAAGGAAAGGAAAGGAAAGAAGGAGTTCAGAAATAAGGCAACAATACCATTTTTTCTCCAACAAACAGTCTCTCTTTTTTTTTTTTCCCCTTTTAATTTTTTTAATACGAATAAATTTTAAATATGAAGTGGTTTGTGGGAGAGTAAAGAAATGCACAGAAAATAGTGGAAAAATTACCAGACACTCAGCTCCCTTGACTTTCTACATTTACAATGCAGATAACAGCATTTGAGCTAGTTGCTCTAGACTGCCTTTACAATCAGTGAAGAGAAACAGGCACTTTTATTGTCCTTTCTTAGCATAAGATGGATTTATCTTTTTAAGTACATTGTTCTGCTCTCAGCATAAAGATATTTGTAAGGTGACTGGCTAACATATGAACATCTGCATTGGAAAAATCTATACTGGTGATATGTATCCTGTCTTTCACAGGGTGGTGGTTTTACCCAGCTGGCCAGCTGAACTTCATCACAACTGCTCTCTCACTCCTCTTCCTCAAAGGGAAAGGGGCAGAAAATACCATGGAAAAGTCTCAAGGGCTGAGGTAAGGACAAGGACATCACCCAACAATTATTGTCACAGGCAAAACAGACTCAGCATAAGGAGATTAATATAATTTATTACCTATTACTAACAAGCTAGAGCAGTAAGAAACTTAAACTAAAAACATGTTCCCCTTCCCCCCCCCACATCCACCCTCTTCCACCTGCTTCCCCTGAGCGGCACAGGGGAATGGGGGCTGCAGTCAGTCCCTGACACTTTGTCCCTGCTGCTTCTTCAAGGTCCCTCTCTGCCCCTGCTCCAGGCGGGGTCCCTCCCATGGGATGCCGTCCTTCCAAAACTGAGCCTGTGGGGGATGCCCACAGGCAGCAGCTCTTCAAGAACTGCTCCCACATGGCTCCGTACCACAAGGTCCATCCATCAGGAGCAAACTGCTCCAGCACTGCAACCAGCATCGCTTATTTGCTTGGCTCTGGCCAGCAGCAGGTCCCTTTGGAGCCAGCTGAAACTGGCCCTTATCCAACATGGGGCAGCTGCTGGGTTCTGAGGCCACCCCTGCAGCCCCCTGCTACCAAAACCTTGCCCATCCCAATACATTAGGGATTCTCTCCTTTTCTGAGATGACTTTTTTCACTCAAAAGAATTCAGTGCATTTTAACTCCGGCATTGTTTGTTGGTGTGGTAGCTGAAGTAATGAGTTGCATCCAAACTTACATTTGGGAAATGCAAGGAAGCTCTCCATTCAGGTTCTGTTTCCCTAGTCATTCATACCAGCACACAAAGGACAGAACCATTTAAGACACACACACTTCTTTGTTTAGAAAAAAAAAGCATGCTGAATGGAGGAAAGATGAAGGAAAAAGATTAATTGAAGGAAAAAGATTAATAATTTCCTCGGCCTCACCCCACAGAATAGCAGTAGCTATTGTAACACCAGGGATACAGTGTTTTCTCTTGGGTGCAAATGCTTGACATAATCTAAATGTGGTCACTAGCTCCTTCATTAAATAAGAAGTGTTTTACTTCATTCTTCCATAATGTGTTCCAGTAAATTATTGCTAGAAAAGTCCAGCAGTATTTGAGTGATATGTTTTGTTTGTTTATTTTTAATTTGCCTTGGTCTTTAAATTCTATAAGAGTCCATATTATTTCCCTACCTTCTCTTGATTGATGTTGCAGTAGCTCTAAGTGTGCTTTTCACAGTATAGCCTATATCTAGTTAGGATCTAGACTTAAACAAGCTTTGTTCTGACATGCAGCTACTTTACTGACAGGTGTATGGGCTGTAGTAAAGCAAATCATAAAACCAACTGGGAAGAAAGTCAAATTAATAATGTCAACTGAGGCTCTGCTGAAGGAAAAGAGCCACAGCTGAAGAAGCCTTAGCTGAAGGAAAAGAGCCACAGGTATCGGAATTCCCTTTGCAAGGTTGGGATAAGAAGATTGCTTCCTAAAAGGAAGAAATTTGGATAAAAACTTATTTGTCTAAAAGAACATTTCTGAGAGAATGCTCTTGTATGAAGTCAGCATTTACTTTTCTGTTGGTTAATGAAACCAGACAGTTGAGTCTGTGGACTCAAAAATTATAGGACATAAAAATGATAGGTCTCATTCAGAATGGTTCTAGTTCAGTGAAAACAAAGTAGTATAGGGAAAATTGGTAAGTTTGGATGCCTGTCTTCAGTTTGCTTAGATAGATATCACACAGCAGTTTTAGAGTAGCTGTGCACTATAGACCAGCAGGAAGCAGAATACATAGTCTTCAAAGTAGAAAGTAGTTTTCTCATGCCTGATTTTTCCTCCCTACATTTCTCATCTGGAACTGAGAGGCCGAAGACCAGATATTTTCAAGGTACAAAATGAACTCTGTTAAACAGATGAGATTTTATATCTACCTGAAATCAATATTGTTTGTTCCCTAAAACTGACTTTCATAGGCTTTCCTCATTGAGACACAAAGACATCTTGAGATCATCTGGTCTCTCTCCAGATAGTCCCTCTTCTTTCATCCCTGCTAGAACTGAACTAAATTCACTTGATTATGCCATGCATATCCAATAGCTTCTACATACTCACTCAACCTTTGTCATACAATAATATCACAATATAAGTTCTTTGAATGTTGCTCTCTGTTAATACAGATGAAATGAGACAATGGAGAACCTTCTTTAACTTCTCATTGAAGACATCTTTATTGAGCTCAAATGTCTCAGACTCCATGTAAAACTATAGGGAATTTTGAGGCTTTCTCAGTTTCTTCTTTGAAAATTATTGAGTTTGTTCAGACTAATCAAGTATTAATTAGTCCTCTGAGCCATGGAAAGTAAGTGTGACTAAGCATAGCACACATCTAGAAGAGGAACAGCTGATATCCAGGAACTGACTGGAGATATCCTAAAACTGACTGGAAAAAACAGCAGTTGGAGAAACAGCTCTGCCCTCTTTCTTAAAAATCAACGATCCCTTCCTTGCACAAGATGCATGCCACAATGATGACATCAAATATAAGAAAAATAAAACAGGATTCTTGAATAGTCAAATATTACTGCTAAAGGGCAGCAATCCCCTTAACTTTCCTCTTGTTTTGATGTAAAATATTCAACTCCAGTTTCCCTGTAACAGGTCACATCTTTGTCTTTGCGTTGTATACCTGGAGGTTTGGTGAAAGATAGGACAACATATTTAAAAATGTGTTTCCTGGTCTTGAGGACTTTGGCATGAAATTGCTGAAGAGCTTGTTATGTGGGATAGTAATCAATACATGGGTGGCTTTTTTTCATGTAAACTGAAAGAAATTAATATGATTATAGGGTTTGGCAGATGCAGAATAGCTATTACAAAGGTAAACTTTTTTTTTTTTAATCTCTTTTTAGCTAATTTTATCGAGAGAGGAATGGTAAAAAAATCCCAATAATCTCTGCAATTTAATAATAGTTATAACAGAGTCACCTGAGGGAATAAATTGAAATTGAAATTTTTGATTTGCTATCAATATCCACAGCAGTAAATGTTATCAAACCAACCTTTTCAATTTAGCACTGGAATCATAAATCTAATTAAAAACAGAATAAAAATAAACAAATCTCTCTTTGAAAGTTTTTTTTTTTTTTTTCTTTTCAATAAGGAAAACTACTAGTTCTCTTCATAGCTGTCCAGTCTGTTCTCAGAATCTTCAAATCTTCACATTTTTCCTGTCACCATAGAAACACCAACAGTGTGGTTTATTAGCAAGTTATCCCAGTCCCTTCACTAGTAAGAAACTTAATTCCAGGCTGTCATCTATATCCATCAGTGGATGAAATGCAGACCAATTTCCATCCTTTCTTCTTTCCCAGTGGTATTTTAGGACTTCCTAGAGAACTTTTGCTGCTTGTGCATGCCATAGCAAGTTATACCGGATGTGAATAGACGTTTCAAACATATTAGTGTCCTGAACTTAATGAGTTTTGTGTTTAGAGACTTTGATACCCAGTTACATTTCTTCTGTAGCATCTTGTGATATAGCCTCACTAAAGATCTAAGTTACAGCTGGAAGAAGAGGCCCTGGAGTGCAAAGGGCAGGTTTGGGCCAGGAGAGCCAAAAAGCATATATTTTTCTACACCTGTGCCTTCATGTAAGGAGTGTTTCCCACGAGCTTTCTGAGATGATTTCCAGTATCTGATATTATGACCCCAATGAACCAATCGTCTTCTACCTGTTTGGCTTGTGACTACTTTGCTTGTGTTTTAGGTTTATTCAGAAGTTTGTGTCCTGCAGCTTCTCCTTTGAATAGAAGGACTTTCAGTCGCATGACCTCAGGCTTCATTAATAATAACTGAAGAATCTGAGAACTAGGTCATTGTCCCCTTTGTATGAACACCTCCATACACTCTGGTGTTATATAAATATTTATCTGTTAAAAAAAAAAATCTACATAAAACAACAGAGACACATTAAATTATATATTAGTAAGGAGGTCAAATTAAGCCTTGAGGAAATCTTAAAGCAGCTATCCAATTGTACTTCAGACCCTTGTACTTATTATGAGATAATCTTTAATTAGATGCTCACATGATGTTTTTTCAAAAAATATTTGCTTTACAGACCTTATTGTATGTACTGCTCATGCTGTTCACGCTATTCACTACTTTGTTTTCTCTTTGGTTGATGGGTTCACCCCATCACAACACCAGCCTTTTTATTTATTTATTTATTTATATTTTTTGTACTCTGTAGTTAGTATAGTATCCACAATTTTTCCTGTATGACTATCTCAAATATCTGAGAGATTCATGAGTATTTACTAATTTATTTTAGTAAACAGCACTTTAAAATTAGCAAAAAATATTTTGGCATTGTAACGGTCTCAACCTCAAACACCTAGATAAGGTCAAAAGTAAATGCTCAGTTTTGACCCAATCCATATTCTTTAAACATTTCAGAGTACAGTTCCTATCAATTTTCTACTATTTAATCTGTTAAGTGATAAAACATTCTTCAAAACAGTTCTCACACCAGGCACCGAGAAAGTGACCACTCGTGAAAACTTTCTGGTCATGCTTTATTTCACAGGTTTAATTATTCCATATACCCTAAGAACAATCCTTTCTTTTTCTATATTCCTCATCTTGGCCCTTGTTTTCTTTCCAGTTTCTGTAACATTAATGTTACATGAGAGGTCTACAATGAGTTAGGTCCATGCACAAGTTCCTTCTGAATTTAAGAGAGCTGTGGAAGACATATACTTTGATCAAAAAATTCTGAATGTAAAATCCATTCAAAATAGCTGCAATCCTTTTCTGATAATCTCCTTTAAAATAATAATAATAATAATTAAAAAAAATCAGTCTGAGGCAAATATGGACACTTTCTAGAACAGTAAATGTTAGAGTAAATGAATAAAATTTGGTTACTTTCTTTACGTAACTGAAAATGGTTTATATCAATGGGGTAATGTGAATCATACATATTCATGCCCAAGCACCATCTATTGTTCTCTAAACACTTGTTCACTCTAATAGGAAGCACTGGGCAATGTGAGTAGTAAGGGGTGTTACCAATCCCACCTCTAATTAACGGAACTAAAGGGCATTATTTCAGTTGTAATGGAAATGATTGTTATTCCTCAAAGTAGAACTGAAGCAAATCAATCTGAGCCCATTGGACCCAATCCAATTAAAAAGGAGCTAATCTGCTTTCTGTGAGAGAAACATGGCCTACAAGTAAGACATGATAACTAAAAGAAAGTGGAAAATCCTGATTAATTCAGTTTTCATTTTGCACAGTTACTCTGATAATTTTATTTAATAATTTATTTTTACATACAATCAAAATAGATGGAGGTTGTTTATCAGTAGCATCGCTTGTATTTATAGCATTAATCTAAAGAAAAACTGCAGGGATTAAACGCTCATTTTTCACCTCACAGTCTAGTAGTTCAAACTGCCTTTCACATCTGACTATTCATTAGGTAGTCTGGAGGCTGTCCTAAATAATTATAATTGGAATGTACAAGCTTTCTAATTAAAAAAAAAAAAAAAAAAAGTAGGTGCTTACCTCTTCCTAATTTCTTATCATTTGATGTAATGTTTAAAAACAGCTTTGCTCTGAAAGCTTTGTACATTGTGGCAACTTGGAGCTAAGTATGCAGATATCTGCAAAGTGACTATGAGTTACAACCATAACTAGGAACATATCCCATTATTATTGAATCCATTCTGTGATCTCATGCAGGAGGATATTATAACTGAAGCTGTGGCTCTGAGACTGGAGTACCTGGAGTACCTTAGAGAAGATCACTAAGTCTTATGTCACCCAATCTTCCAGTTCATATCTGTCACAAGTGACTTTTAACAGTTCTGCTACAGAGTTTTGGATTCAAGAAATGTCAGAAAGATTATTCAAAGTAAAACACTGAAACACTTGAGTATGCACATTTCTGGAGAGCAAGCTTTTTGCTTTTGGCACTGACAGTTCTGGTGCAGACTAGAGAGTGGTTGTTATAAACTAGTGATTCTCAGCACAAGAGTTAAAAATGGATGAAAAGTCATGGTGTTTGGGGCCTATCTGGTACGAATAAGTCAGCAGTCAGGATTCACCTTACAATTCTATTTGGTCTGGTCCTCTGGACAGCCATTTCAGTTAGTGGAGAGAAAGTGACCTCCTTAGGCACAGGACAGCTGATCTTAAGGAGAACAGACAAAAAGAATCAGTACCTCTTTATTGCTACTGTTTACAGAGGAAAAGGAAGTTAACTTAACTAATTACCTGAACTGAGGTGAGATGAATACCCACCCCACTACATGATAAGCAAGATAATTGAGCTTCAAGTTCTGTTGCACACATCTTGAATGCATCTGTATATGTCTCCAAGTATTTCTCTCCATATATTTGTTGCCTTTTGTATAGGATAGGAGATAATAGTTCTCTGTCTCAAGAGCGTATGGTTAAAGCTTAATTGTGTGCTCTACAAAATTCACTGGACGTATCCTAGATGACTGGAAGGAAAAAGAAAGACAAACATGCAGACGAGATTAATTTTTGCTCAATGCTTTATACTATTTTGGTGTATAAAGCTATATATCTTTAATATATTACTGTTTTAGTATTTTACTTGAACTGCTTTATTCATCCATAGTTTAGAGGATTTTAAGGATAGCCCAGGTCTCTGTCAGATAAATCTCCCTTGTTTTGCAGCTAAAAAAGGAACTGAACTAGATTTATGACTGTTAATACCTTTTCTCTTTTAAGGGGAAAATTGATAGACACCTTCCCATGAGACTTCCTATAGATGCAGTTACTGCCCTAATGATTATTCCATATCAAGGCCACTCTGCTAAAGAGGTACTAAATTAAAAGGCTGCTGTTTGAAGCAAAAGCTACAAACTGAATTTCAAACACCTAATAAGATACCGAAAATTACCTCAAGCTTTCAAATGTCACATACTGTAAAAATACAAATTAGACTGTAAAATTCAGCCTAGCCATAATTAACACTGTGATGTGTTCAAATAATCAAACATTATCCTCAGAGGAGTCTATTGAAAGAGATTATTATGAGCAGTAGTTCACTAATCATTATATGACAACTATTTTTATGTCATTGATCTAGACTGCCTTGTCTATTTTGTCAGTGTCACTTGGCATCTTTTTAAAAAGGTGATATTTTCCCCCACACAGAGACAGCTCGTCCTACAGCTCCAATTGATGTCAACCTTTGCTCACAGTTATCATCTGCACACAGCCAGGCTTCATTTTAAATCAGAGAAGAAGGGATAAATAAAACTGGATAGCTTTCAGTTCCAATCACATCCTGGTTTACCTCGCATCAGCCAAAAAGTTATCATGAAATGATGGATTTTTATCTGTGAAAGTGAAAAAGGGTGGTTTAAGATTTTTAAATTTTTGTAACAAATATTCTTTTAGATCTCTCATATGTTGTGAAAAAGGTTTTCTCTTTGCTTGGAGGATAGAAAAGTCAGAGATTCTTATTATCTTTATAATAAAAATATATTTTTTTCAGGAAAAAATAAAATCCATATGCTTTTTGCAAAAAGGAAAATGCGTTTGTCACTATAATTCCTGTTATTAGATAGTCAGCACATATTCCCAAATTTTGCAAAGCATAGTAATTGAATTTCACAGTTCCATTCCTCATCTTCACCCTTGCAAAATTTTCTCCAATACATAAAGCATGACATAAGTGTAAACTCGAAGGAGCTGAAGGGTTCAACCCCCCCTGCATATTCCTCATTAGTACTGAGTATCTGTGTAAAAAAGTGAAGCTTCTTCAATTTGACCTTTTTTATAAATGTATTTCTCCATCGCATATCTCCAAGCACAGCAGTATGAAAGAAAGTAAAAATTCTTACCTATCGTCTATGCGTGGTTTAGCCTAATCCTTGAAAATAAAAATAAAAAGCCATGAATAAGAACTGGGGCTAGCCAACTGTGTAATATGCTGCACTAACAACACTCACTAGAGGGTAAATCACCTATGACTTAGCTTCCAGAACACACGGACTATTAAGGAAAAAATTTATACCCTGTGATATCCATATGCAGTATAATTCAATGACAGTCAACTCTAACCTTAGTCTGGAACTCAAACAGAACCTCTCCAGAATTATTTATAAGGTTCATCAGAGTTGCACTTGGCTTTGTAAAAGTGTTTGCATTGGTTTTACAAGCATCAAGCAAGAGCATGCAAAACTATCATTTGAGAGGATATTCTTTTAAAAAATAAAAATTGTAAGTTCAGTTGCACTTCTCTGAGAACTTTGAACGGATAATGATTGGGTAGGAAAAATGTGCTTAAAGGTTCATCTATTCTTAAAAAGCATAACATGCATCTATATCAAGAGTATGTAGGAGATCTGAATTTGGTTCCCATTTCTACCTTAAATCACTATGTAATGCTGTCAACACCTCTGAGTCTCTCGGTTCCTGTGTTCCTCATCTACAAAGCAGATGTAATGCATTTTTCTTTCTATTATTTTTTAATTTATTTTCTTTACTTCAGTTCCTCAGGTGATGGGTTATCTTTTCTGTACTATGTTGAAAGTGTAGTGTTGTATGACAACTTCTTGATTATGGTTTTCTTTTCAATAAAATTAAAATACAGACTTCGAACCAGAGGATTGGCCACAGAAACAAACAAACAAAAACAAAACAAGCAAACAAACAAACAAACAGTGTAAATATCATCAGTAAAAAAAATCCACAATCTGATATTGGCCAAACATGAAGCATTTGTGCTAGAAGAGTAGTAACACCAGAAAGGCCATAAAAGAAATGGTGAATGTCTGTCAATAGCCTATCTTGTAAATATTTAAGTACATTAAATATAACTTCATTATCACAAGTGAAATGCAACTTCACTAGCAAGCCCTGAAGGAAAAAGCAATCCCTGCCCTCCTTCAGCAATTAAAATGTTGCTGGGATAACACCCTTCTGGTGTCAGAAGCAAGTAGCACACTAGTGAAGAGAAGTATTTTGGCAGTGAAGGGCTCACGCAGACAGAAAGCTGGCTCTGACAGCCATTCATATGCCTTCAGTTCATGCTGACGTGGTGTGAGCGTCTGGCTGGTGTCCTCAGTACAGGGATGGCATTAATGTGGCTGCACCACAGCAGGAAGGCACAGGAGCTTGGCAAGTGCCAACTGGGAAGGCTGAGTTGCACCTTCTGGGCAGTAAAAAAGAATCTGTTAAGTAGAGGAAAGAAAACATTGGAAGTGGCACTTTTTAAAGTGCAATTAAAAAATAAGTGTTTTGTTTTTGAGAAACATTTTTATTGTGTTTTTTTTTTGAGGCATGTTACAACTTCGGGAAACCAGTGGAAAGAATACCTTTGGATGGTAGATAATGGTAGAAGAGAGATGCTGTGTTGTTTTCTTTTCTTTTTTTTTTTTTTTTTTGAAATTAAAATACCTAGTAGTGAGAATTTTTTTTTTTTCACTGATTTTTTCACAGTAACATTTAGTGCAAATACTGATACAGCAATGCTATTAAACCTCAGAAGATGACACTTTAAATCTGCTGGCAGACCTTCATTCAGGAAGGAATGACTTCTCTGTCTGTTCTGAGTTATTTTTGTATGTCTTTGACATTCAATGATAATTGTTTTCCTTGTTTCAAGTACTGTTCAATGATACATATTTTTTGTTGGCCAAAAAAGTTATCCTTTTATATAACTTATGGCATATGGCTGTGTAACATAATCAATTTCCCATTAACTTCATCTCCATCTTTGTTTCTGGTTTATTTTAGAAATAAAGAAATTATTGATTTTCTTCAATTTTAGCATTTGTTATAAAGCAAGTTCACCTTGTATTCTTTATGAAGCCTTTATTCCTGAAAGAGTTTATACACTCTCATATTATTTTAGATTTTTTTAACTTTCTCATACATATGGTAGAAATTACATTTGAATTAAAAGTTTTAGATTGAGCACTAAGATGTTAAGATTGAGCACTCTTAAAACTTGTAAGTTTTAGATTGAGCTTTTAAAGATGAGATATTATTTCAGCTGGTGAATGCAGAAGCTGCATAGTCCATTCTGACTTTTTGTTTTCCTCGGGATTCTTACCTTTTTTTTTTTTTTTTTTTTTTTTTTTTCTCTCTCTCTAATTAAGTTAGCTATATTTCTTTTATTGCTGCTGAGTGAACTTAGAGTCATGGAGGTACTCAGTCTCTGCACTGTTTCTGTCTTCATTTATTTTCTTACCAAACACTCAAATATGTTTTTCCTTTCCTTTAACAAGTAGCAAATTGGTATCCTTTGACAGTGACATTTTCCATTGAAACGGTATAGCATATTACAACATTCTACAGACAGTTTAGACAGTAAATCTTACATTTATATGTGAACATTGCAAGTTAGCCCTTTGATTATTTCCAGAATGAAAATTGGCCAATTAGTTCAATCTCATTGCAAAAGCTTTAACTACTGACTGACCTCACAAATTTCCCCTTGTTTTTCTATTTATTTATTTTTTCAGTGTCTCAACAGCTCTACTGTACTTTCAGAAAGATTTTCTGAAACAAAGAATATACCTGAGAGATTTGGATACTTAATATAATGGTTTTATCACAATTTTCTTAACATCTATTAGTCTTTAATATATTTATTACAATATGAAAAAAAAACAAAAACAAAAACATCAGTATTGGAACAGGGAATATGAATAAAAAGTTTTACCCTAAATCAGACATGAGTTCTGGGCTCTTCTGACTATTTTACCTAGATTTCTGTTGAATATAACAGGACTGTAAGCCCTGTTTGTACTGAAACAATGACATCTCCATACACAAAACATGCAGTCACCTCACTCAGGATACTCTTGGGCAGCAAAGAATCTAACTGCCTTTGCCTGAATCCTGAAAAATGAAAATAGTGGTCATTGGTATCTCCTGTGACTGGACTGGATGGTGTAGGATGCCCTTCCCAAACTAGCTGTCATCATTTCTGCTGCTCTTAAGAGCAGGCAGGCCAATTCCTGAGGTTTTCCCCAACTCTCTGAGTTTCAACATTTGTGTCAGCCTTTTCTAATCCTGGGTCAGACTATCCTATAGTTCTTGGGGTACTGAATCAATTTTTGCTGTTAATGAGATGCGTTGAATTAAAAATAAATAAATAAATAAATCCTTTAATAATGATCTTTTCCTATACATATTTTCCTAGGCCTTCGTATATTCCCATTTTCTTCTTTTCCCCTTTAGAAGCTGTGAAAAAGGCATCACAGGACGAGGTACAATATTTAGAGCAAGGCAACTTTTTTTTTTTTTTTTTTTGGCATTGTCTCTATATCACCTGTTTTGTAGTTCATCATTTCTCAAGATCTGCTTCTCTTTCCTGTCATGCTGGAGAACAATCCTTAGAATCAGAATCATTAGGGTTGAAAAAGACCTCCAAGATCATCTGGTCCAACCATCACCCTGCCACCAATGTCACCCACTAAACCATGTCCCTAAGCACCACATCCAACCTTTCCTTAAACACCCCCAGGGACGGTGGCTCCACTACTTCCCTGGGCAACCCACTCCAATGCCTGACTACTCTTTCTGACTATCCCTGTTGGGAAAAACTATGTTTGTTCTGAGTTTGACGTGGATTAAAATCAAAACTTACTGAAGTTTTGAAGTCATTGTTCATGATGTTCTGGGCATTAAAAGAATCATAAAAGAGTTTCAAGATATATTTTTATGAACCATATCTTGAACAAAAACTGATGGGCTGGAAGAAAGGGGTAAAAAAGGGAGAGAGAGGCAGAGAACTAGCTGTACTTGGAGACCAAGTTATTAATTTACTTGTAAATAAAACTTGAAATGAGCTCTCTGGATGCTTCTGATACTTCATAAAATCACTGTATTGTGTTGTCTGCTATATTTTTATTGCATGGTTACAGCTTACTTCAATATCTAATATGCATCCTGCTAAACCTCTTCATCATGTCTATCCTGGTCCAAGTTCCAAAGCAATATAGCAAGGTCTGAGAGCTCGTAAGCTTCTCATATATCCCTTAAATCTGCAATATCCAAAAAAACTAGTAATTTTTTCTCGCTGTGCATACACTGAAAATCTCTCTCTCTCTTATATATATATATTCAAATATAAGTTCTCTGCTTTGGGTAGGGACCTTTTTGTAAAATGATGAAGAAAATTGTCTAGATCTTCTATGGGTTTAGATGTACAGCTCATTTGAGCTGATGGGATGATACTGATCTATCCTAGTTGAGGGTATGGCCTCATATAATAAAATATAATATATTGGAAAATACCTCTGAGCAAAGTAATGATTAAATAAATACCAGGTGACATTTATTTTAAAACACAGTTCTATGTATGCTTCAGTATCTAATAATAGGGATGTGATTCTATTGTATGTACTCTATTTTGATATGTCTTAATAATCTGTAATGCCTTGCAAGTATAAACTACAGTTAATTAGTATTTTTAAAGCATTTTTTTTTTTTTTATCCTTATGTGCTGTATAGGTACACTTTTTTTTTTTTTTTTCTTTTTTTTCTTTTTTTCCTCGAGAGATATTTTTCCAGCTGTTTGGAAAGTTCCTTTTGACTATCTGCTATAGAAGTCATGCCAGCAATGGACAAGCTACATGAATGATTGTTATTCAGAGCTGGGAGATCAGACTGCTATGCACACAAAGATTCATTCAGCCTCTAAACATGTAATGAATTTGGTGACAATTTTTTGACTAATTATAAATTAAATCTTTCAAAACTTTTTCTTTTCTTGTTAAATTTATCTTTGTCTCACCCTGAAATTTCAAAGGAAGTTGCAGCTTTGTTGACAACCATTTGAAAGCAGTTTTGTTTTACCTTATTAACTATATGTCTTTCTCCAGAGTAACTAAACTCGCAATGCAGACAATTCATGTTTCCAAAGGTAATGCTTTTATTTTCATGATTTTAATCTGCATTGTATTTGAGGGTGATCTGTGAGGCAAGTTATATATATAGACATACAATATAAAATTTGGATTTATCTGTAAGATTTTTTCAGTGTCACCAAGTTGAGCTGAAATGAAACCCAAGTATAGAAAAGATAGGCAACCAGTGCATATTTTAACTATATCACGGTTTTCCTGTGAAAAGGATCTTTCAGTGAGCTTGTAGACATTGATAGTGTGAATGGAAATTCTTGAGCTCAGTTTGCTTAGGAATTCAGCTTACTTTAGTGAGTTTATACAAAACCTCTTTCATATATATATATATATATATATATATATATATATACACACTAAGAGTTAATTTTTGGGTTAGGAGACTTCACAGATTGATTTAGACAAGCATCTGTTAAGTAGAGCTTGGAAAGAGCTGATTTAGACTTGGAGCATGGGTGCAGATTAGCCTGTCTCTTTAGGTCCATCCAGCCATGTTTTCTGCTGGCATATTTCTTGGAATGATGCAGACTACAATAAAAAACTCAATTTCCCATACTTAAGTATCAGTGATTGCAGGACTGAAACAAACCTATTGCATCAAATGCTGGCTTTCTAGTTCCTAAATTTCTGTATTATAAAGACAACGTAGGGGTTACAAACAGTATTTAGAATTTTAAATTTTACTCTTTGTTGGAAGTATAATAAAGCTAAAATCTTAATTACCACTTATCAAGAGTTCCTTAGTTCTTCGTAAATTTAGCTGAAGCATTAAAAAAAATATTATAAAATTAAGTGAAAAAAACAAGTATGGAAATTATCAAGTATGGAATTAGAATGTATTAGACAGCCACAGAAAAGTTGTCTTTTCTGTGACATGTCTATTTCGCTGAAGATGTCTCAGTCTGGGATGAAATTTAGTTTTATTTCTCTAATTGGTAGGAAAGCAAAGTTTTCCAGACACTTGTTGCTCTAACTCTAAATAACAGAATTTAAAAAAATCAGTAATCTAATTATTCTGAAAATCAACAAATCCCACCTTGATGATATTTCAAATGGTTACAAAAAATTAATCTCTAACAACTGCTGGAATATAGCTGTAAAAATTTTCCCTATTAGAAAGGTATTTGTTATTGTTGCATTATCTTGGTGGAGGTGTAATTTGTTTGTTTTATGCCAATGCTTTGGATGACAGAATTTGGTCTGTTTCTTATTAGCAGAGAGAAAATTGGAGCTGAAAATGAAATATTTCATGAACTGTAAGACTTCTGCTGAAAAACATATTTCCAATTGGCAAATACTAAGCAATTTCTCTAGGCTTCAGCATTACATTCTCAAAATTTGTGGCCTAGAAGTAAAGAGAAAAGACTATCCTTTTGCCCATCATGTCAACACTGCACATTTGAGCAATTTACAATCACAGATTCAATACCTCCATTGTTTTTTTTGTTTTGTTTTGTTTTGTTTTTTTCCTATTTTTTCTTTTTCCTCATCACACACAACTACCTCTTTGAAAGCTTAAGGGTCATTTAATGCCTGTGCTTTACTAATAATGGGTTTTGTGAAAAACAGAAATTGTCAAAGTAAGTGTATGACCTCCTTTATTCTCTCTTTAGTCCTGTGTTGCAGCACTGTGCTTCATTTGTTACCTTACTGCACTTCACTGCAAAAGCTAATTACAGTTAAAATTAAACTCTATAGAGTGTGTCCTGCTGCCTTTTAGCTGCTAGATACGAAGAAGAGGCTGATTCCTGTGTATTCACCTCTTGTTTAGAAGATTCATGTTTATCTAATGTGAAGTCAATATTATTGTCCTGAAAAGAGTTAGAGTATTGCTAACAATCCATCAGGGAGTGCTTCTTTATAGCACTGACGCTATGCTCTAGTGGCTCAGAAACCATTTAACAGCTCTAAGATTCTGATCTACCTTGGTGCATTAACATTCAAACAATCATTTATCTCTTCTTAAATGCTTAACAATAAAATAGTTCATCGTGTTTAACAGTCAAATATTTTGTAAGTGGAGGGAAGGGGAAGAATGAAGTGCCAAAGGATGTGATGGAAAAATATGGAGGAACATTAAGCAAACTCCCTAGGTCTCCTTCTATGCAATACATCATTTATTCATGCATAATTGTAAGCAGTACAGGACTTGGAAGCTCTGGGTGGGTCCATATCACCTAATTTTCAGCTTATAAATTTATCTACAACTGAACTGGAAGTTCTATACTGCTTTTGTGGTAGATGGAAAGAACTAAACCTCCAGAAAGTGACTTATTTTAGGATGAGATGATAATCACTTTAAATTGCTATATTTTCTCCATTGGATATAAGGGGAATTAAGTATGAGTAGTTTTGTTTCCAGAATCTAACTTGCTGATATCTAAGTTAGGGCATGAGAATCCAAATCTGAATTCCAACCTTTGTCGTAACTGACTGATATTCATAGCAAATGAACTAGGTTTCATTTGCTCCAAGAAAGGGGCAATGACAATCTGATCCTTGCTTGCTCTGGCTTTGTGGCCATGACCTTGTCATCTAATTTTTTTGGTGTGTAATGTAGAGTTTAGTATGATGTATAATCATTATCTTTGTATTATTTTGTTGAAGATATTGATATTTTTCCCTTCTGAACTATTTATGAAATGTTATATGTACATTTTTATGTGTGTGTATATATATATATCGTAAAAGAAAAAGAGGGAGGTGACAATGTAATATTGCGTATTGGAAGAAAATGACTTTTATATTAATACTGATAAGTCCACATGCAGAAGACATACAAATGTTTTCTCTGCATTGTTGTACATAATTGAGTACTGAATTGGGGCTGAAAACATAAAGGTTGATTCAAAGGATTAGTCTATACTGCAATGCTGGCAGTGTGCTAGAGGTATTTGTGTTAGGTCCAGGAGGAGGTATACACCACAGCACTGCCTGATGGAGTAGCCATGCCCTGCCCTGCTCTCACAACTCCATTAAACTGCTTTAGTCACCAGTCTTTTGAAGAAGCATTTGAAATGCAGAGATATTCCTGTAGTGGTAATGAGCATAATGCTGCCTCTGTATACAAGTTCAGTTTTTCCATGTCTGTAGGTATGCACTTGTAAAGGGAGCTGATATTTACTACAGGGAAAAGATACAGATATTTTAAAAGTTGCTCAGCAGCTCAGTTGCTGTCCTTGTGATACCATTTTTTATTTATTTATTTTTTATTTTTTCTCCAAAATAACGAGGAGAACTGAAATATTTTGAAATTGTTCCTTTTCTTTTAAATGCAGTTATTATTTTTTTTTCCCTGCATACTGACAGTAGTGTCCCAACCTCTTTGGTGTCTTACTTCCAGTATTAGAAGCCTGAGAAGCAATGAAGAAAGAAAGCTTTGATTATGATCTCATTTATCCCATTTTAACTCTTTCCACATCACCATAATTACTCCTGCTCTGCCAGAACTGGTTTGCATGAGATCAGAGGCAGACTTCACTGCTTTATGACTATGACTATGGCTAAACAACTGTCATTTTTTTAAAGGGATTTTAATTTTACACTGTTTATTTTGTGTCTTCCATTTGTTTGTTCATCTTTCAATCTACTGTTTAAAAGATTTGAGTAGAGTGGGAAGAAAAATACTACAATCAGCACATAAAGTGCTCATTCTGCTGTTGTACAAAAAATAATTCTATTTTTGGAAGCAAAACCACTCTTACAAATAGAGAGATATTTTGTCTTTTTCCTGTTAGCAATGCATTAGCTTTTCATTTCACAGATAATACTGTCACATTTATTCTTTGATTTTAACAATGTCACATTCACAAGACAAGGTCATTTAACCTGTGTTTAGTAGGCAAACACATAAAGCTGCAAGATAGCATGCAATGCAAACTATTTTCAAATTGGGTTCGGGAATTAGAATGACAGAATGAATGAACTCCAGATTTGAAGAGCAAACATTTAATGTGGCATGTTCAGCATTGGCCAACTTGATTAGATTAAATGCCATATTTTCATGCGAGGTGTAAATATTGAACTATAGCTCTATGCTGTTGATCAAAGTTGTTTGCTTGGCTGAGATGATTAAATAAGGGTTAATAAATATAACCTCTGTTAAATCTTCTATAACCAAATTTATCTCTCAGCTTCACCTACCGTAGAATTAATAACTAAAGCCGGCAATTGTGAGCCAGAACATTTAGGCACAATATCTCTTGAGCAGAGTGTTTGATATTTGCTTAGAGCAAGAGTCGTAATTGATTGACAGTCACAGCAAATGAACTAGGTCTCATTTGCTCATCTGGACAGAGAAAGGGGCAAGGACAGTCTGACCACCTCATTCACGGTATAAAATCTTATATGCTGATAACTAGTTATGGGGCATCTTCAGCTACAACTAGTTGTATAAAAATGTATGGGACATTTGCAGATACATTGGTGTTCTTGATCAAATAGAACCCAAAGAAGGAAGCCACCACTTTTTTTCCAGAGCAGAAGACCCACTAAGGATTAAGGGTTGAGAAGGAGGGGAAAGAAAGCATACGAACACTACATTGGACAAGGCACAAGACTGATATTTTTCCCTGTAATTACAGAAGTTTCCACCTTCAGATATAACTTTAATTTATACTGTATGTCAAATGATGGGTTTACCTCTTAAAGCTTCTGAAGTTATCTGACTTTATCTGGAAGTTGATTACATCTTACTAAGGCATCTCTGGAGGACTTTATTACTCTTACAGTGCATGATTAAGACAATTTACCTTGTCTCATTTAGCAGGCAATAAGCAGAGTAAAATGTATTAATAACCAGGGAGTGACAAAGCTTAAAGCTCATGTACAGCATCCCTGGCTACCTTTCTACTCTGTGCCTAGCTATGTTCCTTGTAGCTTGTGTCGTGGTCAGTTTGTCTCTTTTTGTCTCTGATACACAATTAGACTTCTTGAAATTATGCTTAACAATCAGCAGACTTTAAAGAGGCTATTCAGCCTCTATTTTAGAGTTTGGAAGTCTATTCATACTCAATCAATCTTGACAGAATTTATCATAACACAAATAATTACATTAGAATGATGGATGGACTGCATCAAAGACAATGATAAGCAAGTATATAGTACTGCCTGAGGTACGAAAAGACAGAGTATATCTCATAACAACTCAGCCCCAGATTATAGGACAAAAGAAATAATTATACAGGATAAAGCAGCATATCAAGAATTTTAAGTAGTTTGTTTCAGAATTTGCATTTCACTGTTTCAACTGGCATCTGGTAATAAGTTTTGAAAAAAATTCAGGTGCAAGCTATTTTTAATCCTTGAGAAGGGGACAAATAAGACAAACCAAAAGGGTACCCTTTATCTGAAAATCTTCCAAGACTTTGTAGAACTAAAATTTGAGTTGCTGCGCAAAGTTGCTGCTCAAGCAACTTTGAATGTAACAACAACAGCAAACACCCAGAAACATCCATGCCTTAACGGCTGGAGAACAAGGGAACCATCTGGAGAACAAGCAACACGAGACTGCATGGAGTTTCCTGAATCATCCTTCTTTGTTCTCTCTAAACTCTTTTACATTCCTGATGAGTTCCTGATGGCCTCATTGTTAACAGTCTGATGTTATCATCAACAATGGGGCTTTCTGACCCCCATGGCCACACTCCCACATCTCCCCCTTCTTTATTAATATCAACCATTTTGTCGACAGGAATTACCACTCCATATATAACACCGAGTTGGAAGGGACCCATAAGGATCATCAAGTCCAACTCCTGGCACCCCACAGGTCTGCCCAAAAGTTTAGTCCATGTGACTGAGTGCACAGTCCAAATCGCTTTTTAAATTCAGACAGGCTTGGTGCAGTGACTACGTCCCTGGGGAGCCTGTTCAATGGAAAATGTGGTTCTGGTAGGAAGTGTTAGGGTTATGTTGCTTTGCTCTCTCAGGTTGACTTTAGATTCTAAAACTTGCATACCACAAGTAGAAAATATTTCTTGTTTTTAGATAGGGGAGTGTTATAAATTAGACCACACAATTTACTGGTCTATTGAAATTATTTTATTAATCAAGTAAGCAGACACAAGCAAAACAGCGCTGGGCGGCTGGGGAGTCTCCGCTCCGCAACAGCACGCAACTTCCCTTTCCAGTGTTGCTGTTTTATAGCAGTTGAATTCCGGCTTATCAGGACTTGTTGAACTGGCTGAGGCTGCGCAGTCTATTGTTGAGAGGGGGGTCGTTGTTCCTCTGCTTCGTGTTCAGGTGGGGGAAGTGAAGCGGCAAAAAGGATGTCTTGTGGTAAGGAATTTCACAGAGTCTGGTTTCACTCAAGGATGTTTACCCAACACCCCCTCCTGGTATCTGCTTAATCCTCCCCCTTTATCAAGGCCATTAAATTGTACAACCTTATCTCCTCAGCAGATTCTTTAAATTCTCAAGGACAATGAACAAACCCCTACTAATTTATCACAGGGAGTATGTTCCATGTCTTGCTTCACTTTTCTCTGTGAAATCCTGTTTGGTATAATGTCTGTGCACGTGCTATGTGACTCAGCTATGACAGACTTGGAAGGGAGAGAGGGAGAGATAAGGCACAAAGGTTTAATAGCTCTGCAGAATTCGGCAGCTTGTTAAGGCAACAATGTGTAGCACAGGCAAGAAAAGCCAGTCTGGCATGGCACAAAGCATACGTCACAAAGCCAAGCTTTTTGATTGGGTAGATCCAAGATATGGCATTATGCCCAGAAAGACAGACAATTACAACATGAAAGGCCCTGCAACAAAAGCTTTATTTTTTGCATCAGGGCAGTCTGTTTAGATTTTGACAAATGAGCTAAAGTCCATTAACCTGAGCATGCATGTAGAAGAGGACGATGACATTCCAGGGATATCTGTGTCTGTGGTCTTTGAGCTGCAGCATTGAAAGGGAAGAAGGAGCTAAAGAAGAGTCCAAGAAATTAATACAAGGAAGTTCATTCAGCAAGTAGCATATAAAACACCCAAGTTGTGCAAACGCTGTTACAGTGACGTAAAATTACTTGGCAATTGCTTGACTACAACCCTTGTGCTGGGAAATTGGCTGGGTACCTTATACTGATGGCACTTTTGGTTTACCCTAAATCAGAACAATGAAAGTGACAAAAAGAGCAAGAAAAATGATCAAGACTGGGGAATTAAGATTGGCGTTAATAAAATAAAAAAAAAAGAACTGTGGGAAGAGCAGAGGGAGGAGCAGTGGCTAACAAAATACCCAACATAACTGCAGTTTTTAATGTTTTAGGCAGTTTTCATAGTTAATGTTGTTGTTATTATTGTTATTACTATTATTATTATTGTTGTTATATATGGAGTGGTAATTCATGTTGAGAAAATGGTTGATATTAATAAAGAAAGGGGAGATTTGAGAATGTGGCCATGGGGGTTGGAAAACCCCGTGGTTGTGATAACATTAGACTCTTAACAACGAGGCCATCAGGAATATAAAAGAGTTTAGAGGGAACAAAGAAGGGTGATTCAGGAGACTCCATGCAGTCTCGCGTTGCTTGTTCTCCAGATGGTTCCCTTGTTCTCCAGCCGTTAAGGCATTGAAGTTTCTGGGTGTTTGCTGTTGTTGTTACATTCAAAGTTGCTTGAGCAATGAAAAGTTGTTTTGAAAAGAACTGCTGTGGAGAGAAGGGTATAAGAGGGGAGCCTGCCCTCAAAAAAAAAAACAAAAAAAAGAAGATAAAAAAAAAAAAAAAGGCAACACGATGCAGTTTCGTCATCAATAAAGAAGCAGGAAAAAGAAGTGAAGAGGAACAGGCTGGGAGAATGGAGATCAGGATGGGAACAAGCACTTTGATCGCCTCATGAAGATCGGTTCGGCCAGACTCAGCAAACTGCTGAGAAGCTCGTACAGAAAGTAGCTGGAAATAGGCGCACCAGAGCTGGAGAGAAGCTCAAGCTGAGAGAAGTGGACCTGTGCACACAACTGCCTCTCGCTGGTAAGCAGTTGTGCATTATGGGGAATCCTTAGGAACAAAGACTGTCCTGGTAACCTTACAGCTTATTCTCCTTATTAACAATCAGACAGTTTATGAGCCTGAAATATGGGACCAAACTGAGGTCAAGGTATGGGACTCTCCAACTAGAAATGACAAGGTTGCAGTGGGATTGCTCAGCACCTGGTGAGCAATCTCTGAGGCCTTAAAGAGCCATGTGGAGTCACAATCACATACGTGTGGCTTGCCAGATAGTGAGGGAGCTGCGGGCTCCTTTACTGATCCGACTGCTACGCCATCGCCATGGGCCCCTCTGCTGCTACTGACATCGAAGGCTTTTGCTGTTACGCCCCCTGCTGACCTGGACGTGCCTTTTGACCCAGGCCTATTGGCCTTGAGAAGGAGATGGATATGCTTTTCTTTGATTCGGGAACAACGGGATACATAAGGCCTGAAGACCGAGTTGCTTGACAACTTAAAGCGAGACATACTGTTCAAAAGGAATGGAAAATGGAGACTGTTGAGTCGTGGAACTTAAAGGATTGTTTGTTACCTTTTCTGATTGTACATATGTATACATACTTGCGCTTAGTATGTAAAACAATGTTCTGTATATTTAGAATGTGATGTTTTTAGTGCATGCATGTTGGTGGAGCATAGACTCCCCGCACACCCAGCACTGTTTACTTGCCTTTTATACCTTTTAGAACTATTTGTTTTATAAATATTACAAAATTCAGATTGAGTTGAGACCTCATTTATAACTACTACTACTACTATTATTATTATTATTATTATTATTATTATTATTATTATTATTATTACTATTATTATTCTGAAAGAACAAGTTACAGAATGACATAGTATTTATGTATCCATACAGAGGAAATATCAAAGAAATAGGAAGAATAAATGTCTTTTCTAATAACTTTTCAAAAGAAGGATAGTGATTATATTTACAAAAAGTGTTTTTTTTTCAGTGCACACAAACTGAAAAGGACACAAGAGGTCTTAGCAGTGAGTCTATGTTATTTTAATGAAACTCAAATGACTATTTTTAGCATATGCACCTAATAATTCAGATGGTGTTGTCTTTGATGAGACCTTCAGGGCAATTTCACAGCAAATGTAAAATATTTCTGTCACAGGAGAGGACTTCATCTGCACTTCATTCACTGAGAAACATAGAGATGAAAAACTATCCTGCAATCAAAGAAAGGAAGATAAAAGTTTTAGATAATGGAACTAAAGCTTGTGGGTTGCCAGAGAGACTAGATTCTTTATAAAAAGGATTTCAGTTAATTCCTCCAGGCACAGTTCATATTCCTGGCAAGCAGTCAAACATAATGGGTGTCTAAGTGTAAATGAAAGTGCAAATGGATGATACATACACACACAGGCGCCCCCACACAAACACAAATAGCTGCTTGGGGCAAACAAAGAGTGCACCAATACATACTGTAATAATGTGATAATTTTTAGCAGGTTGTTTTTAAAAACCGAGCATGGTTTGAACCTATCATAGAGGATTAACATTATCAGTCTAAGAGTCTTTTCTGTACAGCAGGATACTGCATTCACTGTCTAAATTCAAAATTAATATTATGACTTTGTGTTCAAGCAGAAATTTTAACCAAGACTACAGGATCTGTGAAAATATAAGTTTTCTGAAGCTATGGGCTCCTATGACCATCCCCTTCAAAGAGAGGTGCTGAATTATACAGATAAAGTTTATTGACACTGAAATTTCTGTGGATCTTAATATTTGGCACTGCTGGCACTGTTACTAGAATCACACAGACTCTGTATAGCTGTACACAGGATGACTCAGCCCCAGTGACTACGTATCTGGTCTCCAGTTTCAGGTATCCAGGAAGCTGCCACTGCCTCCCTCTCTTTGGACTTTGACCTGTGGAAAGAGAAGTGTTTCCTTCCCCTTTAGACGTGTTTGAAACACTTTAAAAGTAGGAAACAAAACCAATCATTTTCTAGCTAAGCAAAGGGTTGAGACTTTTTTCATGTGTATATACAAATTTCAAGCCTATACAGAAAGACCTTGTTCAGCAGTCATTAATGCGAGGTGCCTTTGAGGTATCTGTCAGGCCTGGAAACCATGCAGACAATTTAACAGTTGGCCAATCCACTGTGAAGATGAGATATTTATGAATATGTCTATCACTCACACTTGGCACTACCAGAGTTTTCTTGGATCATTCCCTTCACATTAGCACCTCTTCTCTTTACATTTTTTATTTACAGAGACATATATTACTGTGGCTTTGATTAGACCTGAACATTTCTCAGATTGCAGATGAAACACTTCGGGGGATCATATATGCTTTTTCCATAAATAAAAACTATTTGATATGCAGATTCTTCTTTCTAAGTTTTCCTTTCTGAATGTAAAGTGAACTCAATTAAAGTGTAATATTGGCCCTCACCCTTCCAAGAGAGTGATGTGTGTTGCCAGATTTTTTTCTGGTTATATTCCATGTTAGATTCATAATAAATAGTAATTCTACAACATTTCTAACAGACTCATCCACGTCTGACTTACTGTTTGCAGAAAATAGGAATGGTATATGAAAAAGTAGGTGACAATTTTGACATTTAGAATTTTTCCAAATCAGATTACCTATTTGCCCTTTGTCAATTTGGGATATTCTGGCTACCACAGGACAGGTGAAGAGATAAGCAAAACTCTCACTTCTAACAACAACAACAACAAAATACTGATAACATACAACAGATAGTATCATAGTTTATTATTAAATTAGGAGCAGCACTCTGAATCAATTCCATATCGTTGATTCCTTTACACTATATATAACATTTAGCTTAATAAGGAAGAAAACAAGATGATAAAAAATCGATGTTGCACAACCAATTGATTAAAA
Source organism: Netta rufina (assembly GCF_964035555.1). Lineage (NCBI taxonomy): Eukaryota > Metazoa > Chordata > Aves > Anseriformes > Anatidae > Netta > Netta rufina. Next base: position 12,394,217 of record NC_140124.1, on the reverse strand, counting down.
ATTTGCTAAGAGATGATTTCTGAGATAGTTATAATAATATTAATGCAAATGGAATTGATAATAAGCAGTGTATTTTCAAAGGTTTATTTTTCACCTTATTGAAACATTTCCATTGTTTTGGGAAGAAACATGAATACAATTTACATAAACAATTATATAACAAATATATAACACAATATAAGTAATTAAGAACAAAACATACTGATGTCTATGGTGTAAGGAGATTTTGTCTTGGGGATAAATCCTTTGAAAGGACTTGAAAAATCCTCACTAATTGTAGGGGATTGGAGACAGTGATCTCTTGAGGTTGCTTTCAGCTCTGCATTTCTTTGATTCTACAGAATGTATTTTTATACAGGCATGAGGTCCCAGTTCAACATTGTATCTAAAAGAACTAGTATGTTCTTCAAAGATTTTAAGAGGGAAATACTTAAAGTAGTATTACAGTATTATCATAGTATTGAAATATAAACAGTAGGGGAAAAAAAAAAAAAAAAAAAAGTATTAATGAGTATTCACTTCCCAGGACAACCTGTATGCATTATTTGCATGAGTAACCATCCTTTTTATAAGCACCTTGTGAAACTTCGTTGACTATCAATTTGAGAAACTTGTAACAGACTTGCTATTTCACAGATTTGATATAATGTTAGTGGGGGGGGGGGGGGGGGGGTATTTTAGCTTTATTACTTATTTATTTATTTATTAATGAAGGCAAATCAATATGTGAATTACATTCCTGGTTTTGGCGATAGAGCCTACCAAGATCTTCAAGCAAAGGTTTATACAACCAAGCAGTGAGCTTGAGCAGGTAATTAGTCTAACAAATGCATATTCCATTTTCTCTAGGAAAGACAGGATCCAGAACAAGCAGATGGAGAGAGAGGGGACTGCTTGAGCTAGCCTCACTTGAACAGTATTCTTTCAAAATCTGCAGCCTCACTTCTAAGACACTCAGAATGATGTTTGGTTTTCTTTTAGTGTGCCTCACACTTATAAGAAAAGGAAACAAGACGGGCTGTACTTAATGGCAGGGAAAAAGGTCAGCCTGGCTCCAGGTCAAGGGATAGGGTATATAGTGTGTGAATATATGCTGGTATCTGTGGAACTGCTTATATATGAGGAAATGAATTTGGAAAGCAAAGAATGGTGGCAGGGGGATCCTGTTAACATTAGAAACATGATTTAATACATGGTCTATGATGCTAGCTTTCATACAGACTGATTATTGAAATAACTGTGTACAAATGCATAAATAATTAAATGAAAATGGGAGGTAGAAGGTTCAGGGGGTACACAGACCAGCAGAACAACTTTTTAAGGCACAAGAGGTTGAAAGCAGATGCAAATACCTCCTTGTGATTATTTTTCAAAGAGAATTTGCAGCAATTATAATAGATAGATAATAACTACTACTCAGGTATGAACCCACATACTTTCCATCCAAGTGTTACATACAAGAAAATAACAACTGTTATTCCCTGGATTAATAACCTAAGTGGTAGGTCCCTCAGGCACCTGAGTCTGCAGATGTTGTGTGAGGACTACTTAAAGTACTCCTAGGAAAGGGAGAGTGTTTTATTCTATCATCTTGGTCTTATGGCACTATGTAAAAGAAAGGCAATCCTAGCTTGTTACTGTGTTTCCAACGGAGATGTGAACTCTGCTGCTTTCTTGGGCAGCACTAACTTCTCTTTGGTGCAGTTGCATCCTTACGTTTAGGACAGGAATGATTTGTTTAGAGATTATGAATCCAAACACTTCAGGACAGAAGGTGAAAAATGAAAGGAGAACAAAAGAGACCGCCCCTTGTTATCTTTGTAGTATAAATTTGTATATTAATATCCTCTCCACCTTTCTCCTTATTTCTTTAAAAAAAAACATGGTAAGGCCCTTACCAAGTATGAAATATCAATTCAATGGTATATTACAGTGTTGTGCAATAGCACATATTTTCTAAATTATAACATTATGAATTGCATGCCACAGCTTATTGCAACTTAATTTCATTTGTTATTTTTTTCCAGATTCCATCCTAGAAGAAATAAAATCTTAGAAACATTACCTGTAATTGCTATTTAAAAATGTTAAATTGACACTGTACTTCTAGTTGAGACAATTAGCTGTGTGGAGTAAAACTTTGGTAGATGTAGACATAATTCTGCAGGCTTCACTGGAGCTGAAACAGTGATAACCAGCTGAAGATCTGTCTCATAAATCTATAAAATTTCAAATAATTATTTTTATGAACTCTGTAGTGAAGCTTATCATGCACTTTTTTTTTTTTTTTTCCCAGAGAAGTTCTGTTTCTGCAACTAATATCTTTATTCAATTATTTTTTTAATTTATTGCATATATTTCTGCAAGTCTACCTGGATGTGATGATTAAGTGTATGCCACAAGGTATGTCAGTGAAGACAAGCCCATATCCTGCTAAGGCTAGCTAATTTTCATGACAATTTTTAAGGGTGAATACATATTCTGTATAAACACAATAATAAAAATTTTTAAGACAGTTGAAACACTAAGGAGATTCAGAAATGCAAGGATCTATGCTATGTCAGTGTATTGAGTTTATAAAGCAAGGTTTTGGTAGAGCTGGGCTGCAGGGGTGACCTCTGTGAGAAGAATCCAGCCCCATGTTAAATAAAGGCCAGTTTCAGCCGTCTCCAAAGGGACCTGTTACTGGCCAGCACCTAGCCAATGGGTGATGAGTTTTTGCCTCTCAGCGAACAGATTTAAGAAAGGGGAAACAAACAAACAAAAAAATGCTGCACCGCAGTAGCTGGGAGAGTGAGCTGTGAGAAGCAGCTCTGCAGACCCCAAGGTCAGTGCAAGGGGCCAGGAGGTGCTCCAGGCATGCAGCACAAGTTCCCCTGAGGCCTGTGGAGAGGCCCCTGGTAGAGCAGGCTGTCCCCCTGCAGCCCATGGGTCCCACATGGAGCAGATCTCCACGATGCAGCCTGTGGAGGAGCCCCCGGTGGAGCAGGTGGATGTGGCCTGGAGGAGGCTGCGGCCCATGGAGAGCCCCCGCAGGAGCAGGCCCCGGGCCCATGGAGAAGAGCCCACGCAGGAGCAGGGGTTCTGGGGGGAGCTGCTGCCCGTGGAGGACCCGTACTGGAGCAGTTTGCTCCTGGGGGTGGACCCCCGTGGTATGGACCAATGTGGGTGCAGTTCTTGGAGAGCTGCTGCCTGTGGGCAGCCCCTGCAGGCTCAGTTTGGGAAGGACTGCATCCTGTGGGAGGGACCCCACGTGGGGCAGGGGGTGACTGTGAAGGAGCGGTGGAGATGGAGCATCATAGACTGACCACAGCCCCCATTCCCTGTTCCCCTGCACCACTTGGGGGGACAAGGTGGAAGAGGGTGGACAGGGGGGAAGGTGGTTTTATTTTTTGTTGTTGTTGCTGCTTCTCAGTGCTGTAGCTTGTTAGTAATATTTAATAAATTTTATTAAAATGCTGTTTATTTTGCCTGTGACAATAACTGGGGGGTGATTTCCCTGCCCTTACCTCAATCCTTGAGCCCTTTCCATCATATTTTCTCCCCCTTTCCCTTTGAGGAAGGGGAACATGAGAGTGGTTGTAGTGGAGCTCAGTCTGCCCAGCTGGGTAAAACCACTACACTCAGTGATAAAGCAGGATTTTTCTCAAGTTTTGGCACAAATTCTGTTCTTATTTACTCTAGTCCTATGCAGCTGTTCGTTCTATTATGGCACACAGCTTTAAGAAATCTTGAGTAGGATGGTCTGGAGAAAAAAGACAACAGAATTTGGTCAATTATTCTGCTGTTTTTCAGAGGTCTTGCAGGGCTGAGTACAGATAGTAGCCTTGTAGCCCAATGCCCTTCAGCACAAAGGGGCCTTGTGCTGAATGTGAAGGACTGGGTTCAGATATTTGTCCTGTAAGATTCAAATGTCTTCTTGTCATTTCTGTGAGACACGGATATTGATGAAGGAACATGTTTTGAAATAACTGCTCCCTCTCTGCTTTTTTTAAGCTTAATTCTGGTAGATCTATGATTGTGAAATGTGGCTGAAGGCTGCACCTTCCTTCAAAGCTGAGCACCTCATTATCTGCAGGGTGTGACCTTCTCTTTGACATTCCTTCTGTTGTGCTCAGGCCATTCATTTCTCTGCTCAGTGACCTGAGAGTCACATCTAGAAGGTGGGCAGGTCCAAACACTTTGTAGACCCAGCCTCAAGGCCCAGCCTGCATTGGGATCCTGGTAGGCAGTAACAATCCTGAAAATACTCCCAGAATACTCCCGGAAGTATGGACACAGCCTTTCCTTGAGAGACTACCTGTGGACTAAGTAGGCAACTAAATGAGAACCTTAGTAATCACTTGAGTGTGGAACAGACTCATCTTTGGCATGCAAATATAGCAAATGAATATATGTGTTTTGACACATTTTATAGCATGTATGCATGTGTGTCGGCATTCCTTCATGATGGTCCAGTGTAAGCTGTGTTACATCACAGTGATAATACAGAAATATCCTAGAAAATAGCAGGAGGCTTCCAATTCAAACTAAATTACAATTATAAGCCTGTCATGATCTTTGTGGAGCTTGTGCTGCTTTATTAAGTACCCACTTAAACTTACACCAGGCTAATAATGCTTTTGCTCAGCTTGAGATTCACCACAATGAGGAAAAAATGTATTATAAAAATCTTTGTTTTAATTTACTCTAACAATTTTCAGAAACTGCTGGAATTTCACAGGTATGATCCAGAATAAATTGCTGGGGCTGCCACTGCTAATAATGCACTGAAAACTCTCTTAAATATAGATTTAATTTAGGATCTCAGTTGGCCACAATTTTAATTCTGTGGGTTAAAAAGGACTAAATTCCACATTCTGCTGCTGAGAAAAGATGTGTAAGCAGACTCTTCTATATTTCTTACCCATGAGCAGTAATAAAATGCTATCTGTAGGCTGGCAGATATTGAAAGGGCTTAGTCCCTTAGTCCCACTGTCCTTTTTTATTTGAATTGAATTTTCAATTATTTAGTTATCTGGTTTTAGTATGTTAGGGTGCTCTCAATCCCATTGGCTATATAATTGATAAAGATATTAAACAGTACCAGTCCCAAGACAGACCCTTGAGGGACACCACTCATCACTGGCCTCCACCAGGGCATAGAGTCATTGACCACCACTCTCTGGGTAGTTCCCCAGGTGCTCCTTTCTACATTTTTTAAAACATAGGAGTGATGTTTCTGTTTTTCCAGTCATCAAGGACTTCAGCTGACAGCCAGGAGTTTTCAAAGGTGATGAAAGGAGGCTTGGCAACTACATCAGCCAGTTCCCTCAGGACCCTGGGATGCAGGTTAGTGGGCTCCACAGACTAGTACTTGTTCAGTTTCAACAGTGTCTAACAATGTCTAGGTGCAGGAGAGCCCTCTCACAGATGGCTATACTGACTGTAATCAGCACTACACAGCAGAAGAGGACTTTGATGATGTTTTCCCTAGAAATTAAAAGGAGCTACCAGTCAGCACCCTCCAGGCTTCTTACTGTGTCTAGTCTGTCTATTAAGACTTTTGAGTGAAAGAGGAAATGAGAGTGGGAAGTGGGATGGCTCATTTTTGGTAATAAGAATACTAAATACAGAAGAGTGAAGTGCACTATTGTATCTACAGCTCATTTTTGGTAGGTTTCAAAATATTTAATCATACATTTTTATCGGTGCATTCAGTGAGGTGAATTTTCAAGAAAGCTTGTCTCTGATTCTTGTGGTCAGGAAAAAAGAAAAAAAAAAGAAAAGAAAGAAAAGAGTATGTTATAGTACTCTAGAAACCAAAGATATAGTTGGCACATGTCTATGCTCTAGCTAATCATTTTAGAATATTACAATTTTTAAAGCCAACTTCTGATTTTTAACTCAAATGCTTTATGTAGCTTGGTTTCTGCTGTGGTAAGCAAACATCTGGTCCACTGGTTTCCCTGATCCATGAAGTAACATGTAGGAAACAAATGAGGATAAAAATGTGTAAACATGTTTTAAAATGCATCCTGCATAAGGGAAGAGTGTCTTTTTTTTTTGTGTCACTACCATTAGTGACACAAACAACACAAGATCGAAGAATGTCTGGAGGCTGTCTACAGTAATCAGCTATTTGGTAGCAGCTGATAAGATAACTCTCACTGAAAAACAAATTAATAACATGTCATGCACATATATTTGGCAATTAATATTGCAGGATTAGATTGCAAGCAGTAACTACACATTTTACTTCCTTTCTTTATTTCATGACAGCAGTATCCAGAAGTGATTCACATATACCACCATAACATTGTGGCAAGCTGATTATTCATTTGGGTTGGCCACATCAAGTGTCATTAAATACTACTGAAAGGTAACACTTCCTACTGACATGCTAGTAAATGCTAACAGAGCATTACTATGGATTCCATTTTTATTTTTATTTTATTCTTAATGTAATTCTCTTCTGGAAACACAAACTGTGCTGAATTTAACAGTTTTACACTTTTCAGCTGTAACTGACTTTGGGAAAAATAATTATTACCTCCTGACTAACTAATATGTTAAAAAAGTGTTATATACTGGATGAAATTGAGTGTTACTCATATTTTGATGTTTATAATGGGAAATGCCATGAAACACGTTGTCGTGGTTTAACCCGGCCGGCAGCTAAACACCACGCAACCGTTCACTCACCCTCCCCCCTCCCTCTCTGGGATGGGGGAGAGAAATGGAAAGTGAAGCCCGTGAGTTGAGATAAAGACAGTTTAATAAGACAGGAACATAATAATAATAACAATAATAATAATAATACTACAATGATGATAATAGTACTACTACTAATAATATGTGCAAACAAGTGGTGCACAATGCAATTGCTCACCACCCGCTGACCGATGCCCAGCCTAACCCCGAGCAGTCCGGCCCCCTCCCCCGGCTAGCCACCCCTATATATTGTTTAGCATGATGTCAGATGGTATGGAATATCCCTTTGGCTAGTTCGAGTCACCTGTCCTGGGTCTGTCCCCTCCCAGCTCTTACTGCACCCCCAGCCTGCCCGTTGGCAGGACAGAGCAAGAAGCTGAGATGTCCTTGGCTTAGTATAAGCACTGCTCCGCAACAATTAAAACATCGGGGTGTTATCAGCACTCTTCTCATCCTAAGCCAAAACATAGCATTCTACCAGCTACTAGGAAGAAAACTAACTCTGTTATAACTGAAACCAGGACACACGTATAGACTAAAACAGCTCTTTTAACTTTATAATTACATACTGAATATTGTGTGATGGGATTGTCATACAAGTCTTCCACCTATTCGGCTTTCCCACTCTGACAATAAAAAGAGACAAATATTTCAGGTTGTGTGAGTCTCACAATAAAAACTTTTTAATGACTTTTTTTTTTTTTTTTTTACAATTTGTGGATTCATGCATGACCTTTTAACTCTCTGACATTGTGATTTCTTCCTTATTTTATTCCTCTTAATTCTGAGAAACAAAGGATCTAGCAAAACATACATGTACATGTATACATATATATTTAATAACCACCATACTACGTGAATTGCAGTTACTTCATGTTTCACAGAAGCACATCTTCCAGTCAAATACTAGTACATAGCAGTAACTATAATTGTGCTTTACAGTCTGGATGTTATTAAAGCTATTATTCGATTCAAAGTGAATGCTAAAAGGTGTGAGCAAAAAAAAAGAGGATTTCCTAAACAGTGACGAATTTTTATGAATTTCGTCTACATTTACTTTATTTTTAAAGTGTTCCATCTTTGTGGCCACCTAAGTCAACTTAATTAGTCAGACAGAAGTATGATAAACTGTAAGTCCACTTACAGCTAATGATGCAGAAAAACTGGTACAACTTCTGGAAACTGTGTTGTATTTGCCATCCAAGAGAAATGAGAAAACAAAAATCATCAAACATTTTTGTATGAAACTAAATAGATTAAAGATAATGTTTTTTACAATTAAAAATAAAAATAAAAAAAAAATAAAGATTGCTGAGAAGTGAACTGAGATCTATACTCTCTTAACTTGTTCACTAGCACTTGGGCTAGTCAGGATTGTCTTAAGGTCTTCTATAATATCTTCTATGACAACTGACAACTACATGGAAGTCTCCCATCTCCCTTTTTAATCTCTTTCTGTTAGTTTCACAACACCATCACATCACAGAGTTCAAACTGAAAGGGATCTCAGGTGGTCTTAGTCAAAGCAGGTAGCTCAGGGCTTCATCCAGCTGGGTCTTGAAAACCTTTGGTAATGGAGGCCACACATCTCTCTGGTCATTCTACTCTACAGCCTGACCTTTTTCAAATGCTTAATTTTCTTGTAGCCAAAAACACTCTGAGGGAATGGGGAAAAAACAAAAACAAACAAACAAACAAACAAACAAAAAACACTAGAACAACAAAAACATCGAGGCTACAGCTGTGCATAGGTGCTAGGCACCTATGCTAGAAGCTAGAAGGAATGGCCTCAAGTTGCTCCAGGGTAGGTGTAGGTTAGAAATTAGGAGACATTTCTTCTTAGAAAGAGCAGTCAGGCATTGGAACGGGTTGCCCAGGGAAGTGGTGGCATCACCTTCCCTGGGGGTTCAAGGAAAGATTGGACCTGGTGCTTTGGGACATAGTGTAGTGGATGATGTTGGTAGATGGTTGGACCAGATGATCTTGAAGGTCTTTTCCAACCTTAATAATTCAATGATTATATATATAAATATAACATATATATTGTGATTACAAATATGCATTTTATATATTAAATATATTATATATGATTATATATATACATATAAAGTAGAAATGCTCTGAAAATATTTCTGTGTTCAAATATAAACATATTCAAATGAATTGACCTGAGTCAAACAACACAATATAAAATTTCTCTGTTTTCTTAAATTTTAGATAGCATTGACAAAAACATGTACTTATTTGTAGAAAAAAAAATAAAAAATTGAGCCAATTTCTCTGTATTGTGCATTTACAAAAAATATCAGAAATGTTATTAGTAACAGAGTACTTTCTCTTTTTAGATGCAATCACTGAGTTTGAAAATTTAAATAATTAGAAAATGTTGTGACAGTAAGTTGGACTACTGGAATCTCATTTTATTAAAAAAATAGACAATGACTGTTGTCCTAAGTCTGACTGAATTCTTTGTATGACATAACCTTTATTCAAAATATTTCTTAGTTTTCTACCTCTTTCCTGTGATATTAGGTTGCCTTTTAAACTGAAGTAGTACAGAAACAAAACACTATCTACAAACAAAACCGAGAAAATAATTCTTCACCCTGAAATGAGCTTAATTTTAAGAAATATAATAATTTATTGATTGCTCCATTTTTGAGGAGATATAATCAATGGATGTCATTTTGCAGAAAAGGTAAAAGGCTTTTTTTTTTTTTTTGTATACATTGTATTTAGTCAGAATCTGTTGGAAACCTTCTTAGGAAGCCAGTATTTCAAATATTGTGCAACATATAATCATTATTTTAAAAAGGATTCATCATACTTCTTGGATGAAAAATTCACACCGAGCAGACAGTATTTAATGAGTAAATCAATAATGTTCATTTCAGGAAAAAATTAGGTATGGAATATAGCTAGGAAAGATAATAAAACAAGATCAAATACTAAATCTCAGAACTGATGACCCATTAGGGATAATGCAATTCACTGCAGTATCAAGCTGAAGTGTATTAGGAAACTTACATCATAAAATTTGCTGTGTAAATGCAAATTCAATCTGATTTGTTATATGATTAAAACTTATAGGGAAAGGAATTCTACTATAGTGTAAAATAACTACTTCAGCAGAACTATGCTTGATAAGAAGAACAAGCATAAAGGGTTGGTGCTTGTTATAAGCTGCTATATAAATATATCCTATTAGTAAAGGAGAAATATACAAGTCTGCTCTCAAACATGATTCAGCTGTTTAAAGTTATGTTCGGTGTGATTTAACTTAGAAATGAACTTTGTTGCAAACACCAACTTTTCAGGCAAGTGCTTGTTTTTTCTCATCTGTGTTGCAATGAATATCCCATGGAGAACTGCGCTTTAGGAAAGTGGGAGGACAAGGTTTTGTTTTCACACAGGATTTAACCCAGATGTCCTACCCTGCAAAAAGCTGGCCACCTCCATGGAATAAAAACAAATAAAAGAGTAGTTAGAGAAGTGAAACTTTATGTGTCCTTTACTTAAAATCTCTTAAAATCATTGGGTAACAATGACAGCTTAATGTGGGCAGAAATCTGCTTTGTTCTTCCACCCCTAAAGAGGACTTGTTCTCATAACAGAACATTCAAAGCACAGCTTGACTGTGCTAGGCATAATAGAAAGAACTGTCTGTTTGACTTTCATGTTCACTTTTCATGTGTCTTACATATGATTTCTTAAATTAGCTTCCAGTAAGATCTCATTTGAGTTTATATGGTTGTACATGCATCTTCTGTTGTCCTTCATTTGATGGTTCAGGTAAGAGGTATAGTTGTGAAAATCTCTGCATAGAGGAAAACCAAACACATACTACGTATGAATAGAGAGAGTTTGAATCACTTCTTAGTGCTTGGAAAATCAAACAATAGCAACTTTCAAAAGTACAGGAGTATATTGATATGTCTCCTGGAGAACATGATAAATGCTGCCAACATAATTCTTTACAAGATGTTATATAAATCATACTCTGCAAGTGGTAGCAGTAGCCTGCTCATGATAAAGCACAGGAGTTTGATTACATTGGTAACTCTGTGTTAACCATGCATTGTAGATATTTAGTAGGACCTCATTTATGGAGCATCTGCAGTTTGCTTACCACTGCACTAATGTGTAGGTATCACAGCTAAGACCACTGATCCATTTAGGATTTTTCTATATTTCTATATCTTATTCTTAAAATGGACTCTAATAAAGAGACTGAGATCTGATCCTTCTGATCCTTCAGCTGTTCATGTAAAACTGAACGGCTTTGGTACCTCTGGCTCTTTGATAGTGATAATTTTTTGTCTCGTCTTCTGTTCTGGTACAAATCAGATAACAGCTATTGTAGAAAGCTGCCTTAGGCTCTGAGTGCTTTTTCAGAGATTTTGGGGTGAAATACACGAAAAAGGCAAAGGGGAGAGGAATGTTATCACATTATGAAATCAGGTGCAGCAGAGAGGTGAGGTAAAAGAAATGGTCATCTACTGTTTCCCCCAAGCTGGGCTCAACCCAGGGAAGGAAGGAAAGAAAACATGGTTTTAGCTTCCTGTCTTATGGCTGGAAGTCAAGTATTGGCTCAGGATGTAAAAAACTCAAGAACTTAGGTTCTTGTTCTAATCATGGCTTTCTTTTACAGAAGGCAAAAGCCTAAATGTGAATATGTGTAGTGGGGCTGATATGCCAACCCAAATCACAGCTCAGGAGGATGGGTGTCTCAAATAATTAGCTCTTTTTCAATTAAAGTAGCAACCTTTGAACGTTAGACAAGATTAATTGCTTTGTTGTCTGTTGTCTCTTAAGAACGCAAAACCTGTGACAAGATCAAAACAAAGGTTGCAAAATTCCCATTATAATTGAATGAGTTAGTGGGGAACAAAAGGCAGAGGATAAAATTATTTACTCTTCTGTACATATTACAACTTCATGCAACATTTATAAACAAATACACTCACAAATACTTTGCTCTAACTCCTCAGAGATGCAATTTATGTGTGTTCTTCCATTATTGCTGTTGCTCCAAGCTAAGCTGGTTATTGCAATTTTGTGTAAAGCAATACATTTTCTATTTTGTCGAGACTCAATGGAACTTTCTGACATCATTCACACTTAAATATATTTTATTTTTCTTTCTTTCTTTTTTTTTTTTTTAAAGGTTGAAGTAAATAGGGCCTTTTTTTTTTTTTTTTTTTTTTTTAAGCAGGATATGAAACCATACTAATAATTTTGATATGGAAAAAAGTAGTAAAAATATGGATTTTGAGTGACAATGCAAAATTCACACAATAAATAGCAAGTTTTCTTTATATATAACATTACGGAGTTGTCCTGGAAATTTTCCTAGGTATTAATTATTGTAATAATTGCTCACCTGCAGAAGTCACTAGGTGATAGACAACCTATAGTTATATTGTACCATTTAGACAAGGGAGCCTGAAAGGATTAATTACAACGTATTATACAAGCAGGGGCATCTTTGTCTACTGTAGAGAACTGTAATCATGTTTATAGTTGGTGTTTTTCCTTTTTATTTGTAACTTTATGACTTGTGTAAGTGTGTTCTCTGCAAAACACAAATAAGAATCCCTTTTTTAGCCAAACAGGCTTTTAAACTTTTTAACCTTTAACCTCCCTTCACCCCGACTACTGTTACGAAACTTTTAAAATCTTTTACAATCCATTGTTCAATTTTTTTGTTTGATGTTTTTGATTAGTTCAAGCAACCAGTATGAATTTCATTTGTATTTTTCAAGTTCAGTGAGGCTTACTCTTTGTGTTTCATCCAAATCATTACCGTTTTTTAGCATGGTTTCTTTTTGGAAGTAAGCTCTATATGATCATCTGTCTTCTCACCTCAAAAGTTTGACTCTGTTCCACTCCGGTAGGTAATAAACTTCAAACAAACATAACAGAAGGATCAAGAAGCAGAAGGATCAGGAAGATCAAGAAAAATGTATTTCTCTATGAATTTCAAGGACCTCACTTTGTCTGTTCCTCCTCTTTGAAACATGAACTAGTTCATCTAAATGCACATTTGTTCTCTCATATTTAAGTACAGTATTAAAGGCTTTTTTTTTTTTTTTCCCAATTATTTTTTATGATGTACAACCAGAAGAGACCACAATCAGAAATATAAGTCTTTTTGCTCATAAACTGCATTAATCTGGTCTGAAAATTTTCGAATGTTTTTGGCTCAAGGTTTTTAGTGATATTTGAAAAGATCTGACTTGAGGTCATGTTGATAATGTGAAACTAAGGGCTGGACTCTCAAGTATAATTTCTTATAGATTCTGTAAACATCACTGACACAGAAAACTAAAGGACAGGAGGTTTTTATTATCTCTTCATGAATTGTCTGGAGAAGTCTGGACACATTTTTATCAAAGATGGTGTCCAGCTCAGATGTCTCTCAGAAGCCTCTACCGTTGAAGTTGAGTTCATGTGAGTCATATATGGTGTGAACTAGCAGATTAAATTGCATAAGAAGTTTTTTTTTATTTTATTTTTTATTTCTTTTTAATAATGAATTTCCATAAAAGCAAGTAGCACATGAAGACCTGTTATTCAAGGCTACCTAGTATTTACATGACTGTATGTGGGTTAATATAAAAGTCTACCTTGAATTTAATGTTTCTTTGATTTATAACATAATAAAATATTTGAAAATTCCACTCTAATAAAGGACAGTTGGAGTAAGTGCACCCCCAGCAAGTTAAGTGGTAGAATTGATACAATAGAAGGAAGGGATGCCACCCAAGGGACTTTGAAAGGCTTGAGAAGTGGGCCCATGCAAACTTCATGATGTTAAACAAGGCCAAGTGCAAGAAACAGCAATCCTAGACATGAGTGCAGAGTAGGGGATGAACAGATTGAGAGCAGCCCTGCAGAGAAGTACTTGGAGGTTCTGGTTGATAAAAAAGCTTAACACAAGCCAGCAGTGCATGCTCACAGCCCCGAAGGACAACTGTATCTGGGGCTGTATCAACAGAGGAGTGGCCATCTCAAGGGGGATGATTGTCCTCCTCTACTCTGCCCTTGTGATCCCCCACCTGAAGTCCTGCATCCAGGCGTGAGGCCCCCAGCACAAGAAGGACATGGATCTGTTAAATCCAAGGGGTGTGTGTGGGGGGAAGGGATCCAGAGGAGAGTCACAAGGATGATCTGAGGGCTGGAGCACCTCTGCTGTGAAGAAAGATTAAGAGAGAGCTGGGGTTTTTAGGCCTGAAGAAGAGAAGACTCTGGGGAGACCTTATAGTGGCCTTCCAATACTTCAAGAAGTCCTACAAGCAAGATGGGGAAAGACTTTACCATGGTGCATAGTAGGTAATGGTAGATTTAGGTTAGATATAAGGAAGAATTTCTTTACTACAAGAGTGGTGAGACACCACAGGTTGCCCAGAGAAGCTGTGGATGCCCCATCCCTGGAGGTGTTCAAGGCCGGGTTGGGAGGAACCTTGGGCAACGTGATCTAGTAAGAGATGTCCCTGCCCATTTCAGGAGGTTAAACTAGACAGTCTTTAGAGGTTTCTTTCCATTCTATTCCCACCCAAACCATTCTATGATTCTATGATTCTGTTTTTCAGTGTTATTCCTACATTCTTAATGTGTTTTCACAGGTCATTACATCTTATCTTTTATTTTTAAATTAACATCTTTCAGAGGCCTACTATGCTCAATCAATTCAGAGGTTATGGATGAGAATAATGAAGTTCTCAGTAACAGATGTGTTTGCATAGTCATTTAAGAATAACAAGTGATCACTTGAAATGAAATAAGAACACTCATAATTTGGGATAAAAGTCTGATTACCATTTAGGTGTATTTGATTCTATGATTCCATGAAAAGAACCTTAAGCAAAAGAATTTTATATTTATTCATAATGCTAGTAGAGTAAATTCCTACTTATGTGAAGAATGAAGACCTGCTTTTTCTTCTCTATTTTAGATGCAGTGTATACCAGCACCCATGGGTCTACAGAATCATAGAATCATTTAGGTTGGAAAATACCCTCAAGATCATCAAGTCCAACCATAAACCTGACCTACGAAGTTCTGTCACTATACACTGTGTTCCTTAGTGCCATGTCCACACATCTCTTAAGTACTTCTAAGAATGGGGACTCCACTGATCTTCATCATTTTATTTCTTTAGAATACAATGTGCCCAAGTGAAGTGCTTCAAAAGGATGGAATCACTAAAGCATTAAAAACATTTTTTTTTAACCTCATGTGGAATCATGGTAAAAAATCAGTCCTGGAAAAAATCATGGACCTACAATCAAAACTAAAATATTAATGTGAGCAGATCAAACAATTTTTATTTTAATGTTTAAAATAGAAATTCAGTTGCAGAGCAACTTCTTAATTGTTTTGAACAAAGTATATCTGTAACTATTTTTAGGATAAAGGAATACTGGATGCTTTCTGAGCTTACATTTTTTTAAAAAAACAACCTGCTTGTAGGAACCATTTTCATCTCTCTCAACTGATAGTAAAAATAATTAATCATAAAAAATCCATCTGTCTATTTTAAGCAGTAAATGCATATTTTTATTCTTGAAGATGAAAATAATGTCAAAATAGCCATTTTGAAATACCTTCTCTACATTCTCTTTATATGGGCCTTAACCAGGAAATTAGAATATTATTTAGGAAAGTCAACATTTTAATTAATTTTCTGCCTTACATTTATCTCAATACTAGGTATAAAATCAAGCACTGTTTTAGCTTTGCAGTGATAGAAAAATATGCTAAGGCTCATAATCTCCATTTTTATTTGCACAGATAAAATCTTAATGATATAACCAGCATCAAGCTGTCTATTAGGACCAGGGTATTTCATCATTTTAGTGAGACTCAAACCAATAAACTACTGAGATCAGTGATAAGGAAGAGTCAAAAAATGTTATTTAAATATAAGCATGTTCCTCAAAATCACATATAAATTACAGTTTGCTAGCTACGCATGCAATTCACTGCCTTTTATATCTTAACCTGACTTGATATGTAGTTGTTATATTATGGCTGCTTAGTGCTTGAAATAAAATGGCATTGATCTTTTCTACTGCAAATATAGCAAAATCATAGAAAAAAATAAAAATCACACACGTACGTATAATTGGAACTAATTATTACTTCAACTAACATGCTCAGCTGATAGAGCATAAATTGTGTTGTATTCCACCATATTTCTACAAACTGATTCCTCCATGTTATGAAGAAAATTGTTGGGACAAGATGGTACAATGCACCATTTTACCCCTTGTCTCTGCTGTGTGAAGTACATATTTTATTTCCCATTGCTCTTAAAAAAAGGACTTCTAATAAATGTGAAGAAATTTTTCCCCTTTCTATCCCACCCCAAATTTTGAGCAACAGTCACATTACAAGGAGAGCTGAGTCCCACAGATTTTCAATGCAGTTAAATTTTCTGATAAAATTGTACATTTTTACCAACATTCTGAAACAGTTTGTCATTCTTTGTGTAACATCTTTGAAAAATGATGAATTAATTTATTATTGTTCATATTCTATTAAAATGCTATTGTAATTGGGCCTTAAATAAAATCCTATTAAAATAACATTTTTAACCTATTATATGCCCATTGTGGAAAAATATCTCTTAATGGACAATGTATTTTTATCAGTGTTACAGGAAGTTAAATAATCTGATATATATATATATTTCTGATTGCTTCTATAAATTAATTTTAAACTATTTTAAAAATAAATGGAATATTTATAGCTTCTTGCTAGGAGTATATCTCCCCATGGTGAATATGTGTGAAGATGTGGGAGGAAAAGATAAGAAGAATAATATAAAGACTCTCCAATAATCTAAAAATGAATGAGTTCATGCACTCTTCATTTTCTTCCATTCTGCAACTATGGCAAGATTATTCAAAGCTACAAATGTGAGCATGTGGTTTACAACACTTTGAAAAATGTGAAGTGGCAGACAGGGGAGCAGAGGCAGGTCATTGTGAGATGGGATGGTACAGAGAGGAGCTGTGGATGAAGGTACAACAAAGGGTTGGGTCACTGCTTGGGTTCTTTTTCAAGAAGTGAATGATCTAAAATGATGGCATGGAAAAGAAATGCACTCGTAAAATCTATTCTTGTTTCTAACTATTGTTACTTCCCTGGTTATTATTTCAGACAAACCCTGAAATACCTGCCTTTTCTGGTTGTATACACATGCATAAGGTCACATAACTTAAAAATTGGCACATTGCCTTTTTCATAGCCATACAACTAGGATGACTCTGATCCCTTTCCAACAAATTGATTGGCTATATTTTTTGACGTTTAAGGATATCAGATTTGTAGAAAACCCTTGACTGCCTTTCGCTGTTCATGGCCCATTGGGAGTGTCGTGGGTTTTGTGTCCTTCACATCTCTGCATTTCTAACTTCATGCTTGGTCTCTGCAACATATCTGTTAAGGACTTGGCAAACACCAGGTCCCTCCAGATGCCCCACAGTGCAGGCAGGTTTGTATTTGCTATATCTATATAAGCATAAATTCCTTATCTTCCTGATGTATCCCTGATTAATAGATAGTGATAAAGAAAGAAAATGTTTATTAAGTGAGTCTTAACATGAGGTTTAGAACTGCAACAGGAGAAACAAAGAGTTTCAAGCATAAAACCCAATAATTTTACTGTACACATGACAGTTGCTTTTTAGCTCCACTTACAGAGGAGTTCCACAAATGCCTCCTGTGTGTCATAGTTCAGGGTGCGAGTCTGCAACAGCATTTTTCTGTCTGAGAGCCTTGTTCCACTCTGGACTGCCTTGCTCTCTCCCCAGTTTCTTCTCCATAAGATGGTAATTTACTGATGGGAGGCTTTAAAGTAATAGTCATCTGACTCTCTTGGCTACCAGGTTCACTGTCTAGGGGTGGATTAAGGAAACTCCACTGTAGGTATATCCAGGCATCAAGGCTGATATTAAACATATGTTTTCATACACCCTAGCCCATAAATCCTTGAATGGAGAGGTATCCTTTGTGCCACTTCAGAGGCTGCCTGTCATTCTGCAGTAGACAGCTTTCTTCCAGCAGCTGTGTGCCACAGAATTTTGTGCCAGAGAGTATTGTACCTCAGAGCTGTTTCAATGACATAAATAAGCCTAACTGAACAAAAAATATTTTTTGACTTTCTTCTTGAAGCTATACAAGTCTTTTTATTTATTTAACACCTAGAGTCCACATTTAAATATCCACTCAACATTTTATTTGAATATACATTCATTTTACTAGTTAAATAACTGAATTTGCTTAAACCTCAATAGTTCTGTACTTTTCAGATATTGTGGTGGTTTTATGCTGCTGGGCAGCTGAACTCCACCATAGCCACTCTCTTACTCTTCCTTCTCAAAGGAAAAGGGAGAGTAAACCCTTGGAAAGGGCTCAAGGTAAGGACAAGGAGACCACTCACAAATTATTGCCATAGGCTAAACAGACTCAACACAGGGAGATTAAAATAATGTATCATTAACAGATTAGAACAGTGAGAAACTAAATGCAAACTAAAAACACCTCCCCCTCCCCAACATTTCCTCCTTCTTCCCCCATCTTCTTCATCTTCCCCCTGAACAGCACGAGGGAATAAGGGGCTGCGCTCAGTCCCTGACGCTTCATCTCCACCGCTCCTTCACAGTCATTCTCTGCCCCTGCTCCCAGTGGGGTCTCTCCCACAGGATGCCGTCCTTCCCGAACTGAGCCTGCAGGGGCTGCCCTCAGGCAGCAGCTCTTCAAGAACTGCGCCCACACGGCTCCGTACCACGGGGTCCATCCATCAGGAGCAAACTGCTCCAGCACTACAACCAGCATCACATGTTTGCTTGGCTCTGGCCAGCAGAGCTCCGTGGAGCTCTCTCTGTACCACAGAGCCCAGAGTTAGTTATTCAGTAATCGAACTTTGGTAATCTCTCACTAATGCATCAAGCTGATATAAAGTAGATTTCTTGCCATTGATCATTCTGAACAAATTCATCTGAACTGTTCATTTATTGATGAAACAGTGAAGGGCAAACTGTATCAGAGGGGTTTTGTTAGGAAACTTTTAAATTTGATGGAATGCCCATGCAGTACAAAATTACTGTGCATGAATTTCCTTTTCACATCATTTACAATGAGTTGCAACAGAAATAATGAAAACCTCTGTTATTATAGAAAAAAATGCACAAACATATAAATATGTAGAGTAATATAAAAATTATTCTGTGCAATTGAAGCACCAGAGATTGCTACCAGCTTTTTATTTGCTAAAGTCAGTATGCGTTACCTGTAACTTTGTCTGCTCATTAATTTAGGATATCAATAGTTGTCTCTAATTCAGCAAAACTATTCATTAAGTTATATGAGAATCTTAAGGAGTCAGGGCCTAAATTTTAATTGAAATTACTAGAAAATATAAAATTTCTATTATTATTATTATTATTATTATTTATTACCTAAAAGAGAGAACAGACATGAGAA
This sequence comes from Netta rufina, assembly GCF_964035555.1. Classification (NCBI taxonomy): domain Eukaryota; kingdom Metazoa; phylum Chordata; class Aves; order Anseriformes; family Anatidae; genus Netta; species Netta rufina. The sequence goes on along the minus strand of NC_140124.1, from coordinate 12,375,029 downwards.
AAATATCTGATTTTTGCCTGAGCATTTTGTGTTGCTAGGGAAATCCACATGATTTATGTATTCTTCAAAACAAAGAAACAAATACAAATTTATGTATTCAAAAAAAAGGAAAAATTCGCAATATATCAAGATGAGTTTGATATCTGATAACTGTGAATTTTCTCACATAAGCTTTCAGTTGCAAAGAATTCCATCAATTTTATATTCCATCAATTTATCCCCTTCTTATAATTGGCTGCAGAGGCATACAATGCAGGAAACACAATGGCGATGCTGGTTGGATATCACATTTCCCCCACCCATGCAATGGAGGGCATTGTGCACTCTTTGATGACAAGTATAAACTACAAACCCTTGTCACACTTTCCCCATGAACTGATGCCCAACCAATCTGTTTGGTTGTATCACACCAGAGTGTAATCATTTAATCATTGCCTTCCACACACAAAGAGAATCTTCATTCATAGATTTAATTAAAGATAAAATTATTTGCTCCTACTGGTCTTGCCTTATTTTTGTAAAAAAAAAAATTAAATAAAAAATAAATAAATAAAATAATAATAATAAAAAAACCTGCTAAAAATGAGTGTCAAGGAACTTTTTGTCACCTTTATTCTTGCTGAACAAGATCTTAATCTCAATGTCATCCCTAAATCTATAGGTATGTTAAAATGCTGTCTTTAATTCCATTGATGACAGTACTATTATTTCAAAGTAAAGTGCTCTCTACCTCCTGTATTATGGAAGGTT